>NC_041383.1:339119162-339163853 GCF_002162155.2 Triticum dicoccoides | reverse complement strand
GACAAGGAGTTCGGCTCTTCGAGAGGCGGCCGCAGGAGTTGGGTCCTTAAAAACATTGAGCGCGAGCGAAACACCCACTGGGCCGGCTGGCGGCAATCCGACTTGGCCGGTTGGTGAGCAGCCGGTCATGCGGCTAACTTAGTTGACGAGCGTCGGGCCGGGTTGGTCGACCCAGCGTCTTTGACTTAGTGTATGAATCGTAGGGGAGCTTTAGCCCGTTGTGCTTGCCCCTCGTCAGCCAGAGCTGGATCTGCGATTTTAGGGCGAGGTGGGGGGCCGCGGCATCCTAACTTATCAGGAATCACTAAGTGAAGCTGCGGGGTGATGATCAAGCCGGCCAGCCCCTGAGGCCCCGGGTCGAGCTTGTCGACCCGGCGTCCGGGTTCGGTAGTAAAGTTGTGTGACATATGGAATTAATAAATTGGTCGGCAAAAGGCAGCCCCGAGTCTCGTTCGGGGACCCCATAGTTTCATATGCTTACAAAAGGTGTTGATACATACATTCGTTCGGCTAACTGTAAAACGGACGGAGGAGTTCCGCGTTCCACGGTCGGGTCGGTCTCGTCCATGGGGAGAACCCTGTTCTCCAGCCATTCTGATATTGGCAGGGCCCAAGATGGGGCCGTGATGGCGGTGAAGATGGACACCTGGGTGGGTTCTGAGTCGGCGGCTCCTGGGCCGGGTTTAGCAGTCCCCGGGTTGGTGACGGCAACGGCCAGGTCCGGGGTGATGGTGGCCGGGTTGGGCTGAGCAGCCCTCGGGCTGGGTTGAGCAGCCCCCGGGCCGGGTACAGCAGTCCCCGGGTTGGGTTCAGCAGTCCCCGGGCGGGTTCAGCAGTCCCCGGGCCGGCTTGCGGCGCAGCCGGGTCTTCTGGGACATGGATGGATTCGGAGTCTGGTGATGGCTTGCATAGGTGCTCGAGGGAGACGCCGGACGGGATGGCTTGACATGACGAGGCAATCTTGGTGAGCGTGTTGGCTGCCTCGTTCTCCGCACGCGGGACGTGGAGGAACTCGCAACTATTAAAGGATACGGACAACTTCTAGATGAGGAAGAGATAGCTTGCCATGTTGGAGTCGCGGGCGTCCCACTCGTCGGAGCACTGCTGTACCACCAAGTCTGAGTCGCCATAGCTAGGATGCGCCGGATGCCGAGTTCCTTGGCAAGCCGGAGGCCGTGAACAAGGGCTTCGTGCTCGGCGACGTCGTTGGAGGCGGCGAAGTGGATCTGCAGCGCGTAGCGGAGTCGGTCACCCTTCGGAGATGACAGTACGATGCCGGCCCCTAAGCCGAGTCGCATCTTGGACCCGTCGAAGTGCATGCGCCAATGCGTCAAGTCGGGAGGCGGCGGCAGGGACTAGGTCTCGGTCCAGTTGACGAGGAAATCGGCCAGGGCCTGAGACTTGATCATGGTGCGGGGCTCGTAGAGGATGGTGTGGCCGGCTAGCTGGATCGCCCACTTGGCGACCCGGCCGGAGGCGTCCCGGCACCCGATGATTTCTCCGATAGGCGCCGTGCTGACGACGGTGATGACATGTTCTTAAAAGTACTGCTTTAGCTTCTTGGCAGTGAGGTACACGCCGTAACACATCTTCTGGTAGTCCGGGTAGTTCTGCTTGGAGGTGGAGAGCACTTCACTCAGGTAGTAGACCGGGCGCTGGACGCCAAGGATCTTGCCCTTCTCTGGTCGCTCGACCACCAGCACCGTGCTGACCGCCCGCGAGGTCGCGGCTATGTAGAGCAACAGCGGCTCCTTGTCGGTCGGCGCGGCCAGGACGGGTGCGGTGGAGAGCATGCGCTTGAGGTCTTGGAAGGCTTCGTCCACCTTGCCGTTCCACTCGAACGGGCTTGTTTTCTTCATTAGCTGGTACAGGGGCAGCGCCTTCTTGCCCAGCCGCTTAGAAACCGGCTGACCGAGGCCAGGCAGCCTGTGAACTTCTGGACATCGCACAGCCGGGTTGGCTTGCGCATGCGCTCGATGGCCTTGATCTTCTCCGGGTTCGCCTCGATGCCGCGTTCCGAGACAAGGAAACCGAGCAGCTTTCCGGCTGGGACGCCGAAGACGCACTTTTTAGGGTTGAGCTTGACCTTGTATTCGCGGAGGTTGGCGAATGTTTCCTTCAGATCGTCGAGGATCATGAGGTGCTGCTTGGTCTTCACCATGATATTGTCCATGTATACGTGGATGTTCTTGCCGAGTTGTGGTAGCAGGCACTTCTGCATGCAGCGTTGGAAGGTGGCGACGGCGTTCTTCAACCCGAACGACATGGTGATGTAGCAGTACGCCCCAAAGTGTGTGATGAAGGACGTCTTCAGGGCATCGGCTGGGTCCAGCTTGATCTGGTGATAGCCGGAGTAGGCGTCCAGGAAGGACAGCAGCTCGCACCCGGCGGTCGAGTCGATGACTTGGTCGATCCATGGGAGGGCGAACGGATCCTTGGGACAAGCCTTGTTGAGGCCGGTGTAGTCGATACACATGCGCCAGGTCTTGTTCTTCTTCAGGACGAGGACTGGGTTGGCCAGCCACTCGGGGTGAAACACTTCCATTATGAAGCCGGCCGCCAAGGGCTTGGCGACCTCTTCACCAATGGTTCTTCTCTTCTCTTTGGAAAATCGTCGGAGGGGGTTGACGGATAGGCTTGGCGTCCTTGTGGACATGGAGTTTGTGCTCGGCGTACTTCCTCGGGATACCCGGCATGTCTTTGGCGGTCCATCCGAAGATATCCCGATTCTCATGAAGGAAGTCAACGAGCTCGCCTTCCTATTTGCTGTCGAGGCGAGCGCCTACGACAACGTACTTGCTGCAGCTGGGGTCTTCCGCGTTTAGCTTCACTTTCTTGGTTTCCTTGGAGGGCTTGAAGGCGGCCTCATTGGCCGGGTTCCAGAGTCGGGATCGATGCGTCGGAGGCCTCGCCGGCCAGGACGATGATCCGGTTGAGCCAGCGCCGCTCCTCGGCAATGACCAGCGACTCGGCCAGCTTGGCGCCATCTCGGGCGCACTCCAGAGACTTGCGGTAGTCGCCGGTGATGGTAATGAGGCCCTTGGGACCCGGCATCTTCATCTTCAGTTACGCGTAGTAGGGAACCGCCATGAATTTGGCGAGCGCGGACCGGCCCAGCAGCGCATGGTACGCGCTGGACAGGTCCACCACCTCGAAGCAGATCGGTTCGCGTCAGAAATGGGTGTTGTCGCCAAACAAGACGTCGAGCCGGACCCGGCCAATGGGTGAACAGGAGTGGCTGGGTACGATGCCATGGAAGACGGTCCGGATCGGCTCCAGGTCCTCGGCCTTGAGGCCGAGCTTGGTCATCGTGTCGCGGTAGAGGATGTTGATGCTGCTGCCGCCGTTGATGAGGACTCGGGAGAACTTACAGGTGCGCTGAGCGACGATGGTAGGGTTGAGGACGAGGGCGTATCCACCTGGACTTGGCATGACTGCCGGGTGATCCTCCCGGGTCCAGGTGATTGGGCGCTCCGACCAATGCATGAACTCCGGCTTGGCCGGGACGACGGTGTTCACCTCCTGCCGAAGGAGGCCCTCGCTGCGCTTGTCATCACCGAGGCTGGTGAAGACAACGTAGGCCGCTTTCTGGTCTGGGTAGGCGTCGTTCCGCATTGTGCCACCGGCGGGAGGCGGCGGTGGAGGCGGAGGCGGCTGTCTGCGCCCGGAGCCGGAGCCGGAGCCGGAGGAGGCGGGACGTCACCCCTCATGATGCGCTTGGTGATGGCGCATTGTCGAAGCATGTGCGTGGAGGGTCTTGCACCGCTGTGGTGCTTGCATGGGGCGTCGAGCATCTCTTCAAAGCTCATGGTGGGTTGCCATGCCATCTTGCCGGTCTGTCGGCGCTTTGCTGTCGGGTCCGCCGCGGGCTCGGCGGCCGCGAGGATCCGGTTGTCGTGACGTTGCGCCGGCTGCTCGGCCTTGCGCTTGTTGTTCTGGTGGTGCTGCTGCCGGCTGCCTTCGCCGGCCGGCTTCTGTGGGGGGACCGGCTTCGCCTGGCCGGCCTCGTCCAGCGCCACTTGGATCTTCATGGCAGAGTCGGCCTTGGCGTACTTGTCCGCCGTCACCACGAGCGCGGCCATGGTGGCCGGCTCGGAGCGTAGAAGCTTGTGGTTGAGAAGGGTGCCGTCTCGGAACCCACTGACGAAGCATTGGATTGCCTGGACTTCATGGACGCCCTCACAGCTCTTCCGGAGCTCGGTCCAGCGTGCAAGGTACTCGCGGCCAGTCTCCGTCGGCCCCTGCACGCACATGGCGAGCTGACTGGGGCGACTGGGTCGCTTGTACGTCCCCGTGAAGTTGCGGACAAATGCTTCCTCGAAATCGACCCATGTGTTGATGCTGCCCATCGGCAGGCTGTTCAACCATGTGCGAGCCGATCCTTGGAGCATGAGCGGTGCGTAGCGCACGGCGAGACGATGATTGGCAGCGGTGATGCCAATGGCCGTGGTGTAGTCGGTAAGCCAGTCTTCTGGCTTCACGGTCCCATTGTACTTGGGGGTGTCGCAGGGAAGCACGACCCCCTTGGGGAAGGGCTCCTCCCGGATGCGTGGGCCGAAACACGCCGGCCCGATAGCGCCGCTCTCCTCCACCTCCATGGAGCGAGCGAGCTGATCGAGGCGGTGGCACGCGTCGGCGTCGTTGATGGCGCGTGGGCCGAGTCGACTGGCGGCCTGGCCTCGAGGGGCCGGGTCGGCTGTAGCCGGACGCCAGCCAGGCTGGCCGGGTCCGCGCTGGGTCTCCGGGGCGGGCTCGTTGCCCAGAGCGTCGGCGGCGGTGCCGGCCGGGTTGCGCCTGGTCCAGCCTAGGCCGGTGTGCGCCTCGCCGGGCGACGAAGAGGCCGTGTGCAGGAGTTCGCCGGGTCCGCCAAGGCGGGCGGAGCCGGACCCCGCTGGCTTGGCAAGCTGGTTGAGGCGATCCTGCTGGGTGTTGGTGGAGTGGAGGAGCTCACGCATCTGCCCGATGCGCTCCCTGAGCTCCTCGCCCGCGAGTTGGTCGAGGCCGACCGCGGCTGCCTCCGCAGTGCTCATGTTCTTAACTGGGGTGTCGTAGACGGTCCGGTCTGCGCTGAAGGCCCGGCCAATCACTCCTCCCCGGGCGCGAGTATCGGCGGCCCGGCTTGGCTCTGACGCGGCGGGCGTGAATCCGTGGGCGGTGTCGTACTCCATCTGAGAAGCTTCCAGGCGACGTATGGTGGCGGCCAGCGTCTCGGACAGGTCCAGCATTTGCTAGCGCCTGTCCTCGAGCTGGGTTCGGGCTTCAACGACATTGGTGGCGTCGACATCGGTGCCAATGGGGATGCGGAGGCTCTGCATCGCGGCACGCAGCGGGTCGGACGGCTCCGTGCGTGCCGTGGCGGCCGCGGCTTCGGCGGCTCTTCTCGCCTTGCTCGATGAGGAAGATGCACCATCGCCGGTGACGAAGACCTCTACGTCGGCGTCCATCGCCCCGACAGTGAATCCGCCGTTGAGAGAAAGCGGGGAGTCAGAGTAGCTGAGCACCCCGCTGGGGTACTCGTCGGCCGCGAGCGCGTCGGAGATGCGCAACACGGTGAACGAGGCGGCGAGCGCGTCGATGATGTCGTCCGCCAGAGCGACGGACTCGTCGAAGTAGGAGGGGGGCCCGTCCGAAGCATGCTTCTGGCCAGCTCCTCGAACTGCCCCACGGTGGGCGCCAACTGTCGTGGTGGGCGCATGGCAGATGCCAAGGGATAGCTAAAGAGAGGAGGAGGCTCGAGGGCGCTGGTGGGCTTCGGAGGCGAGGTTGATATGCGCGAGCATGGGACGCCGGACATACCCAGATTCGGGGCTCTCCGGAGAGATAACACCCCTAGTCCTGCCAAGTTTAGTTGGATGGTTGATAGTACAATGTCGCTCCTGGAGCTGTTTGGAGGAGGAAGGAGGCTGGCCAAGGCTCCGGCTGCTCCTTCTCCTTGGTGTTGCTAGGTAGTGGCTAGTCTTATCTTGCTTGCTCTATCTTGTGTGGCATTGCATGCCGTGTGTGTCGTATGTCTCTGTTGAATATCTCTCATCCGTCCTTCTGTAGGCGTGGACTCCTGGGGGGGTTTATAGACCAACCCACCCAGGGTTACAATGGTAATACACCGAGTTGGTGGGTCCGTATTGTCGGCATCCGGAGTGCCGGGCTGGGTCGAGTCGCGCATAGTGTTCTCCATCAGGCCTCCGCTTGCTGCCGTCAGCGGTAAGGGTGGGAACACTGTTGTCATGCCAGCCCTGGTCAGTGGGTAGGTAAGGGGCACTGTTGCCACGCTCTGGCTGACCACGGGCATGGGCGGGGGCACTGTAGTCTTGGTCATCAGTGATTGAGGCCTCGTCCCATCGTACGGCTTGGATCGGAAGGGAGCTGACCCGTGGCTGGGTTGCCGTGGATACCACGGGTGGGTTGGCTTACTGGGGAAGTAAGGTTGCGCCGGGTTGAGTTTCCTTGCGCCAGCCGCTGCGGCCGGGCTGACGTACCTTGCCGAGTCAAGGGTCTTGGCCGGGTTGCACGCCTTGCCGGGTCGAGCGACCCGGCCTGGCGCACACCGGTTTGCGGGGCGATGCGGGCCTCGCTATTTTTGAAATAGATCCGGGTTCTGTTGCCTGCCCGGGGTTCATCCCCCCAACACAAAGAGTGTTAGTCATCACTGAAGTCTTTCTGTCCGAGTGATCTGAAGACTTGTTACACTTGAGGACTGTGAATCCTCCAACCGGTTAGGCGTCGCATTCTCAGCATCCAAGAATCGTTGTGGATTGCCGGTGAACGGAGTCTGTGAAGGTTTGGAAGTCTACCTTGAAGACTTACCTGAGTGATTGGGCGAGGACTGGGTGTCCTTAGATCAAGGGGAATAAGGTGAACACATGGTCTTCTAAGTTAAATCTCAGCCTCCCAAACCAGACGTACAATTGTCACAGCAACTGGAACTAGTCTAACAAATCCTTGTCTTCGTCAAGGTACTCGTTCTATCCCCTTCTCTCCTCTCTTTACAGTTGTCTTCGTGAAGTCATTGCTTGCCTGTCTACTGCGTTTGACTTCACTCTTTGAAGATATAAGGGGCACAGATGATTATCACCTTCTTGGTTGGGCTTTGGGTCTTTTCCTTGTCATCTGCGCTCCCCCTTACGCTCGGCTAGCATACATGGCTTGACACGGTCTTCAGACCAGGGGTTGTATTCGTCCCCGCAAAATTCTTAAGTCTGAACACCTATAGGGAACTCTTTGACGTCTTGTATATGGAATTATATGCATCAACTCCGAATCTTGCCTTTGGTCTATAGTTGGGTTGCCCGGCTCCTGTGTTTGCCACCTTACATTCCGCAAGTTCGGGTAAGGTAGTAAAGGGAGAACTACTGCGATTGTATTTCCGGTTCGTCCAGTTAAATACATCAGTAGAGAAAGCCGAAAACTGACTGTCATGATAGGCGAGAGCAGGTCAGCAATCCGGTGACTTAGTTTTATACTACGAATCATTCGCGATTTATGCAGTGTTATACGAGGGGCTTGGTTTTTTGACCAGCCGCGCTGCAAAGGCGCCGAACTCCGGATTGCCGATCATGCAACAAGGGACTAGTACTTAGCGCCACCAACAGACTCTTATGGCTAAGTGAAAGTGCTAAAGCCGCATAGTCTGATTGCCTAGTTCACTCTGCAAGACGCCTCCTGCATCGGACCAAGTCACTGGATTAAGTGTTGTCATGCATTCCCAAACACCCGTGTAATAATTACGTGGGGGCTGAAGCTGATGACTTGTAAACTTTGAGACATATAAATAGCCAAAATAGGAGGATAAACTAATCATAAAAAGCATAACCATTTTTTACATTATGAGTCCATTACTGACTCTTACAAACTGGAGACAACTACTCAAATTGGATGTCCTTGGAGCACTGGCCTTCTACAATACGAGCTCCCTCGAGGACCTCGTCGAAGTACCTCTTCGGCCGCCGGTGTTCCTTGCCCTCAGGTGGCCCTTCTGTGGCAATCTCAATCACCTTCATCTTTGCCCACTGCACCTTGATGCGGTCAAAGGCCATCCGAGCACCTTCAAAGACAGGATGACTGCTTAAAGGCATTGATCCAAGGAAGTGCCTCCACCAGCCTCTTCACGAGCGCGAAGTGGCTGCTGGGTACGGCTCCGCCCAGCCACATACGGACTATTACGTCCTTAATCGCCAGGCCAGCCACCCTATGCAGCTCGGACAGCTGCTTCAGCTGGTTGTTCAGGGGCACTCGAAGTTCTGGCGCAAGGTACTGCGACCAGAACAGCTTCTCCGTTGAGCTCCCCTCTTCGTCTCAAAAGAATGCGGCGGCATCCGCTATACTCCTTGGCAAGTTGGCAAAGTGTCACACCCTGATTTTCATGCCACAACACTTAAGCTAATAAATCATGATAAAATATGGTTTGACAAAAACTTTTGAGTGTATTGGTCCTTGCTTGATTTAACTTTTGTGTGTTGGTTGCAAGTGCTCTAAAAATCAAATAAATTCTCCAACTATTATACTTCCCCTCCTTGGTCCAAGAACTTTGCCCAATGACCATGCCATGTGTATAGCACATTATAGACTTTTCTTACAAAAATAATTTGGCCAAAAAAGTATTTTCTAAATTTAGTTTTCCAGAAACCCCTGAATTGAGGTTTGCACTGCAAGTACTTGATTTGGGGTATGAAAACTATTTCAAATAGTATGTTTGACTCCTATTAGGTATAGGACTCCCATAAGCCACAAAAATATAATTCTAAAAGTCATTTTGCTATTTTATTTAAAGGATCTTTCTTTAGGCCAGAAATGGTCTTTAATAGGTTAAAATTATTTTAATGCTCTAAAAATATTTGTGAAAATTTAGGGAAACTCACTGGACATATATTTTCCATATAAGAGTTTCAACACAAGGTCATGTTGAAAATATTGGTCAAATCCCTCAAAAACCCTTTCTGGATATTTTAAGCTTTTGAAATATTAACATAGGAAATATTTCTCTAAAAATTCCAAGAAAATTCTAGCATGTCACATATGACATATTTAATCATCTTGCCACGTATCATCTCTTGGACAACAAGATAACATCACCAAAACCCTTCAACACCATTTCTGTCCATTTTGAAGTTTGAGCAACTTTACACTGCAAAACATGTCCAAATACCCTCAAACTTGGTGCACATGCTCAAATGATCCAACCACTCATCTAGACCAAATGGCACAAGTTTTTGATTAAGATAACTGATCAAGTGCCCCAAAACCCTCTCTGACCAGATCCAAATTTTAACAACTTTACATTGCCAAGTGCCTCCTTTGATCTGAATTTTTGTGGACATGCTCAAATCCTCAAATGATGACACTACACCAAGTGGTGCATCAACGAGAAATGATTTTCATGACTAAATCTTGGAAAATCCATTTCTGTTGATTTCTAGGGTTTACAAAACTTGCAATGGCAACTATACCCAAATGGACTCAAACTTGGTGAAACACCCTAATTATATGTGCCATCTCATCCTGTTAAGTCCCATGCCTAATGGAATTCTTTTTCTTTCCCAAACTAGCAACAAACACCTTCTATCATTTTGCCAAAACCATCATTTTGCCCCGTTTCACTATTCTCCTTTGCTTCCACTTTTTACCACAGATCATCATAGACCTCTTCCACCTCCAGTAGCATCCACTCCTCCCCATCTCAATAATTGATGGGTCAAACCCCCACTTTTCACCTCTGGACAGCAACAATTCTTCTCTTTCTCATCCTCCTTCTCACTCCAGAACAACTCCAGGGCATCCAATGCCCCTCCCCACATTGTTTACTTCCTTCTAGACCTGATGGACACAAGTGGCCACGACCAGGGCACTTAAACAATGCCCTGGCATGCCATACACGCGCTCTAGAGCGCGCTACAGTGCACTGAGTCACTGTAGCCGCTCTCTGCCCAACGCCTCCAATGACCTCGACTCTCCCTAACGCGCCAGCAGGACCACCGCGGCGTCCGCAAGACGGCATGATGTCGGCCCCCTCCTTCATCTCTCTCCCCTGCCCGTCCCACGCGTGGACAGAGCGCCGCCCAGCTCTGCCACTCTATGCTCGAGCATGGGTCCCGCCCCGAGCTCGTTCCGCTTCTCCTCTACCTCCCCATCACCGTGCACCATCCCCATGAGCGCCGCAGATCCCTCCTCGCTCACTCCCTTTCCCACTAGAGCCATCGCCACGGCCGCCCATGCACCCCGTCCACCGGAGAGCATCTCAAGTGTGTGGTTCAAATGCACATTCCCCGTGAGAAGGCCACCAATAACACTACTGAGTATGAGGAGCTCCTTGCTGGAATCAGAATTGCGGTGGAGATGGGAATCAAGAAATTGATTATCCGAGGAGACTCCCAACTCATGGTGAGGCAAGTCAACAAAGATTATCAAAGTCTGTTGATGGAGGCATATGTGGAGGAAGTGAGAAAGTTATAAGAGCACTTTGATGGGTTGCAAGCAGAGCATGTGCCACATGCGGAAAATAACATCGTTGATTACTTGTCAAAGTGCCCCGTGCAAAAGCTCCCTATGGAACTAGGGACTTTTGTCCTCCATCTAACTCAGCCATCAGTATCCCCTTCAACAATGACCAGAAAAAGGAGAAAGCTGGACTCCGGCGAGTATTTCCCCGCAGGGCTTCCCGAAGCCACTAATAAAGAGGCTACCGGGGACAACCTCGCTTTGGTTAGTGAGTAGCACCCTCCTCCGGAACCATAGGTTCTTGCGGTCGAGGTAAGTTCTCCCATGAATGAGGCGGTGCCTTTAGTCCTTGTTGTCGAGCCACAGGCTCCAACTTGGGCGCATCACATAGTCCATTTCCTTCAAACAGGAGAACTTCCTGAAGGGCAAGAAGAATCTGAAAAGGTGGCCCGACGGTCTAGTATGTACCAGTTTGTAGATGCCACACTGTACATAAAAAGGCCGAACGATGTGAAATTGAAGTGCATCTACCATGAAGACGGGTTGAGGTTGTTGGCAGAAATACATAGGGATGTGTGTGGCTCTCACATTGGATCGAGAGCCCTGGTCAGAAAAGCCTTCCGACAGGGTTTCTATTGGCCCACAAACCTCCAGGATGCAACTGAGCTAGTCACCAAGTGTGAAGCCTGCCAGTTCCATTCTGAAGACATTCATCAACTAGCTCAAGCTCTCCAGACGATGCCTTTATCCTAGACCTTCTCGGTCTGGGGGCTCGATATCTTGAGCCCCTTCCCCCGTGCTGCCAGAGGCTTTGAATTATTGTATGTAGCAATTGCCAAGTTTACAAAGTGGCTGGAGGTGGAGCCAGTGAGGAAGGTGACCGCACAATCAGCTCTCAAGTTCTTGAAAGGATTGGTGTGCCATTTTGGAGTACCCAACAGAGCGATCGCTAATAACGGCACCTAGTTCACGAGCTGCACCTTTATGCAGTACGGCCAAAGCCTTGGAAGAAAGGTCTCCTTTGGCTCTGTTGCTCATCCAAGAAGCAACAGACAAGTTGAGAGGATGAACGCTGAAGTGCTGCGCAGGATCAAGACGAGAACTTTTGATAAGTTTCAAAAGTGTGGCAAGCGCTGGATTGATGAACTGCAGGTGGTTCTTTGGTCCCTCGGGACGACACCAAATCGAGCTACCGGCCAGACTCCCTTCTTCCTAGTATATGGGGCAGAAGCAGTACTCCCCATGAAACTCATATACGGGTCACCTCGAGTACTTGCCTATGATGAATCAGAGTAAGAGTAGCTACGCATGACGATGCCATGCTCTTAGAGGAAGATCGTCTCCGGGCCGCTGTGTGTGCTGCACGCTACCAGCAAGCCATGCGTCGCTATCATAACCACAGAGTGTAGGCCCAGAGCCTTGAGGAAGGCGACCTTGTCCTTAGGCGCGTTTAGTCCTCCATGGGTTCCAACAAGTTGACGCCAACGTGGGAAGGTTCTTACCGGGCAGTACAAGTCACCGGACCTGGCGCAGTCCGTCTAGAGACCGAAGATGGCATCAAAATGCAAACCTCATGCAATATTGAGCATCTTTGTAAGTTCTACCCCTAAGGCGCGACTGCCGGGATCAGCCTCGGCAACCACCTTTTGTACAAGCTTTGCCGCTGGGCATGTAACCCTTTGTAGAAAGCCAAGCATAGACCATGTGCAAAGATAATAAAACGAAGCCCTACCGCCCAGACTTGCATGCATGTTCTTCTTAAGTATGATTTTGCTATGGTAACCCATCCATTTAAGGTGGATCATATGCTACTGTTTTCTCCCCTGTACTATCAATAGGGCCCCTTCCATGGATGAACTCCCCAAAGGGAAGAAGTTAGAGCAGCCTAGCATACAGGTCCTCGGTAGCTCCTTGTCAGAGTGATAAGAGGGGCATCAAACACAGCTAAGTTTTCCTCCCCATCCACAAGTACGTCCCTGTATGGAAGTCTTGTGCATAGAAAAACCTTGCCGCCCTCAACATATGTGCTCCCAACCTTTGATTCGAAGGTTTTTTACTTCGACCAGGTTAGTTGTAGTGGCATTTGGAAGGGGGTTGGCGAGGGGACGGTTTCCTTCCACGCTCCTAACCCGTCATGCTGGGTTCAGCGGCAACAATGGATGGGATCGGCAGGGTGTCTCGCCAGGGAACCTTGTTTACTTGAAAGTATTAAGGGGCTATTCCTTAGCATGGACATGATACATGCACGAGTACCCATCAGGCATTTCCTTTTTTCATTAATACACGGATAAACAAGTACAGACCATACAGGGTACAAATAGGGATGGAAGATTACATATTTTAGCCAAAAGTTTGGCAGATGCCTACATCTTTGGAATTGAAAAAGGATAAGTGCCCCGTAATGCCATTCTTGTCACTCCCCTCCTAGGAACTACAGTGGGAGGTGAAGAGGGCAAAAGGGTCACCTAGGCAGAAGCCCAGCCTAACCCCACCAGGACCAGAGGAATGCGGCAGAAGGGACATCGACAGGGAAGACGAAGCCAGAGTCCCCGAGGAAGCCTGTCGGGGTCCAGCTGGAGGAGGCAGAGACATCCACACCCAACACCCTGACAAATCGCTCTGCCGGGGAGAAGACCAGATGCAGATGATGGTGCTGCTAGCGCCTGACTGACGGTGATGGTGCTGCCATCTTCTTCGCCAGCAGTGTCCTCTTTGTCGCTATCGCTTGAAGATGAGCTTTTTTCGTCGGTCAAGCTCTCCGTGTAACACCCTAAGCGAGCACTCAAAGAGCTTTATGGAGAGCAGGTCAGCCACCATTAGCTTAAAATGGAGAACATGCCCCTCCGCCAAGCTATGGAGAAGCATGACATGAGGTGCGGGGAACTCCACGTCCACCGGCATGTTGTCGTTACAACAACCCCTCATGAGTAACTTCAACCCATGCGATTGTTCAACCTCCATCACCCTTGCAAAAGGGGTAGGAACCCGAAGACGGTTGCGCGGGGCCGCGCGCAGCCTAACAAGGAACTCCAGTGTCGTGTCTTCGACATGGCCCTCCCATAGTGTCAAAGCGGCCGAGGGAGGGCAGCCGAGGCACCGTCGCGTCCTCCTCAGCCCCGAGCACCTTGTCGGCCATGACCATGACCCATGGATCTGCCTTGCGCACTAGATCCTTCCCATGTGTCCCTAGCGGGGGTAGGGATATGCTGCCGAAAGGAGGCCCTCCTCGCCATTGCTGGAGCTTGACCACACCCTCTTCCCCTCACCATGGTGGAAGAAGGATGCAAGAAGAAGGAGAAGAGAGTGTGTGGGTGCCCCTCCGATCACCTCCACGCCTCCTTTTATAGCGGAGCGTGGCCGGGGGCTGGCTCCTCGCCACCCTAA
Source organism: Triticum dicoccoides (assembly GCF_002162155.2). NCBI lineage: Eukaryota > Viridiplantae > Streptophyta > Magnoliopsida > Poales > Poaceae > Triticum > Triticum dicoccoides. Next base: position 339,150,038 of record NC_041383.1, on the reverse strand, counting down.
TGGCAACGACCCCACTTCGCCTATCTGGTTCATCTGCGCCCCTGATAGCATCCAGATTTACTGACCGCCCTCCTGCGCCAATCTAGAGCGCCTAGCTTTCTGCCATGGCACTCATTCTCGCGCCCTACGCATCCGTCACCTACCCTGTGCACTGCATGGAACATACATGGCGGAAACAATAGGCATGGTGGGGTGAGTAAAATGGCAGTTACCTCTTCCCCCAGGGTCGCGCGTGAGTGCGTCGATTAACTTCCCATGAATGTTGGCATCCCCTAGCCTTCTACGTGGGTAACCCCACATTGTTTAAATGTCACAGGGCTCACGGAGAAGCCAAGGATTAATTCAATTCCAGGTTAATGGAGAAGCAAAGAAGATATCAAGGAAGACATGGATCCCTCTCCGGTATGGTTGAAATGCTCGACTGTGTATTTGTTGGGGCCTACCCCCAACGATGCCCGGCAGCACGTATGGGCCAGGCCGGGGGGCTCTTGTCGGTGCAACAAATATTGGCATTTGTTGACCAGACTCATACATAGGCATGCTTACGATTGCACACCCAAACCAACATACGAGACAATAGAATATCACCTTGGGAAGGGCCCCCTTGCCGAGTAGGAGAGCCCGGCCAGGTCGAGACCGCCCCGGGAACAAGTCCGAAAGTTGCCCCAGCTGTCCTGCTGGGGCCGCCGGGACCAAAACCCCTGCCAAGGCATCACCGCTCCACCGCACCTCAACGCCAATCACTTATCAATGCGATGTAGAGCTTCCAGGTGATTAAGTGGCTCTCACTAAGCACGTGGCAGCTTGCTGGAAGACAGATCACAACCATTTGACACCCGTCCAGAGGCGTGTCAAGATGATAAGCAAAGGATGATTAAGCGGCATGGCAGGCTTTCCGGGCTTCACCCTCAGCGCGACACCTAGCAGTGCATTTAATGCACTTCATCCTAACTACCATAGTTAGGTATGATAACACTGTTAGCTATCTAATCACAAGATAATGACAGTTTTTCCACTACGATAACCCCTTGAACTATAAAAGGATGTCCAAGGCAACCTAGAGAAGGATTCGGACCCTCATGCACTTGTACTCGCGTAACAGCTCTCCCCGAGGCTGCCTTGCCGGGATTGAGAACTACCCATCGCCGTGTTCCTCCATCCAATCCACCAAAGCATGAGTAGGGTTTTACGCTTCACAGCTACCCGAACCTATGTAAAAACCACCAGAGTCTCGTCGTCGTGCTGCCCCATGGCTTCTGCTCTTTGTGCAACCTGACCTCCCCCCTTGCCGAACCACAATTGGGCCCGTGGACCCATAGGTGATCGTGTTCACCCACGACAGATTTAGATGGACGTTCAGGATGATATAATTGAGAGAGGTTGGAACTCTGAAACGAAAAGATGAAGCATCTCGAACCAAGAATGTGATATGTCGAACAACTCTGGAAAGAAGAAAATAATCACCTCGAGGAAATAATAATAAGATTTATTGTATGCTTATCCTTCATCAACTTAAAATCATGACAAGCAATGGATTTGGCATACTCCTTATTCTCATTTAAAAAGGATTGATTTAGCACAAACTTGGGATGGTTAGTAACCACTTGTAGGATTTTGGAAAGAACGACTTGATTGATACGAGGACAAAGGAAGAGGAATCTTGATTCAACCACTATAAGAATTGAAAACGAACAAAGAAAGGGAAATTAATTGCCAGGGAGAATTGAAAGGATCGAGAAGAGGTGTCTAGAGGGGGGTGATTAGACCCTCAACAAACAAAGTTGACGGTTTTTAAGTTGTTCAAGTTGAGGTGGTAGATTAACACAACTTCAAGCATACACAATACAATTAAAGCAAGCATGCAAAGAGTATATGAGCAGCGGAAAGTAAAGCATGCAACTTGCATGAAAGTAAAGGGATGGGATTGGAGTGTGCAAACACAATTGGAGACACGGAGATTTTTGGTGTGGTTCCAATAGGTGGTGCTATCGTACATCCACGATGATGGAGACTTCAACCCATGAAGGGTAAAAGCTGCACAAGTCCACGGAGGGCTCCACCAATGAAGGGTCCACGAAGAAGCAACCTTGTCTATCCCATCATGGCCATCACCCACAAAGGACTTGACTCACTAAGGTAGATCTTCATGAAGTAGGCGATCACCTTGCCCTTACAAAATCCTTGGTTCAACTCCACAATCTTGACGGAGGTTCCCAAGTGACACCTAACCAATCTAGGAGACACCACTCTCCAAAAGGTAATAGATGGTGTGTTGATGATGAACTCATTGGTCTTGTGCTTCAAATGATAGTCTCCACAACACTCAACTCTCTCTCACAAATTTGGCTATGGTGGAAAGATGAATTGAGTGGAAAGAAACTTGGGGAAGGCTAGAGATCAAGATTCTTGTGGTTGGATTGGAATATCTTGGTCTCAATACATGAATAGGTGGTTCTCTCTCAGAAAATGAGTAGTGAAAGTGTAAGTATGTTATGATGGCTCTCCTCACAAATGAAGAATGGGTGGAGGGGTATATATAGCCTCCACAAAAAATCTAGCCATTACACACAGATTCCCAAACTCGGTGGGACCAAATCAGCAAACTTGGTCAGACCGATTCAGGTCAAAATATGAACGTTAGAGTTTTCGATGGGACCGACTTGGTCATCTCGGTGGGACCGATTTTGTTGCTATAGATCATAGAGGATTTGAAAGCCCATCTCAGTGGAACCAAGATCCCATCGGTTAGACCGAATTGACTAGGGTTTGGTAGTGGCTGTATCAAGTGAAACTCGGTGGCGCCGAATAGATCAAATCAGTAGGGCCGAGTTTGACATTTAGGTTTACGACATATGTGGATGTGAGAAAGTGGCCGAGGGTTTTGGAGCATATCACTAAGCACTTTGAGCAAGCAAGCCATTAAGCAACACCTCATCCCCTTTTAATAGTATTGGCTTTCATGTGGACTCAATGTGATCTTGGATCACTAAAATGGAAAATGTAGAGTCTTGAGCTTTTGCCAATATTTGTTCTTAGCATCTTGAAGGGGTTCCACATCCTCTTGTCCATGTCCATGCCACTCCAATGTTGAACTTTTCTGAAATGCACTAGGTAGAAGTATTAGTCCAACAAGAGATATGTTGTCATCAATTACCAAAATCACCCAGGAGCACTTGTGCTTTCAATCTCCCCCTTTTTGGTAATTGATGACAACATACATCAAAGCTTTAGATAAAGATATAAGGAATTAGCAAGTAAGGCTTTGGAAAGACATGCAACATGCATTGGCTCCCCTACATGTATGCAATCATGTGATGAAAGATCAAAAGAGTATGAGGATGCATAAACATGTCAGAGCAAGCAATTAGTTACATGTGTCTTTTCTATATGCATCAGAGCAAATGATACGGATCCTGGAAATATACCTTCATGTTTATGAATCTCTCTTGCAAAAAAATGTACCACATCAAGAGATCTTCATGCACATGAGTGTGATGCATATACTTACCTTGTGGTCTTGATCTAGCTTTGAAGAAGATGTACCTAGGTAAACAGGGTTAGATAACACAAGAACATCTACTAAACAGAGCAAGAGCTAAAGCACATAAGAATACCAAGACTCGGATGACATGTAGAGTGTGAGTACTAGGTACTCTATTTGGATATTGACATGTCCCATAGAATAAAGATATGCAATGAATTCCAAAGATTTTATTCCCTTAGATGTCTTTCTCCCCCTGAATCTGACATGGGATAATGGGAGTGTCGGATTATGGTCCCCGCAAACCCTTGAGAGGTTTGAACTCTGGGGTGCGTGCAGAGATCTCAACCTACCCAGCCTGCCTACTCGCGATCCTCCTAAGCCCAGCGCGACAAGCTCAAAGAGACACAGTAGTTTAACCTGGTTCGGGCCACCTTGCGGTGTAATACCCAACTCCAGCATTTTGGTGGATTGCCTCGGAGGGCTAAGGATGAACTAGTATAGTGGATGAACTGGCCTCAGGAGGTGAGGTGTTCTTGAGCTCAAGGGAGCTGGTGAGGTGTGAGCTAGTTTGGCTTGTCCCGCCTCTATGGTGGTGGCTAGTCCTATTTATAGTGGCCTTGGTCCTCTTCCCAAATGTTGGCAGGAAGGGATCCCACAACGGCCGGATTTGAAAGGGGACAAGTAGTACAGCTTATCCTGACAAAAGTAGTCTTCGCTGCGAAAAGCCTCTAGTTGTGACGCTATGGTGGTCTCTTCGACGACCTTCATCCTGCCGTCCTGGCGGTCTTGGTCTCGTTGGACCAGAATGGAAACCTTTGGATGATTCCTTGGGACTCCGCGCTTGTGGCTTGCCTCCTTTGCACCAAAGAGGAAACCCGCGCTCTGCGCCCGCCTGGCACCCGCCTTGCCTTGGTCTTCATGGTTCATGTCAGCTGATCCTCATGAGGTATACCTTGCATAGAACTCTCTGCCCCTCGGGAGCCAGCCTGAGGAGGCCGATCCCCTCGGGGGTCTTGGCATCGTCCGCCTTGCGAGGCTTCGCCCCTTGCTAGGGTCTTGTGCTGTTGATGCTGAAGCTGCGCTGTACCAGGCCAGTGATGGATCCGTGTGGTGGGCCGCAGGTGGGCAGGGATGGATACCCCCATATCCATAACACCGACAATAGCCCACCCCAAGGCGCGCTCGGACTTGGCTTTCCAAACGAAGCCAAAGGGAAAGTGCGGAGCACCGCGGGACCTAACCGCCTACGGCCTTGATGATGCGTGGCAATTGATGGGACGTGGGCGACTCCGCTTCTCCACGGTGCCTCGGCAACCATTCGACTTGACAGGACGATGCGGCATGCAGAAGATCATGATGGCGCGAGGTCGCTGAGGTCGACGGTTGGCCTCTCTTGACTATAAATGCGAGGGAGGGGCAGAGCCCCTCGCCTATCTTTCCTCCATCTTGCTTTTTCCTGCTTCTACTCTTCTCCACCTTGCGCCCATGGCATCGCCGAGGAGGTTTTCAGTGGCCGAGAAGGGGAAGGCTTTCAAGGAGGGGCCTGCTGCTCTGACTCCCAAGAGAGGTCGCGGTCGCCCCTGCAAGCATCCCGCAGCTCCCACGGCAGCCCCTAGGGGCGCGGGCGCGCACCCCCCAGAGCTGGCACTCCTCTTGGTGCCCATAATGGCACCTCTTCTCACGGTGGGGGCCACCGGCTTCGGAGCAGCCCCCATGACGAAGGGAGGCGCGCCGTGATCGTGCGCCCGCCTCAGCCGCGCTTCTCTTTGCTGGACATGCTCCCTAAATTCATGGTGTGGTCGAAGAGCCTGACTGACACCTCACTCCGGCTTCCGCATTTCTTCTCCGACAAACTTCCTTCCTCGGGGCTTGATGGTCTCTCGCTGCAGGCCGACGGTTGCTGCAGCAGAGCTTCGTGGGTTGGTGCCGAGGTCACCGGCTCCGGCAGCATGGTCCTGACCCATGGCTGCTAGACTTTCGCCCGCACGCGTGGCCTGGGCGGAAGGTGTACCCTCCGCTTCAAGTACGACGGCCTGGCGACCCTCTATGCGAGGGTGTTCAGGGAGGACGGCCACCGCGCGGGGTGCTGCCCGGAGGATGGCAGCGACGACGATGGTGGCGAAGGCAAGCTTGGTCTTGGCGACGCGCGCTCCTCCTCCCGCGATGGCAGCTCTTCCTCGGATGAGAGCTCGAGTAGTGGAGGCTACGACCAGCCTCTGCGCCGTCGTGCTCGGATTGAGGACATTGGTGGTTCGTCCCGCCATGGTGCTCCAATGAAGCCGGAGAGGAGCCCTGCGTGAGACTGGGGGCCGGCGAACTTGGACTCAAGGACGACAGCTCCAGGTTGCCTATGGGATAACTGGTGAAGCGCCGGGCCACCTTGAGGCGCTGCTTGAGGATGCGGCGCTGGTGCCGAGCTCGTACACCTCCGGGCCCTCTTTGTTTAGCCTTTCCTTTCTCCTGTAATTCAAAAAAAAAGATGTAACCTGCTGGGGCATGTAATGAACTATGGTAGTTATGCCCTTTATGCTACGCTTGCTATCTTGATGTTGTGTTGTAAAGTTTGCGATCAAAGTAAGCTAAGGTAGGAAAACTTAGCTTGTGTCGGCGTCCTAGATTCGGGGGTATCCAGCCCTGCCTGCCTGCGGCCCACCACGTGGCTCCATCGATGACCTGGTACGGCCCAACTTCAACACCAACACCACAAGACCCTCGTGAGGGCCAAGCCTCGCGAGGTGGGCAGCGCCAAGACCCCCGAAGGAGTCGGCCTCCTAAGGAGGGCTCCTAAGGGGCGGAGAGTTCTATGCAGGTTACATCACGAGGCTCAGCTGACGTGAGCCATGACGACCAAGGCCAGGCGGGCGTAGAGCGCAGGTTTCCTCTTCGGTGCAAAGGAGGCAAGCCACAGGCGCGGAGTCCCGAGGAATCAGCCAAAGGTTTCCATTCTGGTGCAACAAGACCAAGACCGCCAGGACGGCAGGGCGGAGTTCATCGATGAGCCCACGTAGCGTCACGACCAGAGGCTTTTCGCAGGCGAAGACTACTTTTTTCAGGATAGACTATACTACTTGTCCCCTTTCAAATCCAGCCGTTGTGGGATCCCTTCCCGCTCATATTTGGGAAGAGGACCAAGGCCACTATATATATATATATATATATATATATATATATATATATATATATAGGGCTTAGCCACCACCATAGTGGAGGTTGATCCATTCTCACCCGACCACCACACCAGCTCAAGAACACCTCACCTCCTGAGGCTTGTTCATCCACTGTACTAGTTCATCCATAGCCCTTCGAGGCAATCCACCACACCACACTAGATTAGGGTATTACACCACAACGGCAGCCCGAACCAGTATAAATCTCTGTGTCTCTGTGTCTCTTTGAGCTCGACGTGCTAGGCTTAGGAGGATCGCGAGTAGGAAGGCTGGGCAGGTTGAGATCTCCGCACGCACCCCAGAGTTCGAACCTCTCAAGGGTTGCCGGATCCCTAAATCCGACATTTGGCGCGCCAGGTAGGGGTGCCTCGGATCCTCTCTTCTGTCGTTCGATCCACCACCGCTCCGATACCTCCATGGGCAATGCGCGCCGGGCTCGTGCCGAGCGTCGGGCTGTTGTCGCCGCTCGCGTCACTCAGACGGCTCCGGCGGGTGACGGCTGCGCCCGCCGCGCTCCTTCTCCGGTGGCCAATGCCGCCACGGGCCCTGCCGACCGCAAGCAGCAAGCTTCCTCGCTGCACCTGTCAGTGTGCCGAGACGGCCGCACCGCTACTCCATCACTAACCCCAGCGGCTTCGTCATCCCACGCACGTCACGGCCAGGTGGACGCGCAGCCCGCTCTGCTCACAGCACGGGGGCTTCTTCGCTATCTCCCGATGGGAGATCTCTATGAGGAGTGGCTCGAGCTGATTGCCGAGCTCATTAGCGTCGCGCACGGGGGCTCCGACGGGCCTGCTCGCTCGCTGCCTCAGCAACCACCTACAGCGGGCAACGTGGCACACGGGGCTCCTCCATGACCTCCGGCCCGAGGCGCCATCATCGAGCCAAGGCGTATGGCTCCATGCGCGACCCACAGCGCCCGGAGCCGGCTCGGGACAACATGAGCTGCCAGGTGGTGCAGCGTCCCCAAGGAGAAGTGCGCGTGCTTCCAGCGCCCCAGCACCAGGCTCGCGTGCCGCCGCAGGAGGTGGCAGTGCGCGTGCACCAGGATCATGTTCCACCCCCTCGACGACCTCCGATGTCCACGACAGGATGCCACGCATTCACTCCAGAGCTCCACAATGTCGTCTGGCCAAGCAAGTTCAAGACCGACCTGCCTTCGTGCTACGATGGCACCGCAGACCCCGGCGAATTCCTGCAGCTCGACGAGCTGACCATCGAGGCGGCCAATGGCGACGAGAAGATCATGGAAAACTGATTCCCAATGGCCCTCAAGGATGGCGTGTGTTCTTGGCTCCTGAACCAGACCGAGGGTTCAGTTTCTTCCTGGGAGGAGATGCGCAGCCGCTTCATCGCCAACTTCCAAGGCACTCGCGACCGTCCGCCGCGGATGACCTGCGACGCATCAAGTAGCAACCTGGAGAGACCCTGCAGAACTATATCCAGCGCTTCAACAATGTTCGCCTCAAGATCCCCAAGGTGTCGGACAAGGCCATCACCTCCGTGTTCACCGATGGTGTCCGCGATGTCAAGACGAAGGAGGAGCTCGCCATCCACGAGGATCTCTGCACCGCTCTAGAGATGTTCAACATGGCGAACAAGTGCGCGAGGGCTGAGGAGGGACGCCTCTCCCTCCTTGAGCTCCCTGATGCTGAGCCAAAAGACAAGAAGACGAAGACCAAGTACGTGAAGCACAAGGGGCCAGCCGTGCTTGAGGCCGAACAAGAGACAAAGCGTGGTTGCGACCACCCCGAGTCGTCCAAGGGCAAGAGGCCGTTCTGCGCCTTCCACAATGTTTACAACCACAACACTAGTGACTGCCAGGAGCTCAGGTCTCTTCATGACGAGTGCCTTGGTCGATGCCCCGAGCACAACGATCGAGGTTACGGTCCCGGAGGTGGCCGAGGTGGAGGACGTTAGTATGGACGTGACCTTCGTCAGGAGTGGTGCGACCAGCCTCGTGAGGACCGCTGACAGGACCAGCCTCGCAAGGGCAACTTGAGGGAGCAACCTCGTGAGGATCAACCTCAGGGCAACATTGCCTCCTCTGCCTCAACTGCCATGGAGGAATGAAGATCACCACCAGGACAAGGGGGCTGGGGGCTTCCAGGAGCCTCGGGCCATCGCCTGCATCTTGGGAGGCTCACAGGCCCCAGCTTCCCACCGTGTCTTCAAGCAGTTCACGCGCGAGGTGAATGCAGCGCTCCCCAAGCCCGAAGTAATTCGCCCTCTCAAGTGGTCCATGTGCGCCATCACCTTCAAATCCTCAGACCGGCTCAAGTGTGCGGCCACCGCAGGTGCACTCCCCATGCTCTGCTCCCCATCATAAGCAACTTGACCGTCACCAAGACTCTCATCGATGGCGGAGCAAGGCTCAATGTTCTCTCTGTTCATATGTTCGACAAGCTCCAGTTGCCATACTACTAGCTTCACCCCACCAAGCCATTCTCAGGAGTGACCGACGGATCGACACACCCGATCGGGCAGGTTCGCCTCCCAGTCACCTTTGGCGAGCACAACAACTACCGCACCGAGCTCATCGACTTCGACGTCGCCGACATCCGCCTGCCCTACAACGCCATCCTAGGGTACCGAGCACTGGCCAAGTTCATGGCGGCCATGCACCACGGCTACAACGTCCTCAAGATGCCAGGAAGCGGCGGCGTCATCACAGTCGCCTGTTAGGAGAAGGATGCAGTGTGCTCCCTTGAGCGCGCCTTCCAAGCTACAGCAGTTGAGAACCCCGAATTCGAAGACGGCGCCCTCCCTCCTGAGGTTGCCCCCAAGACGAAGAAGCTGCAGCTGGGACATGGGTATCGTGAGGGAGGATCACTCGAGGATGCACCATGTGGAGGCTCTCTTCAGAGCACGCTTCCCAGGAGAAGGCAGCAGGCGTGAGGCACCAGGTGTTCAGGAATTCATTAGCAAGGCAATCGAGAAGATTCAGGAAGGAAGGGTTCTGCAAGGCGATCGTCCCCTGTCGCGTGGCGCAGCTCACTGCCTTGTCGAGGGTAAGGAGCTCCGCGTCTGCATCAACATCCCCGGGCTCAATGGGGCCGCGTCTCGGTAGCTCATGTGGCCATCTTGTGTCGGCCGATGCGAGAGTCTGCCTCACAACTACGTCTGCATGCCTTTTGGCCTGGCGTGTGCGGCTGAGGCATTCCAACACTGCATGAGGTACACTCAGACGGCCTGCGAGGCCAGGCACCAGCCGCTCCTGGCGGAGATGGAGGAGCACCTTCAGGAGCCTCTCGGCCCCTCTGAGTTTCCCGAGGCTCATGAGGAACGGCTTCAGCAGCACGCATTTTTGGGCTACTTCAACACCTCTTCAGCAATGGTACCAGGTGACATCTCTCTAGTTTGTTCAGTTTGGGGGCGGCCCTTGGGCTGCATCATCCCCAGGCCGTGTGGGTCCGTCCCTATGGCATGTATCCCTTCCGCATTTATCAGAGCCAGTTACAATCCTTTGCAAACTACCTTTGAATTATTGACTGCCTGACAGACGCTTCGTTGCTAAGAACGTCTCGCGCCCTTGCAAGCCCTACTGCGACCGTTGCATGATTAAGGACTGGCACGGCGTCTGTGCTCGGGTCCGTCCCTGAAGTGTTGCTAAACCCAAGTAGCTGAGCTCTGGATCACGGGCTAGTTCCCGTATACATCACCTCCCATGGCTCCTGGTGCCTTGTTCTCGCTTGAGCTAATCGCGGGTGGATGAGTGAAGGCGCGCGACCTGGTGCCCCCTGGCCATGGGTACCGCGCGCCAATTGTTTTTCTTCAGGATCTTTGCATGACAAGACTGGGGACGAAGTCTGTGCTCAGGTCCATCCCTGCAGCATCGATATATCCAGCGGCAGAGCTCTCTCTGGCGGTCCGGTCCTGTTCACGTCACCTCCTGGGGTCATTGGTGTCTGGCCTTCTCATGCAATAACCTTAGGAAACATATTCGGTGCAGGCTGCCTAACCATCTCGCAGGACCAATTTAAGCATCTCCAATCAAGACCAGGCGCAACCCGCCTTGAGGTAGGGCCTCGTGAGTCCCGCGCTGGCTCACGGGTGCCCATATACACCTCATCCAGCCCTGCCATGCAAGCCACGTGTCAGGGCGGGGCTGTACACGCCCAAGGGGCTCTCCTCAGAGGGAGCCCCCTCCCACACACCAGTGGAAGCACCATGCTCCGTGCTGGCCGTCAAAACTGCCGAGGTGTAACACCCCAAAAATTTAACCAGGTTTTAGTTATTAAAATTTTGCCAAGGATTTAAAAATTTTGCCTGCAAGTATATCTCTGTTGATTTCAAAACTTTTTCTTTCATATTAAGGAACTTTTCCCAAGTGGATCCTTCCAAAATATATTGAACTTTTATGCCCTCTCTTTAAAAACATCTCTCAATCAGTAGATTTATTTATTAATTTATTTCACCCTGAGCTATATTCATTAAAATGACTTGTTTTAAGTTTTGGAGCTCTTTTTGTACTACAACCAGTTGATAGATTTAACTAAAAATCCAACCAAAATTTGGAGATGTCATGTGATGTCTCTAAATCACTTTTGTGCAATAATATATTTCATTCTTTTCATATTGTGAGTGCTACACATGCTTTTCTTCTCTGGTCCAGTGGACAATTTTGCACTACAACCCTTTTAAATATTTCTTTCTAGCTTCCACCAAAATTATGGGATGTCAGTAGGAGCATATGATTCCATTATATGCAAAAATCCAGGGATGTTCTTTGAAAATTTTGAGTGAATCAACCTCATCTCCATTCTGGTCCAACATGATGGTTTGTACAACAACCATATTATTCCTTGCTCTTTGGCCCTTGATCCTTTCTCCTACTTGTAGTCCTCCATGCTAAACCCCTAAGTCCAGAAGCATGCAACCATTGGCATATTTTTGGTTCATGAAATAATGCCATTCACATCCTGTCCAGATTTGAAGTTCTGCAAAACTTGCACTAGCAAGTTTGTGCTTTTCACCAACTAACCTCACCACCCTCTTATGCATCCAAAGAGACTTCAATCTGGAAGATTTGGCCACTCCAAGAAAAGCCTAAGTGCCTGTGGCATTTTGTCAAACACCTGGAGTGCATGATCAGATTTGACATGAGTTGTTGTTGGCATTGTGAACTTGGTCTCCTGACCAAACCACCTTGTCCCCTGAGATTCACTCTATCAACAACCTAGCTCTGTTGCTTGCCAACCTCACCTGTGACCTGTAGCATGCCACGGCTTGCCAACCTAGCTCTGTTCGGTCGGAGGGGGAAACGACGCGCGCGTGGCCAGTCAAACCTGACCAGTGGGCCAGGCGGGCCCACCGTCAGTGACCCAGTGCCTGTCCATGCAGGATTAAGTGGAAGTGCACTTCCGAAGTACGCTTTCAACATGTACACGTTTTATTTGAAACGTTTTTCTTTTCTGTTTTATTTTAAATATCAGATTTTGACCAAACTTTGACTGGCTTTATCTTTTAAAATATAACTCCAAATGAATTGATTCTTTTTCCTACCTCTCTCAAATATTGTCTAGTTTATTTTAAGATTTATTTGAAAAAAAATCAAAACAACTTTTTGTGCTGCTTTTATTTTGTGTGTTAATTCATTTATATTTCTAAAATAGGATTTTTGACGAGAGGAGAAGAATTTCAAGAGTTTGAAATGCACCCTGCCTTCCCATGACCTGAAGGCAAGCATTCTGAACCCCGGCATAATATTTTTGTGTGTCTGATGACACGTTTATAACATCACCTCACTTTGGAGAAACTTGTTATTTCATGTGATATGATCATATGCATGGGTGCATGTTAGTGATTTCCATGCTGTTGGAAATGAACACACTTATGATGATAATCATCCTCATGTGCCTTGCATGCATACCGGCAGGAACCCGGGAAAACCTCTGCCTTGGGTAGGCATGAGTTTGTCGCCGGTCTCCGTCGGGACGGTTATGTCTGGTATGGCATGGTAAGGTAATATGAGCGGTGACTCTGTTGGTTGAAATATATTCGTTATGCTAATCATGCAGGGAATACTTAAACCTCCTGAGTCGACCGTAGATCGAGTCTTGTTCCAGTAACCCCCCATACTTGTTTCGTACTACCACTCTTCTCTACAACAAGTAGAGTACGGTTCAGTAGGTTGTCAACCTCTTTCTAGCACACACCATACAGAGAGGCCAGGGTGGAAGATACCGGTTGTAGCTGGTAGGCAGGCCACCTAGTCCGGGGGCATGGGTGGTTCCGGTTGAGACCGAGAGGGGAGGCCACCCCTTAGAGCGCGCGATATAAATTTGATCCCATGCTACGCGAGGTTGTAGCCTCCCCACTTAGAGTTTGCTTGACAGGTGTCGTGGGTGATTCCAGACACGTGTGAGTTAAGCTGGTGTGTGCAGGACAGGTGTGTTTTCAACAAAAAGGCCGTAGACGGAATTAGTCCCAATGGACTAAAGGAATCCGTTACTCGTGGGTAAAGAGTACACCCTCTGCAGAGATTAAACCTATTCGAATAGCCATGTCCATGGTTAAGGATTAAAGTCTGGGATGGGTCGAGTGTCGGTCTTAGTGTCGGTCTTCGGAGGTGAAACTGTTAAATCAGAACTGATATTACAACTTGTGACATGTGATAATGATGATTATTATGTTGTTGTGGACTAACCCGTGCTATTTTTGGTATTATCAAATACCCCTGGGATGGTTTTACCTCCGGTATATTCACTATGATTGTTTCTTTTATAAGCCCTTTATGTGGTGTCGCTCAGACGCCCGACTGTGGCATTTCTCTTAAAGCCCTTTATGTGGTGTCGCTCAGACGCCCGACTGTGGCATTTCTTTTTAAAGCCCTTTATGTGGTGTCGCTCAGACGCCCGACTGTGGCATTTCTTTTACAAGCCCTTTATGTGGTGTCGCTCAAACACCCGACTGTGGCATTTCTTTTAAAGCCCTTTATGTGGTGTCGTTCAAATGCCCGACTGTGGCATTTCTTTTAAAGCCATTTATGTGGTGTCGCTCAGCCGCCCGACTGTGGCATTTCTTTTAAAACCCTTCATGCGGTGTCGCTAAGACGCCCGACTGTGGCATGTTTGTTATTTATTTCATAAATTTTAATATTGCTAAGTTATTGCATATTCATAATTAACATGCTTGCACGCATCAGAGTTATATTTATCTTTTGTGACTGACGTCATGAGTATAAAATATTTTCAGCACATCGTTGATATATTATACCCGCGTTCATGATGTTTGCGAGTACATTCAAAGTACTCACTGGCTTGTCCCTGGCTATTGTCTTGGCCAGATTTCTTGCGCGGAAAGGAGCGACCGTGTTGACAGCCCTGGAACCTAAGCAGCAGTGATAGCAGTCTCGCGAAGAAAGGAGTTAACCTGGTCAGCTGTTCCCGTGGGAAATGGAGTCCCATAGACACTGATGATTCACAACCCGCTTCCGCCATCAACCACTAGAAACCATTTGTTGTACTCACAGACCCGAATGGTCTTGTACTACATATTTTGTATTTTGCTTGGAATTTCTGTATCAAGTTGGTACCTCATCAGCTAACAGTTATCCTGGGGCTGATGAGCACAAGGGCCATTTTTTGGGAATTAATACCCGGAGAATCGGTCGCCACAGACTTGGTATTAGAGCCAGGCTGACCATTGGCTAATCCTATCTTAGCCAGGTCGAAAAACTTAGGCAAACCAACCCACCAGACCTTAACCAAACCCCAGCCAAGCTTCTCATGCAAGATAGCCACACAGTGACCCCGACACTTTTGGCAGTCGGCGCCCAACCTATCAACCTAGCCTGTTGATCGTGCGCCAGTAACCAGCGCCCAAGATGTCTACTTCACAAGCGTGCGAAGGAAGACTCCGACCCCTTTTTCTATAAAAAGGGCACGCTAGCCCCAACCCAGCACAACCTCTACCCCAAACCAAGCCATAATGCCAGGCCCCGTCGTGCACAATGAGACCACAGCAACCAACCTTGGAGGTTTTGTGACCATACTCGCAAACCTCACCCGTCGTGCCTACGCGTCAGAAGAGCCCCCAGAATATGTTGTGTACCAAGGACCCATGGGCGGTGAAAGCCGTCAATTCTGGGCCACTGTGCACATCTATGGTAGGGGTCTATCTCCAGAACGCCCCTACAGATTCACTAGAAGAACAACTTCCTTCGAGCCACAAGTCGTCCAGCTAGCTGCTCGAGAGGCTATAGTTCAACTTCGGCAGTTGTCGCCCAGAGTTAACTGTCGCTCGTTCTACTACTACCCCAGGCGTGAAGGGTACGGTAGACCACCCCAAGTTGCCAACGGAGATCACAAGACAGATCCTGCATTATTGCACCTAGTGCGCTATGTAAGTGCACTAGAGGCATTGTTTGATCAAATCACTATTGATCTGATCACAGCTCGAGGAGAGTTGGTTCGTCGAGCCCCAGCAAGAAGAGAAGACGAGCCCAACACTGACAACCCAGTCGTGCTGTTCGGACACCCGATCAAGACCCTGAGGTCAGCCCCAGCCATCATCCAAGATACTGTGATGACCCCAGAAGTGCTTCGTCGACTTTTGGGAGCACACTCCAACGGGATTGTGGCTAACAATCCCCGCGATGGTCATCATCGCTACCCCGACCCTGCAGTTCCTCCGCCATCTCCGACTAATCCCGGCAGTGAGACACGTGGAGAAGCCTCGTCATCCACTAGGCACGCCCGTTTAGACATAAACGAGGTAGAATAAGCCGTACGAGTAGTATCGAGTTTCAGTGTATCCTCGCTTTGTAATCGTGCGACCTTGTATATAAACGCAGCCTGTCGTTGTGCCTCTGTTTTAATAGTAGCCTTGCGTATTTTGTCAGCGCATAGTTGCATATTTGCCGGGCACAGCTACCAAAACCAACCCCAACGACAACCATAGTAACACGTCTCTTTTGAGATATGTGTATCTCTGACACTGACCCGACCTTTGGAGCTAAGCTGGCAAATTTATTACCTTTCACCTCGGTAAAATGACCCAGCTCCATTGCTATATAAAGGCCACCTCATGACCTTACCAAGCACCCCACACCTTGTGCACCACCCTCACAACCTTTTCCTGTCATGCCGAGCCCCAGTATTTATCTGAGAACCCCAGATGCAACCCCAGGTAGCTTTGTCAAAATATTGCGGGACATTACCTGCAGTACCATGGGTTCTACCCAGCCACCCCAGTACGAGCTGTTCAAATCGAGAATCACCCCTTCCACCTCGGAATATTGGGCAGCAGTACACATCCCTCCCGTAGACTCCAATCAAGATCCAACGGAAGTATCCTTCATGGGGGAATCTATGCCAACCCCACACCTGGCCATAGAAGCTGCTGCGAAAGAAGCGATTGCTCGCCTTCGATCCGCAGTACCCTATGCCCGCGATCGAGGATATTATTACTTTCCGAGCCATGCAGCACCCGGAGGAGTGACATTTTTTCCCGGTGGACGGATTGAGAGAGACCCAGTGCTAGCCAACCTTATCCAGTACATCATCGTTCAAGAGCATTTGAACCAGCGAGTGATGAATTATCTCCAGAGTCTCGCTGATTTGAATCCTCAGATTGCAATCGGCAGACCGCTGAGGCCCGAACCGGAGAGGCGCATACATCGACTGGTCAATCCACTTCCTCCGATAGGAGAGGAGTGTATCCCTTTACTAGAGACATTTTATCGGGACCCCGTCCAGTTACCGTTTTCATTTTAGACGTCACTACTGTGTTTGTTATTGCAACATTTATTATTATGTTGTAACTTGTGCATGGTACCTCGAATGTGTGCGATTAGTAGTGTATTTAGTTTCTACTAGTATGACTAGTTTTCTTCGTGATTAACTTGTGTAACCGCGAAAAATCCTAGACTAAGATTTCTTTTCCCTGAGTTGCTGCAATGTTTATCCCCTCACTACATGGATTACTTTTATTTACGCAGCACCACGGCAGCAGACTCACAACCACTCGGACACATATGGAGTTTTTGTTTTTCACAACGGCTCTTAGCAAATCTCGAGGACGAGATTTTTTTAAGGGGGGTAGTAATTGTAACACCCCAAAAATTTAACCAGGTTTTAGTTATTAAAATTTTGCCAAGGATTTAAATTTTTTGCCTGCAAGTATATCTCTGTTGATTTCAAAACTTTTCCTTTCATATTAAGGAATTTTTCCCAAGTGGATCCTTCCAAAATATATTGAACTTTTATGCCCTCTCTTTAAAAACATCTCTCAATCAGTAGATTTATTTATTAATTTATTTCACCCTGAGCTATATTCATTAAAATGACTTGTTTTAAGTTTTGGAGCTCTTTTTGTACTACAACCAGTTGATAGATTTAACTAAAAATCCAACCAAAATTTGGAGATGTCATGTGATGTCTCTAAATCACTTTTGTGCAATAATATATTTCATTCTTTTCATATTGTGAGTGCTACACATGTTTTTCTTCTCTGGTCCAGTGGACAATTTTGCACTACAACCCTTTTAAATATTTCTTTCTAGCTTCCACCAAAATTATGGGATGTCAGTAGGAGCATATGATTCCATTATATGCAAAAATCCAGGGATGTTCTTTGAAAATTTTGAGTGAATCAACCTCATCTCCATTCTGGTCCAACATGATGGTTTGTACAGCAACCATATTATTGCTTGCTCTTTGGCCCATGATCCTTTCTCCTACTTGTAGTCCTCCATGCTAAACCCCTAAGTCCAGAAGCATGCAACCATTGGCATATTTTGGTTCATGAAATAATGCCATTCACATCCTGTCCAGATTTGAAGTTCTGCAAAACTTGCACTAGCAAGTTTGTGCTTTTCACCAACTAACCTCACCACCCTCTTATGCATCCAAAGAGACTTCAATCTGGAAGATTTGGCCACTCCAAGAAAAGCCTAAGTGCCTGTGGCATTTTGTCAAACACCTGGAGTGCATGATCAGATTTGACATGAGTTGTTGTTGGCATTGTGAACTTGGTCTCCTGACCAAACCACCTTGTCCCCTGAGATTCACTCTATCAACAACCTAGCTCTGTTGCTTGCCAACCTCACCTGTGACCTGTAGCATGCCACGGCATTGTATCGAACACCTTCCGTGCATGCACTGGACGCGCCCAGAGCGCGCGTATTGCACGAGCCGCGCCCAAGCCGACACGCTGGCCCCCTGGTTTTGGCCCGCTCTGCAGCACCACGCCATGCACTAACCTCCTCACAGCAACACGCCAAGCCGCCCTGGCAGCCAACAGCGCCGCCAACAGAGCTTTTGGCGGCACGCCGGCGTCCGCAGCGCGCCTCTGCCACGGTCGGTGCCGCCAAAGCCACCCTGGCTTGCCACCTGCCCCTGGAACAGTGCGAGCTCATCCGCAGCCTCGTCCTCTAGCGCTCGTCGCCGCCACGTCGCCCAAGCTACAGCGAGGCGGTTCGCCGTCGTCCTTATCGCCGGCCGCCCCGGAACCGACCTCCACCGCGTATATAAGGACCCGGAGCTCAAACGAGACCTCGAGCAACCTCATATGATCCTCCTAGTGTTGCCTTGGCCAGCAGTCGAGCAAGGGAAGGCCTTCTTCCCCGAGTCCGGCCGGTTCGGTCGCCGCCAAGCCCCGGCCGATTCCATCGCCACCAGTGCCTCTCCCTCTCGACTCTCTCCACCAAGAACTCTCCCTTCCTCTCGCAAGCACAACCCTCGCTCAATTTTGGCCGGAGACCACCGCAGCCCCAAACTCACTATCCACCCGAACGCCTTCTCCGCCGCGAAGCTCGTGGGCGGCGACTCCGTTCACGACGGCGACCATGGCGAGTACCCACAGACTCGTCTCGACCCCCTGAGCACACCCAGGTCCTCAGATCACCAAGGGACGCCCCCGTTTGCCGGCAAATCCTCGCCGGAGCTCCACCTCTGTTCGGTCGGAGGGGGAAACGACGCGCGCGTGGCCGGTCAAACCTGACCAGTGGGCCAGGCGGGCCCACTGTCAGTGACCCAGCGCCTGTCCATGCAGAATTAAGTGGAAGCGCTCTTCCGAAGTACGCTTTCGACGTGTACACGTTTTATTTGAAACATTTTTCTTTTCTGTTTTATTTTAAATATCAGATTTTGACCAAACTTTGACTGGCTTTATCTTTTAAAATATAACTCCAAATGAATTGATTCTTTTTCCTACCTCTCTCAAATATTGTCTAGTTTATTTTAAGATTTATTTGAAAAAATTTCAAAACAACTTTTTGTGCTGCTTTTATTTTGTGTGTTAATTCATTTATATTTCTAAAATAGGATTTTTGAAGAGAGGAGAAGTATTTCAAGAGTTTGAAATGCACCCTGCCTTCCCATGACCTGAAGGCAAGCATTCTGAACCCCGGCATAATATTTTTGTGTGTTTCATGACACGTTTATAACATCACCTCACTTTGGAGAAACTTGTTATTTCATGTGATATGATCATATGCATGGGTGCATGTTAGTGATTTCCATGCTGTTGGAAATGAACACACTTATGATGATAATCATCCTCATGTGCCTTGCATGCATACCGGCAGGAACCCGGGAAAACCTCTGCCTTGGGTAGGCATGAGTTTGTCGCCGGTCTCCGTCGGGACGGTTATGTCTGGTATGGCATGGTAAGGTAATATGAGCGGTGACTCTGTTGGTTGAAATATATTCGTTATGCTAATCATGCAGGGAATACTTAAACCTCCTGAGTCGACCGTAGATCGAGTCTTGTTCCAGTAACCCCCCATACTTGTTTCGTACTACCACTCGTCTCTACAACAAGTAGAGTACGGTTCAGTAGGTTGTCAACCTCTTTCCAGCACACACCGTACAGAGAGGCCAGGGTGGAAGATACCGGTTGTAGCTGGTAGGCAGGCCACCTGGTCCGGGGGCATGGGTGTTTCCGGTTGAGACCGAGAAGGGAGGCCACCCCTTAGAGCGCGCGATATAAATTTGATCCCATGCTACGCGAGGTTGTAGCCTCCCCACTTAGAGTTTGCTTGACAGGTGTCGTGGGTGATTCCAGACACGTGTGAGTTAAGCTGGTGTGTGCAAGACAGGTGTGTTTTCAACAAAAAGGCCGTAGATGGAATTAGTCCCGATGGACGAAAGGAATCCGTTACTCGTGGGTAAAGAGTACACCCTCTGCAGAGATTAAACCTATTCGAATAGTCGTGTCCATGGTTAAGGATTACAGTCTGGAATGGGTCGAGTGTCGGTCTTAGTGTCGGTCTTCGGAGGTGAAACTGTTAAATCAGAACTGATATTACAACTTGTGACATGTGATAATGATGATTATTATGTTGTTGTGGACTAACCCATGCTATTTTTGGTATTATCAAATACCCCTGGGATGGTTTTACCTCCGGTATATTCACTATGATTGTTTCTTTTATAAGCCCTTTATGTGGTGTCGCTCAGACGCCCGACTGTGGCATTTCTCTTAAAGCCCTTTATGTGGTGTCGCTCAGACGCCCGACTGTGGCATTTCTTTTAAAAGCCCTTTATGTGGTGTCGCTAAGACGCCCGACTGTGGCATTTCTTTTACAAGCCCTTTATGTGGTGTCGCTCAGACGCCCGACTGTGGCATTTCTTTTAAAGCCCTTTATGTGGTGTCGCTCAGACGCCCGACTGTGGCATTTCTTTTAAAGCCCTGTATGTGGTGTCGCTCAGCCGCCCGACTGTGGCATTTCTTTTAAAACCCTTTATGAGGTGTCGCTAAGACGCCCGACTGTGGCATGTTTGTTATTTATTTCATAAATTTTAATATTGCTAAGTTATTGCTTATTCATAATTAACATGCTTGCACGCATTAGAGTTATATTTATCTTTTGTGACTGACGTCATGAGTATAAAATATTTTCAGCACATCGTTGTTATATTATACCCGCGTTCATGATGTTTGCGAGTACATTCAAAGTACTCACTGGCTTGTCCCTGGCTATTGTCTTGGCCAGATTTCTTGCGCGGAAAGGAGCGACCGTATTGACAGCCCCGGAACCTAAGCAGCAGTGATAGCAGTCTCGCGAAGATAGGAGTTAACCTGGTCAGCTGTTCCCGTGGGAAATGGAGTCCCATAGACACTGATGATTCACAACCCACTTCCGCCATCAACCACTAGAAACCATTTGTTGTACTCACAGACCCGAATGGTCTTGTACTACATGTTTTATATTTTGCTTGGAATTTCTGTATCAAGTTGGTACCTCATCAGCTAACAGTTATCCTGGGGCTGATGAGCACAAGGGCCATTTTCTGGGAATTAATACCCGGAGAATCGGTCGCCACACGAGGAGCGGCTATGCCCGTGCAAGAGCGGAAGCGCTATGCTCAGCGCTAGTGATAAACAACTGGGGGTGGCCTCACGGCCGCATTAACCTTAGGGAGCCTCCGGCTCAGTGACTAGCCTCACCGCGTTGCTCTCCCTCGGGAAGGTAGCGCGAGGGGGTTGGGCACAGGGGCTACGCTTAGGTCACGCTTGGCGTACCCCACCTCGCCAGGCCTCACGGGCTTGGTCTTCATGCACCCCTCCCAAGCGAGAGCTCGGCGAGGAAAAGGTATGATGGTCTGTTTGTATGTCAAGGGGGACTCCTGAGCATCGCGTCTTGGGAGCCTAACTGGTCACGTAGCCCCTCACCTCTTGGGCTCGTCCTAGTGATCCGGACGACCCAACGACGGCCGAGGCATGCACGTGGTCGGGCCCTGCCGACGCAGAACGCCAAGACCTGGCTCTCACCCTTCTTTTTCAAGCCATTTGCACATCAAGGGGGACTCCTGAGCATCGCGTCTTAGGAGCCTAACTGGTCACATAGCCCTTCACCTCTTGGGCTTGTCCTGGTGATCCGGACGACCCAAGGATGGCTGAGTCATGCGTGGGGCTGGGCCCTGCCAACGTAGAACACCAAGGCTTGCCCATGCATCTTTTCCTAAGATGTACGCACATCAAGGAGGACTCCTGAGCATCGCATCTCAGGAGCCTAACTGGTCACGTAGCCCCTCACCTCTTGGGCTTGTCCTGGTGATCCGGACGACCCAACGACGGCTAGGGTACACGCGGGGCCGGGCTCTACCGACGCAGAACAACAAAGCAAACAGAAAAGCTGAAGGAACATACTCTAGTTATTACAAGACGCATTGTTCCAAGCAAATAGTTTTAAACGCCTTCCCGAGGCATGTTGCATGATGGAGGGTAAACATGGAAAAGCAGAATCGCTGGACCACCTCTTCAGACTTGGGCGTCACCACTGCCCACCAGCAGAGCCTCATCACCAGGCCGTCGTACTTGAAGTGGTGGGTGCACCTTCCGCCCAGGCCACGCGCGCGGGCGAAGGTCTGCCAGCCGCATGTCAGCACCACGCTGCCAGAGGCGAAGACCTCGGTACCAACCCACAAAGCTCTACTGCAGCACCCGTCAACCTGCAGCCAGAGGCCATCAAGCCCTAAAGAAGGAAGGTCACCGGAGAAGAAGCGTAGGAGCCAGAGCGAGGTGCCAGCGGGGCTCTCCGACCACACCACGAACTTAGGGAGCACGTCTAGCGAGCAAAAGCGCGGCCAACGCGGGCACACGATCACGGTGCACCTCCCTTCATCATGCGGGATGCTCCAAAACCGGTGGCCCCCGCCGCCGGAAGAGGTGCCATTGCAGGCACCTAGAGCAACGCTGCCTCTGGGGGGCGCATGCTCGCCCCCCTGGATGCTGCCGAAGGGACCGCACGGTGCTTGCGGGGACAACCATGGCCCCTCTTGGGAGGAGGAGAGGCTGGCCCCTCCTTGGAGGCCTTCCCCTTCTCGGCCGCTGAAACCTTTTTGGCGACGCCATGGGAGCAAGACGGAGTGGAGAGAAGCAGGCGGGAGCAAGACGGTAGAAAGATGGACGGGGGGCTCTTCCCCTCCCTCACATTTATAGCCAAGGGAGGCCAACCGCCAGCCTCCGCGACCTCGCACCATCATGTTCTTCTGCATGCCGCATCAACCAGTCAAGTCGAGCAGTTGCCGAGGTAGCATGGGGAAGCGGAGTCGCCCACGTCCCATCAATCGCCATACGTCATCAAGGCTGCAGGCGGTTAGGGCCCGCAGCGCTCCGCACTTGCCCTTTGGCTTCGCCTGGAAGCCAAGCCCGACCGTGTCTTGGGCCCGGGGCCTACTGTTGGCATCCTAGATTTGGGGGTATCTAGCCCTGCCTGCCTGTGGCCCACCACGTCGCTCCATCGACGGCGTGGTACGGTCCAGCTTTAACACCACACCATAAGACCCTCGCAAGGGGCCAAGCCTCGTGAGCTGGGCAGCGCCAAGACCCCCGAAGGAGTCGGCATCCTCAGGAGGGCTCCTGAGGGGCGGAGAGTTCTATGCAGGTTACCTCACGAGGCTCAACTAACATGAGCCATGACGACCAAGGCCAGGTGGGCGCCAGGAGGGCGCCAGGCAGGCGTAGAGCGCAGGTTTCCTCTTCGGTGCAAAGGAGGCAAGCCACTGGCGCGGAGTCCCGAGGAATCAGCCAAAGGTTTCCATTCTGGTGTGACAAGACCAAGACCGCCAGGACAGCAGGGCAGAGGTCATCGATGAGCCCACCACAGCATCACAACCAGAGGCTTTTCGCAGGCGAAGACTACTTTTGTCAGGATAGACTACACTACTTGTCCCCTTTCAAATCCGGCCATTGTGGGATCCCTTCCAGCTCATATTTGGGAAGAGGACCAAGGCCACTATATATAGGGCTTAGCCACCACCATAGTGGAGGGGGATCCATTCTCACCCGACCACCACACCAGCTCAAGAACACCTCACCTCCAGAGGCTTATTCATCCACTGTACTAGTTCAACCATAGCCCTTTGAGGCAATCCACCACACCACACCGGATTAGGGTATTACAACACAACAGTGGCCCGAACCAGTATAAATCTCTATGTCTTTGTGTCTCTTTGAGCTCAACGTGCTAGGCTTAGGAGGATCGCGAGTAGGCAGGCTGGGTAGGTTGAGATCTCCGCACGCACCCCAGAGTTCGAACCTCTCAAGGGTTGCCGGATCCCTAAATACGACAGCTTGGTATGTGCGTAGTAGTTTTCCGTCTCACGAAAACCTGGCCTTAGGTACTCGACGGGGCCCCCTTTCCCCGGGAGCCATGGGTGCAGACCCCGGAAGACGCCTTGGGGTCTCAGGAGCCGCTGCAAGACTACCTTCAAAGGAAGAGAAAAACTGACAAGCGGCTCACTCCCCCTTATGCGAGCCCCCTGCCATAGATTAGCTCGGACTTGATACACCGCATCGCGGCTGCCCGGGGGGCACAGATATGAGGAGTGCTGGTGCCCGTGAGCTTGATCGAGGGCTCCTCGTGAGAATGAAGCCGAAGCAGCATGTTTCGGTGCGGTGCGTGCGCGCGAGGGCAGGCCCAAGGCTCACACACCTACCTAGCCCCACGCGCGAGGCGCATGAGAGGAAGTGATGGGCGACTACCACCTCTCTCATGCCCTCGGGCCAAAAACGGCTCAGGAGAAGGAAACAACTTGAGGAACCAGGGTTCGAAAATACCAAATCCATTGAAAGGTCACTAAAAAACTGCAAGCAACTTTGGAAAGCAATTGAACAGCCGCGTCCGGCACCTAATCTAGTCCTCTTGCTAGCGCGGAGCTAAGTGCTGGCACTAAGACGTGGGAGGGAGCCCCCATGAGGCCCCAGGGCGACTCTCAGGAGACTCTGGGGTGTGTACAGCCCCACTCATTATTACGTGAGAGTGTCACGAGCGGAGACCTTCACAGATTGGAGCCTTGCTTCATAGGACGGAGCCTCTCTTCAAGGGTAGAACTTCCGGAGGTGCTGGATGTTCCAGGCGTTCTGGATGGGGACCCCGTCCTGTGTCTCCAGGCGCGCGGCGCCAGGCCTTGAGACACGGGCAATACTAAACGGGCCCTCCCACACGGGAGAGAGCTTGTGCAGCCCCTCCCTAGAGAGCACCCGCCTCACGACGAGGTCGCCCACCTCTAATGTCCTAGAGCAGACGTTGCGGCAGTGGTACCGCCGCAGTGCCTGCTGGTACCTCGCCGCCCGAAGTGAGGCTTGATGGCTGCGTTCCTCCCCCAGCACGAGATCCATCCCCCGCATGGTGTCCTGGAGCGCCTCGTCAAACGGCAGGACCCGCCTGGAGAGATGCTTGACCTCATGAGGGAGAACCGCTTCTGCTCCATAGACGAGGAAGAACAGCGTCTTTCCCGTTGGCTTGGTCGCGGTGGTGCGGATGGACCACAGCGCGGACTGCAGCTCATCGAGCCAGCCCCTGCCATAGGCCTCGAGATTCTTCTTGAAGGTCCTGGTCTTGAGGCCCCTCAGGACTTCTGCATTGGCCCACTCGGCCTGGCCGTTGCTCCGTGGGTGTGCCACTGAGGCGTAGCATATCTGCGTTCCAAGGTTAGCACAGTATGTTTTGAAAAGCTTGCTGGTGAACTGCGAGCCGTTGTCGGTGATGATGTGGTTGGGGACCCCAAACCGGCTCACGATTCCCTTGATGAACTGGATGGCCGATCCATCTGGAATAGTGTGCATGGCTTCTACCTCCGCCAACTTGGTGAACTTGTCGATGGCGACGTAGAGGTACCGGTAGCCCCCCGGCGCTCGAGGGAAGGGCCCCAAGATGTCCAGCCCCCAGATGCGAACGGCCATGTGAGCGGGACTGTCTGGAGGCCCTGCGCGGGCTGGTGGATTTGCTTGGCGTGAAACTAGCATGCTTCACAAGAGTGCACCAGCTCTGCGGCGTCGTTGAGCGTGGTGGGCCAGTAGAAGCCGCTGCGGGACGCCTTGCCCACAAGAGTGCATGATGAGGAATGATGCCCGCAGTCCCCACCATATATGTCTGCTAGCAGCTCGAGCCCCTGTTCCCTGGAGATGCACCGCAACAAAAGGTAATTGGGCCTCTTGCCATATAACTCACCATCCTGGATGTAGTACGCGGTATCTTGACGGGCCATGCGCTCGGCGTCCTCCTCCTTCTCTGGCAGGGTCCCTTGAAGCAAGTACGCCTTGAACTCTTCGGTCCAGCACCCCTCCTGAGGCTCGAGCACAAGCAGCAGGCGGGCCCCCGAGGGGTGGCCACAGGCTGGGGCTCCCATCTCAGGTGCCTGAGGCAAGTCCTCCCAAGGCGGTGCTAGAGTCGTGGCATGGGGAGCCACAAACGGTTTGAAGAACCGCTCCTCAAACACCCCCGGCTCCTGCGGGAGCCTGCCGGAGGCTCTCTTGGCGATGTCATCCGCTTCCTTGTTTTTTCCGTGCGGCATGTGCTGCAACCCCACGCCCATGAACTGCTTCTCCATCTTGCACACCTCTTCTATGTACGCCTCCATGTGCTCGTCCTTAGGCGTGTACTCCTTGTTGGAGAAGTTGACAAGGAGCTGAGAGTCGCCCTTGATGGTGAGGCGCTTCACCCCCAGCGCGGCCGCGGCCCTGAGTCCAGCAAGTAGTCCTTCAAATTCTGCAATGTTGTTGGAGACCTTCTCTCCCTGCTAGAAGAAGAGCTGAACTGTGTAGTAGAGCTTGCCCTTGGTGGGTGAGATGAGGACAGCCCCTGCTCCTATGCCTTGTCGCGCAAATGCCCCATCAAAGTACATGATCCATCCGTCCAGTTCCTCGTCTCCTGGCAGGAGGGGGCGGTCCTCGCTTACTCCGTGGTCGGGAGTGTCAGTCCACTCGGCCACGAAGTCCGCGAGGGTCGCACCCTTGATGACTCTGGTGGTGGTGAACTTGAGATTGAGCGCCTGAAGCTCGATGTTCCATTCAGCAACTCTCACGGCGGCATTCGGGCTCCGGAGCACCCTCTCCAACGGGTATGCCAAAACAACCTTGATGGGGTGGCCTTGAAAGTAGTAGCATAGTTTTTGGGAGGCAACCAGGAGCGTGAGCAGGAGTTTCTGAGGCATGGGATAACATGCCCGGGCATCCCTTAGTATCATGCTGACGAAGTAGACAGGGTGCTCGACGAGGGGGGAGGCATCAGCGGAGTCTTGTTCTTCGTGAGGGTGTGTGTCTTCCATGGCTTCGCAAGGTCCGCCCTCGGGGACCTCGGTGGCCGTGGGGTTGATCGTGTCTTCGGGAGGAATGTCGACCACTGGGTCGGTCGAGGCCCCAGACACATCGTCCTGAGGGTGACGTGTCTTGCTCGATGGTTGTGCATCCTGCTGAGGTTTCTACGATGTGTGTTCCTTCCTCAGTGCCACCAGGGCGGCGCTGGCTGACTAAGGGGTGGCTGCCAGATAGAGCATCAAGGGCTCGAGAGGGCGCGGTGCCACCATCACTGGCGGGCTGGTCCAATATCTCTTGAGGTCTTGAAAGGCTGTGTCTGCCTCCGGGGTCCACTTGAATGGCTCCTTCCTTTTCATCAGCTTGAATAAAGGGAGGGCGCACTCCTCCAGCTTGGAAATGAAACGCCCAAGCAAGGTTACGCAGCCCGCCAGCTTTTGCATCTCCTTCAGGGTCCTGTGGGGGGGCTCATGTCCACTATCGCCTTGACCTTTTCTGGGTTGGCCTCGATCCCTCTGTGTGACACCAAGAAGCCCAACAGCTTATCACGCCCAATATGCGACCCTATCCTAAAGGAACTTGAAGGTCCCACCAAGGATAGAAGTGCATATTGGAGACACTTTTGCAAGGTGGATATCTACATCGTGCCATTATATAATAGTTGGGGATACATACAAGAGGCAAACAATGCCACATAAATACAACATCACAATACATAAGGGCAACATTCGGCTACGGATGAAACACAAACAGAAACTCAAACGACATCCACCCTGCTAGCCCAGGCTGCCGACCAGGAACCTATCCCCTAATCAAAGAAGAAGCAGTAGAAGAACTCCAAAACAAGCAAGCATCACTCTCTCGTCAAGATCATCGCATAACCTGTACCTGCAACTGTTGTTGTAGTAATTTGTGAGCCACGAGGACTCAGCAATCCCATTACCATGGGTATAAAGACTACCAAAGCTTAACTGGGTATGGAAATGATAAGTGGTGACGTTGTAGTAGCGACTAAGCAAGTATGGTGGCAAACCTACGCAAATAAGAGCGAGAAGAGAAGCAAACGAAACGGTCGAGAAGCTAGAAGTGATCAAGAAGTGATCCTGAAACTACTTACGTTCATACATAAACCAAAAACCGTGTTCACTTCCCGGACTCCGCCGAAAAGAGACCATCATGGTTACACCTGCGGTTGATGCATTTTAATTAAGTCAAGTTTCAAGTTCTCTACAACCGGATATTAATAAATTCCCATCTGCCACATAACCGCGGGCACGACTCTCAAAAGTTTATACCCTGCAGGGGTGTCCCAACTTAGCCCATCACAAGCTCTCATGGTTAACAAAGGATATTCCTTCTCCTAGGAAGACCCGATCAGTCTCGCAATCCTGGTTTACAAGACATTCCGAAAATGGTAAAACAAGACCAGCAAAGCCGCCCGATGTGCCGACAAATCCCGATAGGAGCTACACATATCTCGTTCTCAGGGCACAACGGATGAGACAAGCTACGAGTAAAACCAGCCCTCAAGTTTCCCCGAGGTGGCCCCGCAGGATGCTCGGTTTGGACCAACACTCGAAGGAGCACTGGCCCGGGGGGGTTAAATAAAGATGACCCTCAGGCTCCGGAAATCCAAGGGAAAAAGGCTTAGGTAGGCAAATGGTAAAACCAAGGTTGGGCCTTGCTGGAGGATTTTTGTTCAAAGCGAACTATCAAGGGGGTCCCATAAATCACCCAACCGCGTAAGGAACGCAAAATCAAGGAACATAACACCGGTATGACGGAAACTAGGGTGGCAAGAGTGGAACAAAACACCAGGCATAAGGCCAAGCCTTCCACCCTTTACCAAGTATATAGGTGCATTAATTAAATAAGAGATATTGTGATATCCCAACATATCCCTTTCACCCTCATGGAGCGATCTTCAACTTCACCTGCAACTAACAACGCTATAAGAGGGGCTGAGCAAAAGCGGTAACATAGCCAAGCAATGGTTTGCTAGGAAGGGTGAAAAGGTTAGAGGCTGACATGGAAATTTGGGAGGCTTGGTAAACAAGTGATAGGTAGCACAACATAGCGATAGAACGAAGCAACTAGCATAGCAATGATAGTAGTGAGATCCAAGGTGACAGTCATCTTGCCTGAAATCCCGCTAGGAAGAAGAATGAGTCCATGAAGAAGACACGGATGAAGCCGAACCAAGCATAGTTGAACGAATCCTCACGATCGCAACGAAATAGGAACTAACGAGAAGGAGCACAACCAGAAAGAAGCAAACAACAAGGTAAACACACAACACATAGACATGGCATGATGCTCAACCAAGTATGATGCTTGACAAGGCTATATGATGCTACTCATGGTAAGAGATGATGCATACAAGAGCAACACATCAAAGCAAGTTTAAATGAGGCCGGAAACAACATATAACAAATCCGATAAGTCCTCATAAGCAAATTTTGAAATTGGTACAGATCTGAATAAACCTTATGTTCAAGTTGTTAAACAGCAAGTTAAGATGCACCAAGATGATCTACACGAAATTCTAGTCAAGTTAAATATAAAATTCAATTATTTCGGAGCTACGACCTAGAAGATATGAGCAAAACAAGTTAAACATGGCATTGATGCAAAATGCATACAAACATCAAGCAAACAATTTCAAAAAATGGATGCAACAAGGTAACATGAAAGTATATGCAAAATTAATTAAGTTTCATATAGAGCACACTCAAAATGGAGCAACGGTTCAACAAATACACTCCAAACAAGATATAACAACAATCTGTCCAAAACAGCAACTAGGCATCTAGCAAGCATCAAAACAATATGCTACAGCACCTCAACATGAAAACAAAAGGCATGGACATGATGTAAAGGTAAGGCATGACAAGACATGAACACTGAGCTATTTCCAGAAATCACTAGAACATGCTCAAAAGGACATGGCAAGATTGCAAATAATAACAGTTCACAGACTTGCCAGAAAATCACCGAGCATGACAGAAATAACATCAGGTTGCAATGTTTAGAGATCTCAAACAACATGTTACAGCAAGCTATCATGGCAAAATAGAGAATGGCATGCTAATACTAAAGACGAAGAACAAAACTCCCTTACTGAACTAATTCCAAAGATCAACAGAAAAGATGATATGATCCATGCAAACGTGGGAAATGATATGACAGATTCAGAATAACACTACATGGCAGGAACAACGATAAGTAGGCATGTCGGTGAGCTTGACTCTCCACAGAGCATACATGGCATGACAAGGTAACCAAAAGTAATAAGACACATTTATGGAGCTAAACATGGCAATAGCATAGTCGTAGGGTGCATGGATCACTAGCAAAACACATGGCAAAACTAAACTTAATGTTAACAGGCTGGCAGAAACCTTATTTAGCAAATTTGGAGCAAGATTACAACAAGCTGCATCAGGCCAAAATTTCAACAAAGGGGATGGATGGATAGAGCAGGACATGTATAACAAAACATCCTTAGTTAACATCTCCAGATTATGCATAGAATGACTTGTAGCAGCAGGTTTACATAGCATCATGATATAACAGATTCAGCCTAGCAAAACAGTAACAGCAAGTAGCCCACTTTACAAGCTTGATGCACTCACCACAAGGCACATAAAAATACATGGATTGCACCACTGTAAACATGGCATTAATATGCTCCTAAAACATGTAGACATCATGCTCAAAGGATGCACACACAAAATGCAACGAAAAAGACAAATCACCAATTTCTATTAACAGACAGCAGATAACATCATATAGCACTATTGTAGCGATAATTAGTGCATCATGATGGAATCAATCAAGCATTGCACAATGGAACAAAATGAAGAGCATCTCACAATGAACATTTTGATATATTACACGCATAAAACGGAGCAGCACAAAAGAAGTTATGGCATGATGAACAGAGCACCAGAATGTAAAGTTTTCAGGATTTGGACAAAAAAACAACCTCGCGGATCTAGGGTTCCTGGGGCATGCAAACCGAGGATCTCTGGAGAACTTGCCGGAGTTGCATGGAAGAGGCAGCCGTAGTTGGGGAAGGCGCCGGAGGGGACGGGGATGCCGGATCCGTGGCGGCCCAGGCCGGATCTCGCCGGATCCGGGCCGGAGGGCACGCCGGCGAGCTGGTCCGCGGCGGAGGACGAGGCGGCGCGAGGCGGCGCTGGAGGGCGGCGGGCGCGGGAGCCGGGGCGCGGGGTG
>NC_041383.1:339071761-339118550 GCF_002162155.2 Triticum dicoccoides | reverse complement strand
CAAAGGCGGAGCGGGGTCGCGCGGGGTCAAGCATAGGGCTGGCGGCGCGGCGTGCGGGCCGGGAGGGCCCCGCCTGGGCCGAGCGGGCCAGCGGTGGAGGGAGGGCGCGGGGGCCACGTGGCGGCGGTTGATTCGATGGGGGCGGCGGCACGGACATGTCCGGCGGGGTCCGGACGTGTCCGGCTGCGGGAGGAGGAAGATGGCTTGGGTTAGGGTGGATTCATCCGCGAATTTCGAGGGAGGTGGGGTTTATAAAGGCATAGGGAGCTAGGAGAGTCCAAATGAGGTGCGGTTTTCGCCCACACGATCGTGATCGAACGGCGGAGAGCATGGAGGGGGTTTAGATGGGCTAGGTGGGCTGTTTGGAGGGGTGCTGGGCTGCAATAGAAAAGGGGGTTTTCGGTTAGCTCGGTTAACCGTTGGGGCATGAAACGACCTCCAAATGGAACGAAATTTGACGGGCGGTCTAACGGTGATATACCAAGGCCACTCGGCAAATCTCGGCTCATTCCGAGAACGTTTTTCACCCGCTCACGGAACAAGATCTGACAGGTGCGACGGGCGCGTGCGAGTGTTGTAGGGCTCAGAACAGACAACGGAGAAAACCGGGGGAACCCGAACAGATGGAAGTTTTGAAAAACATGAGGATGCAATGCATACGATGAGATGGCAAAATGCAACAGCAAGCAAATGACATGGAAACAACGACGAATAACTGGAAGATACCTAGCGCATCGGATTCAGGGCGTTACACAGCTTGCCAGAGGGAACCCCAAAAACGCACTTCTCGGGATTAAGCCAAAGATCTACCTTGCGCAGGCTGGCAAACGTCTCCTCCAGATCTGCTATCAGGGTCCCGGCCTCCCGAGACTTCACCACTATATCATCAACATAGGCTTCTGCGTTCCTCCCGAGCTGCGAGCCCAGGGCGATATGCATCAGTCGCTGGAAGGTTGCCCCGGAATTACACAGACCGAAGGGCATGCAGGGGTGGCAGTACACCCCGCAGGGTGTCAGGAACGATGTTTTCTCCACATCCTGCACGGCCATGTTGATCTGGTGATAGCCTGAGAAGGCATCCAAGAAGCACAACATGTAACATTCAGCAGTGGAGTCCACGATCTGGTCAATGCGAGGGAGCAGGAAGGGATCTTGTGGGCAGGCCTTGTTGAGGTTCGTGAAGTCGACACACATGCGCTCCTTCCCTCCTTTCTTGGGGACGATGACGGGGTTCGTCAGCCACTCCGGGTATCGTACCTCTCTAATGACCCCTACGGCTTGTAGCTTGCGGGTTTCCTAGATGATGAAGGCCTGCTTCTCGGAGGACTAGCGACGAGCCTTTTGCTTCACTGGTCGCACGTTTGGGCATACCCTTAGGTGGTGCTAGATTATTCCCCTTGGGACCCCAGCCAGGTGTTTGGGTTCCCAAGCGAATACATCCTTTTTGGCTCACAGAAAGTTGACCAATGCCTCCTCTTGGTCCGGAGGGAGGCCAGCCCCTATGGTGAAGGTGGCGCTAGCCGCTCCATCCTCACTGACTAGCACTTGTTCATCTCGGCTCGGTCTTGGGAGAACAATTGCTTCTTCTTGGCCGATGCTACTTCTGGGGCCTCCAGACCCCCTTTCTCATCGGGTAGCATGGACGCGGCTGACCTGAAGGCGAGCTTCAGGGCCTGCAAGGCGCCTTTCGTGTACCCCGCCACCATAAGGACACCGTTGCTGACAGGCATCTTCATGAGGTTGTACGTAGGGTGGGTTGCAGCCATAAACTGGGCCAAGGCCGGGTACCCCAGAATGGCATTGTATGGCAGGTCGATCCTGGAGATGTCAAAGTCGATGAGCTCGGTGCGGTAGTTGTCGCGGGTCCTGAAGGTGACAGGGAGGCGGATCTGCCCCACGGGGCTGGTGGAGCCACCACCGACCCCGGAGAAAGGCTTGGAGGGGCAGAGCCGACTGGGTGGCACGTGCTGCAGGTCGAATGCCTCCGGGGAGAGCACGTTGAGGCCGGCTCCACCATCGATGAGGGTTCTAATGACCGCCACGTTGCATATGGTGGGGGTGCAGAGCATTGGGAGCGCGCTTGCTCCCATCGTGGCGGCAGGATGATCCTCGAGGCTGCAGGTGAGGTCGGCCTTGGGCGCCATCCAGCCCGGGGGAGCCCCCGAGCCCGCCTGGGTGGCGCTTACTCGCCGATAGAACTGCTTGATGTGGCGGTCGAAGGGTGGTGCCTGCGAGCAACCTAGGAGAGCTGTGATGATCGGGGGCGCCGGTGCCGTGTAGCGGGCGAGGAAGAGGTCGCACAGCTCTTCCCAGGAGGCCACAGAGGACACAGGCAGGTTGAGTAACCAGGCATGCGGTGCGCCTACAAGGACCATGGGGAGCCAGTTGGCCTTCACCTTGTCATCTCCGCCGAACGCCCAGATTGCCTCCTCGTATGCTTGAAGAAAGGAGGTCGGATCCGCCGCGTTGTCATAACATGGCGGCATCTCTGGTCGGAACTTGGACGGTCACTGCACCTGCCGCAGGGAGAGGGTGAAACATCGCAGCCCCGGTGCTTATTCAGGAGCGCGTGTCGGCTGGGTCGACGGAGGAGCGCCCGCCATCGGGGCCAGTGGCGCGATCTGGCAGTTGGCGTAGAAGATTCCGATGCACCCCTCCCTGGCGTGCCAAATGTCGGATTACGGGTCCCGCAAACCCTTGTGAGGTTCGGACTCTGGGGTGCGTGTGAAGATCTCAACCTACCAGCCTGCCTACTCGCGATCCTCCTAAACCTAGCACGACAAGCTCGAAGAGACAAAGAGACACAACAGTTCATCCTGGTTCGGGCCACCTTGCGGTGTAATACCCTACTCCAGCATTTTGGTGGATTCCCTTGGAGGGCTAAGGATGAACTAGTACAGTGAATGAACTAGCCTCAGGAGGTGAGGTGTCCTTGAGCTCAAGGGAGCTGGTGAGATGTGAGCTAGTTCAGCTTGTCCTGCCTCTATGGGGTTGCTAGTCCTATTTATAGTGGCCTTGGTCCTCTTCCCAAATGTTGGTGGGAAGGGATCCCACAACGGCCGGATTTGAAAGGGGACAAGTAGTACAGCTGATCCTGACAAAAGTAGGCTTCGCCTGCGAAAAGCCTCTGGTCGTGACGCTACGGTGGGCTCATCGATGACCTCTGTCCTGCCATCCTGGCAGTCTTGGTCACGTTGCACCAGAATGGAAACCTTTGGTTGATTCCTCGGAACTCCACACCTGTGGCTTTCTTCCATTGCACCGAAGAGGAAACCTGCGCTCTGCGCCCGCCTGGCCTTGGTCGTCATGGCTCACGTCAGCTAAGCGTCATGAGTTATACCATGCATAGAACTCTCCGCCCCTCAGGAGCCAGCCTGAGGAGGCCAAGCCCCTCGGGGGTCTTGGCGTCGTCCGCCTCGCGAGGCTTGGCCCCTCGCGAGAGTCTTGTGCTGTTGATGCTGAAGCTGGGCCATACCAGGCCGTCGAAGGAGCCATGTGGTGGGCCGCAGGTAGGCAGGCCTGGATACTCCCATATCCAGAACGCCGACAGGGAGAAGCTAGGGTAGCAGAAATCAGAGCAAACATGAAAATAACCAGAGCAAGATAAAGTCATAACATATACTATCACGTCTTTCCCCTCTTGAAGACCCGAGACAACTTTCCTCTTAAGGATAGGAGCATCAAGAGAAGCTTTTATGAGTGCATTCTCTCTTATGTGACAAGCTTTGATGTGCTCTCTCTCCCCTTTTGACATCAATTTCCAAGAAGGGACTTCTGGAGCATGAGTCAAGTACGTTTGGTCCTGGAGTCACATTACAAAGCCACATGCAGTATAGGATGCTAGTAGAGGACAAGTTACAAAGAGTGGAGCTGGGACAAATATGCAGAATGCAAGTGACACAGATTTTGTCTAAGGACTGAAATCGGTAGCACCAAGTGGTTGCAATCGGTAGCACCAAGTTTATTCGGTTCAGCCAAAGAAATCAATTCGGTGAGACCAAGTTCAACCCAGAGAGTAAATTCTTGTCACCTCAACTCACTAGACAAACAATATCTCACAAGGATATGCAAGGAATTAACCTGAAGGATTTGCAATGAATTGGATGCAGGCAAATGCAGAAAATTACAAAGAAAAGAAAAGACATCTAGATGAAGTTTTTTTGAAAGGGGAACTAGCATGCATGAGACAAATGCAAGAGCACAAAGAAACATCAGAGAACTTCATCTAGAATCGATCGGCGACAAAGTCACCTATGTTAGAGTATATTGACTTAGGAGTCAAGTTAAGACACTTGATCATAGGTCGTACTCATCGTTCAAGCTCAAAAAGGGGTTGCCATTTTTCGTTTTAGCATTTTGATGTATTATCATCTTGTTGAGTTGCTTTGACACATGTCTTGGGGTTAAGCTTCTCTAAGATGGAATGATAAACCTTGGGTGGTGGTGACGAACTTGGTCATGTAGTTGAACTTGTGTAGGGTGCTCAATTTGGGGTAGATCATCAAGAGTTGGGAGCACCACTTGTAGTTGAAGTTCAACTTCCTACATGGGTTAGTCTTGCAAGAGAGATGATGTGGAGCATCCCCCGAACATCACCATGGACGTCTCACCACCACCGCAAGGACGGAGAAGACCGATGACAAGAGCACACGCACGTGCCACCGAAACCGAGGTTGACTCCTTCCTCTTCAAACTTCATTCGGTTTCATATGAGAGTCGGGTCCTACC
The DNA here is from genome assembly GCF_002162155.2 of Triticum dicoccoides. Lineage (NCBI taxonomy): Eukaryota > Viridiplantae > Streptophyta > Magnoliopsida > Poales > Poaceae > Triticum > Triticum dicoccoides. The sequence goes on along the minus strand of NC_041383.1, from coordinate 339,113,822 downwards.
TCAAATAGAAATATTGTGCCTTGTTAGATACCGAGGAGATGACCGAGAGGACATGAGGACAAAGATTCAAGCAACCATGGGGAAGGAAGAGAGGAGTGGTCCAGACAAGGAAGATCAGAGGCCCCTGGACACGCCGGGTGCCCGGACGTGGACATCCCCGGGCGCCCGGCTACCTAGCAGCCAGTTGGCCCCTTTCTGGACGCCCCGGGTGCCCGGCCTGGTTGGCCCCGGGTGCCCGGCCCCGCTGCTAGGCGCTACAGCCGCCGCCCCGGGTACCTAGCCAACTGGCCCCGGGTGCCCGGTCCCTGCGCTGGGAGCTGCTGCCTCCACCCGGGTGCCCGGGCCGCTACCGCCGGGTGCCCGGCCCACCTGGCGCTGGAGATGCCCTCCTCGGGTGCCCGGGCCGCCACCCCCAGGGAGCCCGGCCTTCCCTTGGCAACTGGCCCAGCCGGCACCGGGTGCCCGGGCCCTCAGCCCCCGAGTGTCTGGCCCCAACAGCAATAAGGCCGAGGCCTCCCTGACCAGACCGGGTTCCCGGTCCTCCGCACCCCGGGTGCTCGGACAACTCCGCGTGCCTGCGTGCACTTTTGGGCTTTAGACCCTTGTATCCCCATCTTCCTCTTATTTGGCCCCTAGACTATATATACCCCTTCCCTAGCTCATTTAGAGGATAGCTGAGAATAGACACAAATCATAGAGCTTAGCTCATGTACCTCCCCTTGTGGGATTCCTCTTGAGAGAGAAGACTCCATTGGAGTACAAGACCTCCATTGGAGAAGATCCCTAGGGATTCAAGCCCCCCATCGAGGGAAGGATCTACCTAGATCATCAAGCCCTCTTCTCCTTCATAGGATTTGGGATGAACTCTACCATGTATCTTGTTTCCGTAAGCTTGGGGATGCCCATGGCACCCCAAAACTAATCCAATGACACCAAAAAGTCAAAGCTTGGGGATGCCTTGGCATCCCCTCTTTCGTCCACTTCCATCGGTAATTTACTTGGAGCTATATATTTATTCACCAACATGATATGTGTTTTACTTGGAACGTCTTGTATTATTTGTGTCTTTGCTTGTTAGTCTACCACAATCATCCTTGCTGTACACATATTTTGAGAGAGCCATACATTAATTGGACTTTGTTAGAATACTCTATGTGCTTCACTTATATGAGCTTGATAGTTTTGCTCATAGTGCTTCACTTATATCTTTTGAGCGTGATAATTTTTGCTCTAGTACTTCACTTAGATCTTTTAGACCACGGTGGTGGATTTGTTTTAAAGAAACTATTTGATCTCTCATGCTTCACTTAGATTATTTTGAGAGTCTTTAATAGCATGGTAATTTGCTTAATGTTAATATACTTGGTGTTCAAGATATGTGAAACTTTCTTTTGAGTGAATTGAATACTAAGATAAGTTTGATGCTTGATAATTGTTTTGAGATATGGAGGTGATAATATCAAAGTTGTGCTAGTTGGGTGATTATGAATTTGATAAAACTTGTGTTGAAGTTTGCAAATCCCGTAGCATGCACGTATGGTTAAAGTTGTGTAACAAATTTGAAACATGAAGTGTACCTGGCTTGTGCATCCTTATGAGTGGCGGTCGGGGACGAGCGATGGTCTTTTCCTACCAATCTATCCCCCTAGGAGCATGCGCGTGGTACTTGAATTTTTGATGACTTCTAAATTTTTGCAATAAGTATATGAGTTCTTTTGACTAATGTTGAGTCCATGGATTATACGCACTCTCACCTTTCCACCTTTGCTAGCCTCTTCGGTATCGTGCATTGCCCTTTCTCACCTTGAGAGTTGGTGCAAACTTCGCCGGTGCATCCAAACCCCGTGATACGATATGCTCTATCACACATAAACCTCCTTATATCTTCCTCAAAACAGCCACCATACCTACCTATCATGGCATTTCCATAGCCATTCCGAGATATATTGCCATGCAACTTCCACCATCATCATCATGACATACATTACTTTTGTCATATTGCCATTGCATGATCTCGTAGTTGACATTGTATTTGGGGCAAAGCCACCATGCATTATTTTCCATATATGTCACTCTTGATTCATTGCACCATCCCGGTACACCACCGGAGGCATTCATATAGAGTCATATCTTGTTCTAAGTTTCGAGTTGTAATCTTTGTGTTGTAATCAATAGAAGTGTGATGATCATCATTATTAGAGCATTGCCCAAATAAAAAAAGAGAAAGGCCAAAAAAAAGGCCCAAAAAAAGAATATATATATATATATATATATATATATATATATATTCAAAGTAGCACCTTGTTCTTCATGTAGTGAGTCTCATATATTGTGCTTCAAAGTAGCACCTTGTTCCTCATGTAGTGAGTCTCATAAGTTGTCTTTTTTATACTAGTGGGAATTTTTCATTATAGAACTTGGCTTATATATTCCTACGATAGGCTTCCTCAAATGCCCTAGGTCTTCGTGAGCAAGCAAGTTGGATGCACACCCACTAGTTTTCTTTTGTTGAGCATTCATAGCTCTAGTGCATCCGTTGCATGGCAATCCCTACTCCTCATGTTGACATCAATTGATGGGCATCTCCATAGCCCGTTGATTAAGCCTCGTCAATGTGAGGCTTTCTCCTTTTTTGTCTTCTCCACACAATCCCCATCATCATATTCTATTCCACCCATAGTGCTATATCCATGGCTCACGCTCATGTATTGCGTGAAGGTTGAAATTTTTGGAGATTATTTAAGTATGAAACAATTGCTTGGCTTGTCATCGGGGGTATAGAAGTTGGGAACATCTTTGTGTGACGAAAATGAAGCATAGCCTAACTATATGATTTTGTAGGGATGAACTTTCTTTTGCCATGTTATTTTGAGAAGACATGATTGCTTTGATTAGTATGCTTGAAGTATTATTATTTTTGTGTCAATATGAACTTTTGTCTTGAATCTTTCGGATCTGAATATTCATATCACAATTAAGAAGATTTACATTGAAATTATGCCAAAGTATCACTCCGCATCAAAAATTCTTTTTTATCATTTACCTACTCGAGGACGAGCAGGAATTAAGCTTGGGGATGCCTGATATGTCTCCAACATATCTATAATTTTTTATTGCCCCATGCTACTTTATCTACTTTTTTGGACTATATTGGGCTTTATTTTCCACTTTTATATTACTTTTGGGACTAACCTATTAACTAGAGGCCCAGCCCAGAATTGCTGTTTTTTTGCCTTTTTCAGTATTTCAAAGAAACAGACTATCAAACACAGTCTAAACGGAATGAAACCTTAGGGATCGTGATTTTCCAACCGAACGTGATCCAGGAGACTTGGACCCTACTCCAAGAAGTGTCCGAGGAGGTCACGAGGGTGGAGGGCGCGCCCCCCTTGGGCGCGCCCCCTACCTCGTGGGCCCCTCGGAGCTCCACCGACGTACTCCTTCCTCCTATGTATACCTATGTATCCCCGAACGATCAGAACAGGAGCCAAAAACCTAATTCCACCACCGCAACCTTCTGTATCCACGAGATCCCATCTCGGGGCCTGTTCCGGAGCTCCACCGGAGGGGGAATCCACCATGGAGGGCTTCTACATCATCACCATAGCCCCTCCGATGAAGTGTGAGTAGTTTACTTCAGACCTTCGGGTCCATAGCTAGTAGCTAGATGGCTTCTTCTCTCTTTTTGGATCTCAATACAATGTTCTCCCCCTCTCTCGTGGAGATCTATTCGATGTAATCTTCTTTTTGCGGTGTGTTTGTTGAGACCGATGAATTGTGGGTTTATGTTCCAGTATTATCAATGGAAAATATTTGATTCTTCTTTGAATTCTTTTATGTATGATTGAGTTATCTTTGCAAGTCTCTTCGAATTATCTTTTTTGGTTTGGCCAACTAGATTGGTAGTTCTTGCAATGGGAGAAGTGCTTAGCTTTGGGTTCAATCTTGCGGTGTCCTTACTCAGTGACAGAAAGAGTTGCAAGGCACGTATTGTATTGTTGCCATCGAGGATAACAAGATGGGTTTTTTATCATATTGCATGAATTTATCCCTCTACATCATGTCATCTTGCTTACGGCGTTACTTTGTTTTTACTTAATACTCTAGATGCATGCTGGATAGCGGTCGATGAGTGGAGTAATAGTAGTAGATGCAGAATCGTTTCGATCTACTTGTTTTGGACGTGATGCCTATATACATGATCATTGCCTAGATATACTCATAACTATGCTCAATTCTGTCAATTGCTCAACAGTAATTTGTTCACCCACCTTAGAATACTTATGCTCTTGAGAGAAGCCACTAGTGAAACCTATGGCCCCCGGGTCTATTCTCATCATATCAATCTATATCACTTTATTTACCTTCTTTATTTTTACTTTGCCTTTACTTTTTAGTTTGCATCTATCTATCAAAAATACCAAAAATATTATCTCTATCAGATCTCACTCTCGTAAGTGACCGTGAAGGGATTGACAACCCCTAAGCGTTGGGTGCGAGTTGCTATTGTTTTGTGTAGGTACGAGGGACTTGTGCGTGGTCTCCTACTAGATTGATACCTTGGTTCTCAAAAACTGAGGGAAATACTTACGCTACTTTACTGCATCATCCTCTCCTCTTTGAGGAAATCCAACGCAATGCTCAAGAGGTAGCAGTTCACTTTTGGGATTTTGACCCTTGTATCCCCCTCTTCCTCTTATTTGGCCCCTAGACTATATATACCCCTTCCCTAGCTCATTTAGAGGATATCTAAGAATAGACACAAATCATAGAGCTTAACTCATGTACCTCCCCTTGTGGGATTCCTCTTGAGAGAGAAGACTCCATTGGAGTACAAGACCTCCATTGGAGAAGATCCCTAGGGATTCAAGCCCCCCATCGAGGGAAGGATCTACCTAGATCATCAAGCCCTCTTCTCCTTCATAGGATTTGGGATGAACTCTACCATGTATCTTGTTTCCCTTTGATTGTTCATGTACCTTGTGGATCTTGTGTGTTTGTTGGTCTAGTGGATGTGTGATTGGACTTGTTCTTGAGTGTTCCTCTTGTTTTCTCTCTTGTGTTCATCTTGTTCTTGGGGATTGATACGTCTCCAACGTATCTACTTTTCCAAACACTTTAGCCCTTGTTTTGGACTGTAACTTGCATGATTTGAATGAAACTAACCCGGACTGACGCTATTTTCAGCAGAACTGCCATGATGTTGTTTTATGTGTAGAAAAGAAAAGTTCTCGGAATGTCCTAAAAATCCACGGAGGCACTTTTTGGAATTAATAAGAATTTCTGGGCGAAAGAAATACACCAGGGGGCCGAGGGCTTGTTCACGAGACAGGGGGCGCCCCCTTGTAGAGCGTGCCCCCCTATCTCGTGGGCCCCCTGGACCTCCACCGACCTCAACTCCAACTCCATATATTGACGTTCGGGGAGAAAAAATTAGAGAGAAAGTTTCATCACGTTTTACGACATGGAGCCGCCGCCAAGCCGTAATCTCTCGGGAGGGCTGATCTGGAGTCTGTTCGGGACTCCGGAGAGGGGGATTCGTCATCGTCGTCATCATCAACCATCCTCCATCACCAATTTCATGATGCTCACCGCCGTGCGTGAGCAATTCCATCGTAGGCTTGCTGGACGGTGATGGGTTGGATGAGATTTACCATGTAATAAAGTTAGTTTTGTTAGGGTTTGATCCCTAGTATCCACTATGTTCTGAGATTGATGTTGCTATGACTGTGCTATGCTTAATGCTTGTCACTAGGGCCCGAGTGCCATGATTTCAGATCTGAACCTATTATGTTTTCATGAATATATGTGTGTTCTTGATCCTATCTTGCAAGTCTATAGTCACCTATTATGTGTTATGATCCGATAACCCCGAAGTGACAATAAACGGGATACTTCTCGGTGATGACCGTAGTTTGAGGAGTTCATGTATTCACTATGTGCTAATGCTTTGTTCCGGTTCTCTATTAAAAGGAGGCCTTAATATCCCTTAGTTTCCGCTAGGACCCCGCTGCCACGGGAGGGTAGGACAAAAGATGGCATGCAAGTTCTTTTCCATAAGCACGTATGACTATTTACGGAATACATGCCTACATTACATTGATGAACTGGAGCTAGTTCTGTGTCACCCTATGTTATAGCTATTACATGAGGAATCGCATCCGGCATAATTATCCATCATTGATCCATTGCCTACGAGCTTTTCATATATTGTTCTTCTCTTATTTACTTTTCCTTTGCTACTGTTACAACTACTACAAAAACCCAAAAACTATTATCTTTACTTTTGCTACCGTTACTTTTATTATCATACCACTTTTGCTACTAAACACTTTGCTGTAGATACTAAGTTATCCAGGTGTGGTTGAATTGACAACTCAACTGCTAATACTCAAAAATATTCTTTGGCTCCCCTTGTGTCGAATCAATAAATTTGGGTTGAATACTTTACCCTCGAAAGTTGTTGTGATCCCTTACACTTGTGGGTTATCAAGACTAATTTCTGGCGCCGTTGCCGGGAGCATAGCTCTATTCTCTGAGTCACTTGGGATTTATATCTGTTGATCACGATGAAGAACCTGAAAGACGACCGAACTACTATTTTGCCCTCAACTACGAGGGGAGGTAAGGAACTGCCATCTAGCTCTGCACTAGATTCTTCTTCCGTTATTAGTAGGCTTGCGACACCTAAACCTGCTACTACTATGAATTCTGATATGTCGCATGTTATTGATGATGCCACTTCTGCTATGCATGATGAAACTACTTCAGTGCGTGATACTACTTTTGCCATTAGGTGAATTTCTTGATGAACAACATGCTAGAGTTAGGGGGAATGAAATTATTTAAGATGCTATTATTGATGATAGTGATGATGAAGGTTCTCCCAATGATTATGTATTTCCTGTTGTTCCTGAGGGTTATGTTATGAATGAAGAAGCTGCTAGGGAAATCTTTGCTTGCAATGATAGATATGATCTTAAGAAACTATTAGCTAAATGGAAGCAATAGTCTCTTAATGCTAGAATAAAACCCGACCTTGCTTTTGCTACTTCACCTATCTGTGTTACTGATAAGGATTATGAATTCTCTGTTGATCCTGAGATTATTACTTTAGTTGAATCTGATCCTTTTTATGGCCTTGAATCTGAAACTATTGTGGCACATCTTACCAAGTTGAATGATATAGCCACCCTATTTACTAATGTTGAGAAGTCTCGATATTATTATATCCTTAAGATATTTCTGTTCTCGTTAAAGGGTGATGCTAAGACTTGGTACAATTCTCTTGCTCCTGGTTGTGTGCGTAGTCCCCAGGATATGATTTATTACTCCTCTGCTAAATATTTCCCTGCTCATAAGAAACAAGCTGCCTTGCGGGAAATATATAATTTTGTGCAAATTAAAGAAGAGAGTCTCCCACAAGCATGGGGGAGGCTTCTCCGGTTACTTAATGCTTTGCCTGATCATCCTCTTAAGAAAAATGAAATACTAGATATCTTTTATAATGGACTAACCGATGCTTCCAAGGACTACTTGGATAGTTGTGGTGGTTGTGTTTTCAGGGAAAGAACAGTCGACGAAGCTGAAATATTACTGAATAATATGTTGACTAATGAAAATAATTGGACTCTTCCTGAGCCAATTCCTGAACCAATTGAGCCAACTCCTGAGCCTATTCCTAAACCCACTCCAAAGAAGCGAGGTGTTTTATTTCTCAGTCCTGAAGATATGCAAGAGGCAAAGAAATCAATGAAAGAAAAATGTATTAAAGTTGAAGATGTTAAGAATTTACCACCTATTGAAGAAATACATGGTCTTAATATACCGCCTGTTGAAGAACCACATTGTCTTGATAACCCGACACAGGTAGTAAAGGTAAATTCTCTCTATAGATATGATAAAGTGGAAATACCCTCTACTAAATTTCATAGCCCATGCTTAGATGAATTTGATGATTTTATGGCTAGACAAGAAAGTTTTAATGCTAACGTTGGTAGAGAGTTAAAGAATAATGCTTTCGAGATAGGACGCGTGAGCGATAATATGGCTAGAGTTAAAGATGAACTCAAACTCATTAGCAAATATACTTCTATGGTTTCTACTCAAGCTGAGCAAGTACTTAAAGCTCAAAATGATTTGCTTGAGGAATTAAATAATAAAAATGACTTTGTTGTTAGAGTGGCTACTAGAACTGGTAGAATGACTCAGGAACCTTTGTAACCTGAAGGCCACCCTAAGAGAATCAAGCAGGATTCTCAGAGAAATAATTTAGAGGCACCTAGTTCTTCTAAAAAGAAGAAGAAGAAAAACGATAGAACTTTGCATGCTTCTAGTGAACCTACTATAGACACACCTAAGAATCCCAATGATATTTCTATTTCTGATGCTGAAACACAATCAGGTGATGAACATGAACCTAGTGATAATGTTAATGATAATGTTCATGTTGATGCTCAACCTAGCAAAAACAATGATGTAGAGATTGAACATGTTGTTGATCTTAATAACCCACAATCGAAGAATCAATGTTTATGATAAGAGAGAATTTGTTGCTAGGAAGCACGATAAAGAAAGAGAGTGTTGGATTCAGAAACCCATGCCATTTCCTCCTAAACCATCCAAAACAAAGGATGATGAGGATTTTGAGCGCTTTGCTGAAATGATTAGACCTATTTTCTTACGTATGCGCTTAACTGATATGCTGAAAGTAAATTCTTATGCTAAGTATATGAAGGATATCATTACAAATAAAAGAAAGATATCGGAAGCTGAAATTTCCACCATGCTTGATAATTACACTTTTAAGGGTGGAATACCAAAGAAACTTGGAGATCCGGGGGTACCAACTATACCATGCTCCATTAAAAGAAATTATGTTAGAATTGCTTTATGTGATCTTGGAGCCGGTGTTAGTGTTATGCCTCTCTCTTTATATCGTACACTTGAATTGAATAAGTTGACACCTACTGAAATATCTTTGCAAATGGCTGACAAATCAACTGCTATAGCTGTCGGTATTTGTGAGGATGTACCTGTTGTAGTTGCAAATGTCACTATCTTAATGGACTTTGTTATTCTTGATATTCCCGAGGATGATAGTATGTCTATTATCCTTGGTAGACCTTTTCTTAATACTTCAGGGTCTGTTATTGATTGCAACAAAGGCAATGTCACTTTTCATGTTAATGGTAATGAGCATACGGTACACTTTCCGAGGAAAAAATCTCAAGTTCATAGCATCAATTCTATTGGAAAAGTTCCAACTATTATTATTGGAGGTTTTGAATTTCCTCTCCCTACTGTCAAGAAAAAGTATGATATTCTTATTGTTGGGGATTTTCATATCCTCGTTGAGGTAACTTAGTGTTATTCGAAATTTCTCCAGTTCCGTGTTATTTGGAATGAGTTTGTTAACAAGACTTGATCAACCTTGTTAGTAGATTCATTTTGATGATCACGAGAACAATGAAACTAGAAGGCACAACCTTATGTACCCTCTTTTTACTTTCTGTTGTTTAGAATAAATAAAGCAAAAATAGTATTATTCGTCTATTTTCTGAATTATCCGTGCAATAAAAAAATAGTCCGAAAATAAAAGTGCTCCAAATGCCCTGCAAATTTAGTATGATTTTTTCTGGAATATTTGAGGATTTTAGGCACTGAAAACACTGCAGGAGGGGCAAGCACCAGGCCATGAGAGTGGAGGGCGCCCCCCCCCCCCTATAGGGCGCGCCCCCCTATCTCGTGGTCCCCTGGTGGCCCCCCTCCACTTGTGCCAGCACCCACACATTTCATCTTCTACCCAAAAAAATCCCCATCCAGCTCAAGCACGAGTTCTAGCTCGTTTTGCTGCGATTTTCGATCTCCTTGCTCAAAGCTCCATTCACAAAACTGCTTTGGGAGATTGTTGCTTGGTATGTGACTCCTCCATTGGTCCAATTAGTTTTTGTTCTAGTGCTTTATTCATTGCAAATTTTTGGTGCATAGGTGACCATGTTCTTGAGCTTGCATGTTAAATTTATGAGGTCCCAAGCAATTCCAATGCATGATATAGGCTCTAGGCACTTGTAGGAGTAGTTGCTATCAATCTTGTTTAGTTTTATTCACTTTTATTTTGAAGTTACTAAAATTTCAGAAATTGCAAAAAATGTTAAGGAAACTTTTGAGGGGCTCTTCTAGCCAAAGCTCTCAGGAAAAACAAGCCAAAGAGAAGGAAAAAGCCAAGTATAATCTTCCTCGCTTAGTGGAAGTACGGTCATGTGAATGGCCATGTGAGGATTTCTTGAAAGAAGCTGGAATTCATGAAGATTTTTATTCTTTGATCGACACTGCAGGTCTTACCGGTTTCATCAACGACCGAATCGATCAGTATCTCTTACTCACCAATACTTTCGTGCAAAACTTTTATTATTATCCTAAGAAGTCACCGCCTGCAGTATCATTTCATTTATATGATGAATTCAGAGAAATATTTTTATGTAATTTTTGCGCGGTGTGTACGATACCTACTCAACTGCTAATACTCAAGAAAATTCTTTGGCTCCCCTTGTGTCGAATCAATAAATTTGGGTTGAATACTTTACCCTCGAAAGCTGTTGCGATCCCCTACACTTGTGGGTTATGAGGGATTCCTCCTCCAATTCGTGAAAGATCTTCACTTAGGGTTCCACCCTACAACATCTTGGCATCATGAGTGTCAGTGTCAAAACCGGCGGATCTCGGGTAGGGGGTCCCGAACTATGCGTCTAGGCGGATGGTAACACGAGACAAGGGACACGATGTTTTTACCCAGGTTCGGGCCCTCTCGATGGAGGTATAACCCTACTCCTGCTTGATTAATATTGATGATATGGGTAGTACAAGAGTAGATCTACCACGACATCAGAGAGGCTAAACCCTAGAAGCTAGCCTATGGTATGATTGTTGTTCGTCCTACGGACTAAAACCCTCTGGTTTATATAGGCACCGAAGAGGGTTAGGGTTACACAGAGTCGGTTACAATGGTAGGAGATCTACATATCCGTATCACCAAGCTTGCCTTCCATGCCAAGGAAAGTCCCATCCGGACACGGGACAAAGTCTTCAATCTTGTATCTTCATAGTCCAGGAGTCCGGCCAAAGGTGATAGTTCGGCTATCCGAACACCCCCTAATCCAGGACTCCCTCAGTAGCCCCTGAACCAGGCTTCAATGACGATGAGTCTGGCGCGCATATTGTCTTCGGCTTTGCAAGGCGGGTTCCTCCTCCAAATACTTCATAGAAGATTTTGAACACAAGGATAGTGTCCGGCTCTGCAAAATAAGTTCCACATACCACCATAGAGAGAATAACATTTGGACGAAACTAATCTGCTGATATATTCCGCAGCGTGACATAATGCCGCGGCCAAGCCTTCATTCGAATCGTTTTATTGTCCCACCTTAGCGCATTTAGCGAGGCAGTTTCCTTGGCACATCTTGTCAAAGCAGAGATCATGTCCCCTTATCCCGGGATTCTCATCAATACGGGCGTGGGTAACCCAATCATGCCCGTAGGCACGCCCCCTCTATCGAGGGCGAGTCCCGAACGGTCACGGGGAAGGCTCTTGGTATTCAACCTCTTTATAAAGAGACCAAGGCCCCGCTCCTTTCTTTCAATCTCAATCGAATCCGCCCCTCGCCTCGAGTTCCAACGCCCAAAGCTCCAGATTCAGGCGCTTCGGACCTTCGATGATGTCCGGCTCCAACCTGCAAGGCCGGTGGATGCCTTCCTCTGTTACGGAGGAAGACGTGCTAAAGTTAAGAGATGCCAGGTATCTAACTGGTGAAATTTCGCATAGGCTACCTGCCCAAGGGCAGGTCATTCCCACTCCCAAGCCCGGCGAAAGCGTAGTGTTCGCATCTCACTTTCTTCGGGGGCTAGGCTTCCCAACGGACCGCTTCGTGAGGGGGCTCAAGTTTTATTATGGGTTGGAATTTCATGACTTGGATCCGGAGTCCATCCTCCACATCTCATCGTTCATTGTCGTATGCGAAGCCTTCCTCCGCGTTACCCCTCACTTCAGATTGTGGCTCAAGACCTTCAAGGTGGAGCCGAAGATGATCAAGGGGCAGCAGGCAGAGTGCAAAGAGGCTGTTATAAGCAAGAATGTTGATGCTCCGTGGCTTGAGGGCTTTTTTCAAGAGGAGCTCGGCCTATGGCAACAAGAGTAGTTTTATATCACAGTTCCCAGGGGCACAAAATGGGTGGCGCCACCTGCCTTTCGCTCGGGTCCTCCACCGCGGCTGGCATCATGGGTTGATAAAGGACTTGACTGGGGGTCGTCCAAGGACGTACCCTTGTTGTAGGGCCGCATTCAAGACCTCCTAGAGAGAGAGATCACTCTGGTCGTAATAGCGCAGGTCATGCTGATTCGTCACGTCCTGCCCAGCAAATGTCGCCGCCTCCGCCTATGGGAATTTAACCCGGAGGGACCACGAGCTCTCCAACATTTTATGGGCGTGACACATGTGGAGATGTACAAGGTTCTCTTCGGATCACAAGAGATGTGTCCGGACTTGACCGAGGACGCAGGTCTGAGCTGCAATCGCCCGGATACTCAAGTAAGTAGCCCTGTATCCGAACACACTATCCCGTATTTATTACGAACTTGCCCTTTGAAACAGTTGTTCCTTGAACAGGAGTGGATAGCGAAAGCAAAGTTAATCAGGTGTCTGGCCCCCCTCCCTGAGACCACGCCGGATCCCGTGTTAACCAGGATGCTGGAGGTTGCGCCTCCGAAAGAGGGTGAAGGGGGGAACAAGGAAGCTACCACCTCCCTGAAGGAGGCTGTCAAGAGAGGAGGGATCGAGAATCCCTCCATCCAAGGGAAGAAGAGGACCGCCTCTGAAGACCCGGAGACCATGGCCTCAAAGCGGGGGAAGAAATCTTCGCCAGAGGGTCCTGCACCGAGAGATGCCTCGGCCGCATTATGCCCCCAAGGGGATCAGCCCTCTACCGAGCCGTAAGTAAAAAGGGGAGTTTATTATAAAATAAAGGATATCCCTGCCCTATTTCTGATGGAGATGACCGAAATTTTACCTTGTAGTTCGGATCTCAGCCCTTCTCAGCAGAGCTCATCTTCGGGGGATCTCTGCCCGAAGATGATAGAGAGTGAAACGCCTCCCCCTGTCGTACCGTCTTGCGAGGCAGACGACCCTGAGGTGTCGTCATGGAGGGTTTCTCTGAATCCGGCGGGGCCGGAAGGCAGTCGCATGTCCCCTCAAAGCCCTCCGCATTCGGCCTTCGAAAAAGGCCATCGGACGAGTCCGCCACCACCTGGTGTATGGTCGGAGGAGCTGAAGGATCTGCTTGGGCGAGCGTCTATCTCAGAAGATCACCGTGCGTTAATGGGTACGGTGATTGAAAGGATCTCATCCGCTGAGAGCGGATTGCAGGAAGCCGTCAGAAGTTCACTGATAGGCTTTGAGGTACGCGAAATGATGTACCCTCTGACAGTTCCGCATATAACATGCGCCCTGTGTGCATAGTAGCCCCTGAGACTCGGTGTGTTGTCAGAAATGACAGCACGCCGAGGATCATAATCCTAGGTATAATGTTTCACCCTTCCTATGTAGGTGGCGAAGGGTCCGGTGGCTAGCCGGACTGAGGAATTTGCCGAACTAAAGCGGCAACTTGACGTGGCGGGTGCTGACATCGCTCTTGTCAATAAGAGTCTTGACGAGTCGCAAGGTATGCAATTTCTCCGCGGACACCTGGTAAGGGAGCTTGATGCCCGTGCCTTACAACATGTATGCTTGGTGCCGCTGCCATGGAGAACCTTCGGCGGAGCTCGCCCGAGCCAAGGAGCAAGCCAGGAAGAGTGATGTGGCTGCCTTAAAGGCGGTCGAAGAGCTAAAAGCCGAACAGGCTGCTCACTGCCAAAGCAAGAAGGAAGTGGCTGAGATAGCCGTGAAGTTGAAGAATGCTGCCGACCGCTGTAAGCTTCTTGAAAAAGAAGATCGAGCAGTGCGAGAGGACCTGAAGAAGGCCACTACCGAGGACAAGGATGCTCGCTCTGCGATGAGAGCTATGAAGGAGGAGCTACGTCAGGCCGGAGATATCACGGCTGGAAAGCCCTTTCTGCTGCAGAGGAAATTTGTGGAGCCTAAATGTGCTCAGTTGGACCGGCTGTGGAGTTCGGAGGATGCTTATGTGGACTTGGCGGCAAGTGCCGCGGACGCGGCCGAACACTTCCAAGATCAAAAGGATCACGAAATGGAAAAGGTTTTTTGGTCGCAGTTCCATAATCCAGAGCGCCCACTTCCATTAACCGATCTCTTAGCCGAATGGGCGGAGCTGAATAGGTTATCCGTACTTGCCATGAAGGATGTCGTGAGTCTTTTGTGGCCGAGAAGGCCTGAGCCGAAGAGTTATTTTGGCTTTGTGCAGCAGTTCCTTGGTGCGGTGCCGCATATCAGTGCAATGAGGAGGTCGGCATGCATAGAGGGTGTGTGGATGGCTCTTGCCCGTGTCAAGACATACTGGGCGGAGATGAAGGCCACCGATGTTGCATCCCGAGATTCGGACGGAAGCTGAGTACCTGTCGAGCACTATTTTCAGGAAGTTCTGCAGGGCGCTCGTTTAATAGAGACGCAGTGCTCGAAGGATATTATGTTCGAATAACATGTATTATTGTGAAACAATGTATCTATGGAATATAAGAGCTTTTTATACTTGTGCCATTCAAGAATTAAAATACCTCCTGTGCGGCTGCTAATGTATATGTATATATAACCTGAAAGATGGTAGTCTTCGGCTTTAGCCCCGCCGCATATAATGCAGGGGTGTTTGCAAAAAGGCACATTTTCACACTTGATCCAACGTCTTGGTCCTATAAAGGAGGTGGTAGCGCAGCAAACTAGGCAACCTGATAGAGGCGAGGGTCCCGATCTTTCGATGAGATAATAACTATCGATTTGGTGGAGACGACTTTGATGATCTGACTACAAACGTGCACGATGTTGCGCCTTAGCAATCGCTAAACCAATCTCCTGAGGTTACTGACGATGCTGGAAGCACGGTCAGCCTGACCACGAAGGTCTATTCCTGCAAGCAATCGAAGAACGAGCAAGAATATGATAAAACAATCTGAATATTGCAAATATATATGAAGTATTGATAATGGTGGGGATCCGGAAGCGGTCTTGGTCTGGTCGTTGGACACAAACGAAGTACACGAAGTTGCAATGGCTAACTTTTAACTAAACAAATCCCAAGCAAAAAGCTACTAGATGGATCTACTTATATAGAAGCAAGGGGTGGCGGCCAAGGAGGTGGGAGGACGTCCCAAGGCAGCCTAAAACTAATCCTAGGTCGTACAAGGCTCATGGGCCCAAGTGGAGGTGATGCAACACCTTTGGGCTTGTAGTTTGACTCGGATTCTGCTGCAACGTCAGATTGTTTCGTCCATAACTCCACGCTCCGGACGAATTTGAAGGTGAATCCAACTGGGTTGGAAAGAGCACGAAATCTAGTTTCCAACAAAAAAAGAATCATCCAATTCGGAGTCCGTATGAAAAAGTTGTTGGCGTTTTGAGTCAGGTATGTCTGTGCAGTCCGAATCTGAATCCAGAACGTGAGAGACTTGGACTCTATCTTCTCTTGGCCCAAAAGTGACATGAGAGGACTTTTTGAACACAACCTAAACATCTCCTTTTCCCTTATCTTCATATGTGGATTGTACAAATGTCCCATACACCTGCAATTAGACAAAATACAAAAGTGTGTGAAGTATTTTTGTTCTGGATAACATAAATAGACTATTAAATAGTTTGCATTAAAAATCACCTGACAAATATGCATGTATGCAATATTTTTGGTCGTATCCAAGGTAGTCATGTCCTCATCATCCTCCCCTTTTTGAAAACAAAGCCGTCATCGGCATTGCTTAATCTGAAATGTGGCTAACAAAAGAGACAAGGTGTACATGTTGTATATGTATATGTCATCCATTTTAACTTCCCTTGATTTTTGTACATATGTCACATGTATACATGAGTAACTTTCATTGTTCATAAAATCTAAAGCCAAAAAATTATCAGAAGAAGTAGAAGGCATGAAAATATTGCAACTCAGTTTGCACATATAAGTGAAGCTCTTATTCACTTCAAAAGATTGGCAATGTTCATCATTAAACCATCCTAACTTCGATGAATAAACCTTACTTGCATCAAATTTACATGCTACAACATGCTTAAATAAGCAAACATGCAATAAGTCATTGGACACAGAATCATCATCAAGATTAGAGGTCATATCAAAATGATTAAACATTGGTTCTTTTGCATCAACAGTTAATTCAATGGGTGCACTCAAAATTGTTGATATTTTAGTTGTTTGATCACATGACGCATTCATGACAATAACAAGAGTCTCTAAAATAGGTGGTGTGCTCAAATCAACAGGTAACTCAACACATGATGCATTCAAGTTAACTAGGCATGCTTCATTCTCATGTGAAGTTATATCATCAAGACCTTTACTGTTACCTCGCAGAGATGTAGCTGATGTAGGTACGGACGTTGACAATGTACCATACTCTTGAGATGATATCGCGCTCACAATCCGAGGTGGGGCTGCTCTAGTAGGTGCAATAGTGGAGTAACCAACCGGCGGTGGTGAAAATGAACTGGAATAGTAGTTGTTGTAGTCACCTAATGCATCCTCCTGTATTTGTCTCTCAAAGGTACAAGCACGGACATACATACCAGTAATGCAACGAGGAATATACTGAAATCTTGCCTGAATATCATGGTTCAAACCACCAAAAAATCTATTCATTGTATCATCCTCAGATTCTTCTATGTCACAATGATGCATATAAGATTTGAACTCTTGGTAGTAAGCATGAACAGTGTTACTGCCTTGTTTTAATTGCTCCAATTTGCGACGCAATTCATGACGATAGTAAGGAGGAAAAAATTGTTGTCTCATTACAGCTTTCAAAACTTTCCAAGTTGTGGGTTGGTTATCAATGTTTTTCTTACAATGTACACTCCACCAAACAGAAGCAAAACCAGTAAATGCTCTAATGGTAGCTCGTACTCTCTCAAGTTCAGAAAAATCATGGTGACTAAAAACTTGTTCTACTTCAAGCTCCCAAGCTAGATAAATAGCAGGATTAAATCTACCCTCAAATGATGGTAAAGAGATAACCTGACCATATGCTTATGTGTGTTGTCCCAACTCTCATGATGGTGAAGATGTGTCCGTCATCCAAGAACTTCTATCTCTGGAACCTGTCATGATTAGTAGAAACAAGAACCAAAATTCGAGAATAATGTTCCTATGAACTACTAGGATGCGGTTGTAAAGTGCTCACAGTAAAGCAAATATCAATATCTTACAAGTTCTTACCATGTGGCAGGTGGTGACAGGCAACCAGCGGTGTCAAATAACTCCAAAGATTGTGTAAAACGATTGCCAGGGGAACGTACGTATACACGGTGTAGAAATATGTGGAGCTGGGTTGGCTATATATGGTAGCAAAGGATTAGCAATAATCAATTCAGAGATGCAATGTTGAATAAACGCTCAACGACGGTACTGTGCTGGTCCTAGGCTAGACCAAACTAGAGACGCGAGCCTAGAACACTAATAAGGTCACGTCGTAGCACAACTAGCATCAATAAAGGATATGAAGTAGCTCTGGACAGCAAGATATAAGTGAAGATCACAATAGCAGTAGACCTATTTAGAAGATGATGTTGAGGTGCCAAATACTGAACTAGCTTCTGCAACTATTTAAATGCGGCTCGTCGCTAGCTTCCATTTGAGTACTCGCGAAGCCAAAACAGACTTCATATGAGGAAGTTATGCCTGTTTTACTGAACAGTGCACAAAACAGATTCCAATCCGAATTCAACTACGAGATTGAGTCTAGATAGATCCAAATTTTGTTTTTTCTCCTCTCTTTTTTTTCTCACACTTTTTTTTATTTTCCTTTCTTTTTTTTTCTCTGACTTTTTTTTACTTTTTTTTCTCTCGTTTTTTTTCTCTATCTTTTTTTCTCTCTCCCTCTTTCCAAAACAAACTAGATAAGATGTAGATTGGATCAAGCGAAGATGGGAACGATCTCAGCTATGATTATAACAATGAACGGTGGGTAGCACGTGGAGGAAATTGATGTATGGGTGGTGGACAGCGGAAGGGATAACGATGCAGCGGCGACGTGACTAATGTGAACAGAACTCGAAACTCTAAACGACCTAGACACTAAGACCAGCAACTCGACACGACGATGCAACCGATAATTCAACTATGCAAGCAATGAAAAGAAAATTGCAAAGGCTCAGACTGGCTTGGACAAAGGATGAATAGATCTAACTCTTTTTTGTGGATTTTTCTTGGACAATAGGTAAGAAAATAAATCTAATCTAGGAAAACTGGAAATTCTCACCGAGCAACCTGAAAACTGATACCACTTGATAGAGGCGAGGGTCCCGATCTTTCGATGAGATGATAACTATCGATTTGGTGGAGACGACTTTGACGATCCGACTACAAACGTGCACGACGTTGCGCCTTAGCAATCCCTAAACCAATCTCCTGAGGTTACTAACGATGCTGGAAGCACGGTCAGCCTGACCACGAAGGTCTATTCCTGCAAGCAATCGAAGAACGAGCAAGAATATGATAAAGAAATCTGAATATTGCAAATATATATGAAGTATTGATAATGATGGGGATCCGAAAGCGGTCTTGGTCTGGTCGTTGGACACAAACGAAGTACACGAAGTTGCAATGGCTAACTTTTAACTAAACAAATCCCAAGCAGAAAGCTACTAGATGGATCTACTTATATAGGAGCAAGGGGTGGCGGCCAAGGAGGTGGGAGGACGTCCCAAGGCAGCCTAAAACTAACCCTAGGTCGTACAAGGCTCATGGGCCCAAGTGGAGGTGATGCAACACCTTTGGGCTTGTAGTTTGACTCGGATTCTGCTGCAACGTCAGATTGTTTTGTCTGTAACTCAATTCTCCGGTCGAATTTGAAGGTGAATCCAATTGGGTTGGAAAGAGCACGAAATCTAGTTTCCAACAAAAAAAGAATCATCCAATTCGGAGTCCGTATGAAAAAGTTGTTGGTGTTTTGAGTCAGGTATGTCTGTGCAGTCCGAATCTGAATCCAAAACGTGAGAGACTTGGACTCTATCTTCTCTTGGCCCAAAAGTGACGTGAGAGGACTTTTTGAACACAACCTAAACATCTTCTTTTCCCTTATCTTCATATGTGGATTGTACAAATGTCCCATACACCTGCAATTAGACAAAACACAAAAGTGTGTGAAGTGTTTTTGTTCTGGATAACATAAATAGACTATTGAATAGTTTGCATTAGAAATCACCTGACAAATATGCATGTATGCAATATTTTGGTCGTATCCAAGGTAGTCATGTCCTCATCACAACCGGACTATAATGCTTTATCACTTTCACTTAGCCATAGGAGTTTGACAGTGGGGCTACGACATAGCCCTAGGGGCACCGCGCTCACCCGAATTTGGGGCGCGTATGTGCCTGACCGGGAAACGGTCCTTCGTCAATGCGGAGGAATCATATAGATTCCGGCGGGTCATCGAGTGGTTGACGAGCCTCACGCTATATCATGACAGTCAGTTTTTGGCTTTCTCTACTGAGGTGCTCGCCTGGCCGAACCAGGGCACAATCGCAGTAATTCTCCTGGTGACGCCTTAGCCGATAGAGCGGAACGTAAGGCAGCAAAACACAGGAGCCGGGCAAACCCAACATTTGACCAAAGACATGATTCGGAGCTGATGCATATAAGGCATAACTCGAGACGCCGAACACTCCCTAAGGTATTCGGTCTTTATGAAAATGGGCCGAACAATACCCATGGTAATAAGCCCCTGTTGTCCAGGTACGCGCAAAATTCTGACGTGGCCCATGCCAAAAGGTCAGCCTCCTCCTTGGTTATAGCAAAAAACCAGGGGATGTGTATCAACAAGAGACAGTAAAAAAGGTTTACACAGGGTCTTAATCTGAAAAGAATCCTTGTCACGGGTCCCTACTGCACGTCTGCGCCTGTGTCTCCGTTGTGCCGTATCCTGGACGAGCATAGCATGGTGTTCATCTGGAAAAGAGAGGAACTTAGTTGAAAAAGATCGTGTGAAAATGTTCGTTATAAAAAAACAAAGTACAATTCAAAGAATAAATAAAATTGAGCTTTATTGTCTCTTGTTGTACATGCGTGGAGCCCCTTGTATGTTTACGCCGGACTCGTCTAACTGTGTCCGAGGTCAGAACGACCTACTTAGGTGCTTTGCTTAGTGAAGTTGTTTTTAGTGTGTGGCTGTCAAGGCAGTCACACAATCTTTCGCGCTCGAGGAACACTCGATATTTCCCTTTAAGGAGATGACGCCTCGTGGACCGGGCATTTTAAGTGTAAGGGATGCATAATGCGGTATTGCGTTAAAGCGGGCGAAAGCTTCACGTCCTAGTAGTGCTTGATAGCTACTTGTAAATGGGGTGATATGGAAGGTTAACTTTTCGCGGCGGAAGTTGTCGGGTGAGCCGAACACAACTTCTAGCAGTAGAGAGCCCGTACAATGGGCATATGGGCTTGGCATTACCCCTTGAAAGGAAGTGTTGCTATGGCGAATTTTGGTTGGGTCTATCCCCACTTTGCGGATTGTGTCCTGGTATAGCAGGTTTAGATCACTGCCGCCGTCCATAAGGACTTGTGTAAATTGGAGTCCGTCAATTATCGGATCTAATATCAAGGCAGTCCATCCTGCATTCCGGATACTTCTAGAGTAATCCTGATGGTCTAAGGTGATTGCTTTTATCACGTGAAGTGAGTTTACTGCTTTGACTTCTTGCGGGAAATTCTTTTGTATTCCGGTGCTCTGCTTGTGGGGTTCATCATCGTCCTTGCTTGGTGTGTCAAGCCCATTGTGTTCGGCGTTGAGTTTGCCGTATTGCTTGAAGACCCAACAATCTCTGTGGGTATGGTTTGCAGGCTTCCCGGGAGTACTGTTGATTTGGCATATCTTGTCCAAGATTTTGTTTAAGTTAGATAGCTCGTCCCTGTTATCCTTAAGGGGCAGTTTTTTATGATTCTTCCGAGAGCTTTTGAATCCGGCGTTGACTGCCGTGCTCTTCGGGTTGTTTCCCTTGGTCCGGCGCTGGTCCTTGCTGCGTTGCGGTTTCCCGTTTCCATCCCTGACTTAGGATATACTTGGGTCGCTGGTACTGCATCTTGCCAGCCAGCTATCCTCTCCCGCGCAAAAGCGGGTCATGAGGCTTGTTAGTGCGGCCATTGTTCTTGGCTTTTCTTGGCCGAGGTGTCTGGCGAGCCATTTGTCTCGGACATTGTGTTTGAAAGCTGCTAAGGCTTTGGCGTCCGGACAGTCGACTATTTGGTTCTTTTTAGTAAGGAAACTGTTCCAGAATTTTCGGGCTGACTCTCCGGGTTATTGAGTTATGTGACTTAAATCGTCTGCGTCCGGAGGTCGGACATAGGTCCCTTGAAAATTAGCCCAAAAAGCATCCTCGAGCTCTTCCCAACTTCTAATGGTGTTTTCGGGGAGGCTTTTGAGCGAATGCCAGGCTGGCCCTTTGAGCTTGAGGGGTAAGTATTTTATGGCGTGGAGGTCATCTCCTCTAGCAATGTGTATGTGGAGGATGTAATCCTCAATCCAGACTCCGGGGTCTGTTGTTCCGTCGTATGCCTCTATGTTTACGGGTTTGAATCCCGCTGGGAATTCATGATCCAGAACCTCATCGGTGAAACATAGGGGGTGTGCGGCACCTCTATCTTTAGGTGTACCGTAGCATTCGGATACTTGATGTGTTGCATTGCTTACTGGAGCTTTCTTTCTTGGCCCGTAGATAGATCTAACTGGGCCATCTCTTTGATGCGAATCCGTATGCGGATCGCGCGCCGGCTTGTGTGCGGTGCCGTTTGCCATTCTATGTTTGCCATGGGGTCGTCTATCCGACCGGGTGGTCTCCCTACTTTTTGATTGCGGGGGCTCTACGGCCTCCTCATCAAATTCAGGCAGTAGTTTTCGCTTCGGGTAGCTCTTCGTTCGGCAACTATCGCTGTATTTGTCTGCGGTGTTGAGTACTTTGCTCCATTTGATTTGGAGCGCCTCCTCCGCTGTTTTGAGCTTCCGCTTCTGCTTTTTCAGGCTACACGCGGTGGCGACGAGCCTTTTGTGAAGGTTCTTCTGCTCCAGCAGCTTGTCCGGCGTTAGATCGTCCAGACTGTTATCTTCGCCGGGGACGGATTGTTTATCTAGGTTGACCTATTCGGACGGTTGTGTGATGGCATGTTCGTCGTCCACCGGTTCGCCCTGCTCTATGGCTGGGTCTGCATGGCTGTTCTCTTTGTCGAGGCGGGATTTTGAGCGGCGCTTACGTCCCCGTTTTGACTGCTTTTCGGGGGGATGATCCCTCGTGGCATCCCGTTGTTCCTCGTCGTCGCTTCCATTAGGTGTGTCCACCATGTTTACATCGTGAGATGAGGTGGTTTTCCAGTGCCTTATAGGTGCTGGTTCATGCTTATCTCCTGCACCGTCGTCCATACCGTCGATGTCTTCGGAGTCGAAGTCGAGCACGTCGTTTAAACTTTCGACAGTGGCTACGAAGTGGGTGGTGGGTGGGCTTTGAATTTCTTCATCTTCCGCATCCCGACCTTGCTGACCATAATCCGGCCGGGGCTCTCCTAATAAAGAGAGAGACTTTAGTGAATTCGGGATGTCGCCAAAGGGCGAGTGCTGAAAGATGTCTGCGGCGGTGAACTCCATGACCGGCGCCCAATCGGGTTCAATTGGCAGGGGCACAGAAGGTCCGGAGTTCGGAGAGGACTCCGGTACCTTGGAGTTACGAGCCTTGCAAAAGACAGGGATAGTATTCGGCTCCATCACCGTAGAGATAGCAGCCCCCGAGGCGGTGTCCAGCCACCCATCCTCGGTCGGCGCAGTCAGCTCCGAGCTAAGGGTCGGAGCGGACACTTGTGCGGCCTCCAGGGCACTGTCCGACGACAGAGCTAGATCGTGCCCATCGTGATAGTGCGGCGCGCTCGGTTGTGGCTTGAACCCGTCGAAGATCAAGTCTCCGCGGACGTCATCCGTATAGTTCAAACTTCCAAATCTGACCTGATGGCCAGGGGCGTAGCTTTCAATCTGCTCCAGATGGCCAAGCGAATTGGCCCGCAGTGCAAAGCCGCCGAATACGAAGATCTGTCCGGGGAGAAAAGTCTCACCCTGGACCGCATCGTTGTTGATGATCGGAGGACCCATCGGGCCTAAAGATGACGACACAGAGGAACCCTCAATGAAAGCACCAATGTCGGTGTCAAAACCGGCGGATCTCGGGTAGGGGTCCCAAACTGTGCGTCTAGGCGGATGGTAACATGAGACAAGGGACACGATGTTTAGCCAGGTTCGGGCCCTCTCGATGGAGGTAAAACCCTACTCCTGCTTGATTAATATTGATGATATGGGTAGTACAAGAGTAGATCTACCACGAGATCAGAGAGGCTAAACCCTAGAAGCTAGCCTATGGTATGATTGTTGTTCGTCCTACGGACTAAAACCCTCCGGTTTATATAGGCACCGAAGAGGGTTAGGGTTACACAGAGTCGGTTACAATGGTAGGAGATCTACATATCCGTATCGCCAAGCTTGCCTTCCACGCCAAGGAAAGTCCCATCCGGACACGGGACGAAGTCTTCAATCTTGTATCTTCATAGTCCAGGAGTCCAGCCAAAGGTGATAGTTCGGCTATCCGGACACCCCCTAATCCAGGACTCCCTCAATGAGCCACGTTGATCACGAAATTGGAGCCTCCCCTCTTTGTTTTCTAGCCTAATTTTGTGTGTTCTTCCCCAATTTCAAAAATTCCCCACCAAAAATAGGCCCAATTTTTTTTGTGATTTGTTAGTTTGATGAGGTTTTGTTGGATTTTATACATCGATTTGTTTGGTTTCAAGTGGATCTAGCATTCCCCCATTCCATCTCCACCTTTCCCTCCACGAAATCCACCAATTTCTTCTATTTATGCACGAATTTCCGCCCAAAATCCGTCACCCCCGGGCACCCGGACCCCCCGCGCATCTCCGTTGACCACCCCGGGTGCCCGCACCCCGATCCCCCGGGCACCCACACCCCGAGCTGTTTGCCTCGGACCACCCCGGGTGCCCGCACCTCTTGCCCCCGGGCACCCGGACCCCCGGGCCTCTTCTTCAGCCCATCCTCGCTGACCACCCTGGGTGCCCGCACCCCCAAACCCCAGGCACCCGCACCTCCTAGAATCAGCCCACCAACAAAAAATTGTTTCGGCCATAACTTTCGCTTCCGGATTCCGATTTTGACGTTCTTTAGCTTGTTGAGTAGCTACTGACATCCCCCATCCATATAGATAGGTTACAACACCATTTGACTCCATCAAAAATTTGGCATTTTGGCATCTTTGCATAGGCCATCCACCATATCATCTGCCATACCACCATCGCTTTCCGCAACTTAACCCATTTTGCTCCATTTAGCCTTTGTGTTTAGGCTAAGGTGTTTAGGCTACTTAGGGACGGTTGCTTCGTCATCAACCACCACTACCACCACTTTCGCATTGCTAACTCCGGAACCACCAACGCATTACGCTACCACCATTTGACATTTTCCTTGAGATTTTGAGTTCGTGGTTTTTTACCGTTTCCTAAGGTGTTTCGGCTACTTAGGGAAGGGTCTACATAATCTTGGTATCTTCGTCAAGAACACCACCACTCATCATCACCACGACGTCGTCATCGACATCGACCACTTCACCATTTTGACAACCTAACCGTAAGCAAGAACGATAACCTCCGTATCACCTTGGTATCGTGGTATCCCTTCATTGTACATACTTGCCATTACATTGTTAACCCCTTAGCCCATTTTGCGTCACTTACCTATCGAGACTAGCCAGTTGAGTATTGCCGGCAATGTTACTTGTGCACATTAGTGATCCATACCTTCCATTGCATACATACCATACCATATTGGTATCATCGTGGTATCATCATATCATCCCTTGTGTCACAAGATCGTTCCCGCATATACACAATTGCTATCTTGGTTTTTGCATTTTGCATAAGTGGCCATATAAAAAAAACAATAAGCTTTTAAGCAAAAGAAAAAAGAGAGCAAGGAGCTTGTGAGCAAGAGCCATAGCGTCATACCACATTACACATAAGATTGTCATATCCGATCATCTTGGATCATATTGAGAAGAACATCGGGAACATCATACACATAGCATACTTGGGATAGAAAGATCATACATTTTGCATCTTCTAGGTTGTGCACAAGTGTCGTATCCGCCTATTGAGCAATCATGCTAGCGTCTCTCTTGAGTTGTGCAACACGAGCGTTTTCCGTGGATTCCACATTTTGTGCTCATTCCTTGGTTGCACGACCCCATTTATCTATACGTGTGCGTGTTTCCGTGTGCCACATATTGCTATTGGTCTACTTGTTTCACTTGCGAATTTGTGAATCTTTTCCAACATTATTGACTCTTGCTAACATTTTGCATCAAATTTTTGTGCCACTATCCTCACCGAGCTCCACTATAAGCTTTACTTGATAGGTGTGAGTGAACAAGTCCAGTACCAATTCCACTATTCTTTCATCTCACATTGAGTGAAACGGGATACATCCTCAACTTTGGGAAAAGGTAACTTGGTATTGTTTATCTCATTTCCTACTCACCTCTACTCGAGTCTTGTGATGGATAGGCAAGGCATTTCATCTCCGGTCTTCCACGACAACGACAACGCGAACAACTACATCACCAAAACGTCCATCTTCGGACTACAACGAGCAATGCAAGGCATTGAGCGACTCGCCATCGACATTCGCCAAAACAAAGCAAGGATAAGGGACTACCTCGACACCAAGTTGGCCGAACAAAGGGATCAAGTACGAGACATGGTGGCCAACTACAAGTCTTCTTCCCCTTTGTCATATTCAAGGCAGCGACACTCAAGTGGACAATCTTCGGAACGTCATCGAGCTCAAACACTACAACACCATCAAGATGAAGCTGTTCGCGATGTGTACACCTACAAGCCCCAAAAAGCTCTACATCAAGCTACGGCCAGACATCATGAGCACAAGAGAAGACCGCGAGACAAGCACCACCAAGACAGAGCTACGACTACTATGACCACTTCGGCATCTTCGCCAAGTGTCATCAAGGCATCTTCGCCTTTGGACGTATGGCATCTTCGCCTACCTCCGACGAGTACGCCTACATCGGCCTTCCTCCACGGCGACGATGACGAGATGATCGAGCATGGGATTTTCCCTTTGGTCATGGAGGAGAGCGATGATGTGCCATGTTCGTCCTTCATCCACGGCGACGACGACGAGATGGTTGAGCATGGGATTTTCCCTTCGACCACGGCGACATATGATGACTTGAGTGACTTTTGCCACCATATGGAGAGTGAGAGTGACTTCACCACTAGCCCCATATATGATGAGTTGCCACAATTCCCATGAGAGGAGAGCCACAACCCCCACCACTTGAGTGAGATGAGTGACTCCACCATATGTGACATTGCGTGCACCTACCTTGAGGGAGTGAGTGAGCCACCACCACATAGAGAGAGTGAGGAAGTTCATAGGGCACGTGAGGCCATTTGCATTGCTAACAACTTGACCTCTACCTCTATTGTGTCTTCTCATTGGGTGCTAGGTCCCATATATGATGATGCGCCGATCCGCGATGACTTCGTCCTTACTATGGACAAGACGATGGCCATGGTGGAATATTATGCACCCCCACATGGTTCCATCAAGATGAAGATGATGACCACCATTTGGTCTTTGCCACCTCACCTACACCACATGGGTGGAATGACATCGGTAACATAGGTGGTGGTGATGCTCTTGTCCCACTAGTGGACATTATAGACATTGATTGCTTGCATGATGTTGACCCACCTATTACCATGCTTCATGCTAGTATGATTTCCCCATGCGATGATTTACCCATTTATAACGACTTTGATGATTGCCATGCGGTGTCTAGTAGTTGTGATGCCATGTTACATAGTATTTCTTGTGATAATTCTCTTGGTCACATCATGTTTGATAATCTGCTTGACTTGTCATATGCTATGCATGAGATCAATCATATGTCTTATTTGCAATCTCATCATAGTGACTATGCATATTCCATTAAAATAAATCCAATTTGCACATATGGCATAGATGACAAGCCCATGGTCATTGGATTTTGTTTTTCATGCGATGATATTGCCATGCTTCCTTTACATGATTTGCGCCAATCATCTACTATACCATGCCGTGACCACATAGAACCAAATATGCTTTGTTTTGGATGTTGTCAATATTCTCCATGTGATGTTTCCAATATTGCTCGTGAGGAGACCCCCATACTTTTCTCACACATTTTAGGAGATTTTGATTCATCCTATCCATTGCATGATCCCAATACTTGTGTGCAAAATATGCTTCCCATGAATATACTTCTATGCTCAATTTGCATCCCCATTGTGTCATACACCATAACTATTCTTTAATGATGGATGACGTGTTCTTATACCATGCATCAAATTTCTTTGAGTGATGCTTATCTTGTGCTAACTCACATGTGCACATACACATCATGATGGATGATGTGTACATTTACCACGCGCACAATTTCTTTGGTTTGTGTTTCTTTTGTGTAGGTACCCATGAATACTTGTCAACCTCGCAATCCCACGAGTTGACAAAATGAGCTCTAGAGAGCAACGATGGATTGGGATCCCTTGGAGTGTCTTTCCCACCGCTCTCTTCGCATTTCTTCTACATGGCTCTCACATGGTTATGGGTTATTTACCACTTCTCACTTTATGCCCATATTGCCATGTTCACTTTGCATGATATGCTCATTACTATGCCTTTGCCATGCATTTGTGACCCATGCTTTGCATTACACATGATGATTGATTCTACTATGTGTATGTGTCTTTGCAAGCTTGGTGGAGATATTGCTTGTTATTGCCATGTTCTACTTATGACCCATGCCAATGATGATACTATGATCTTGCTTTGTGTTCGTGCTTCCGATATGTCATGTGCATTGCCTATGCCTACTACTTGCACACATGACATGATTGCCATGATTTCCTCTAGTGTGTTGCATCTTCGCTCCACTAGTTCACACGACTTGATTCCTATGTTTTCTCATGTTGCATCCAATTCTTGGATTACTTGGTCCTATAACATTCTTGGTTGCAACAATGTCATTACTTCACTTATGCCATGTCCCATTGCTTGTCACATGATTGATTTGATTGCCTTACACATGATGAACAATTGCTCTTGCTATCTTGTTGAGTGCCACTCAATTTTCACTACACCTTATGCACATTATGCTTGGATTGTCTTGCACTTGATGCATGTGTTTAGACATATCATCTTCTTTGGTGTTGTACCATCGACCATTTGTTGAGTGCTTTATGCATGTTTGCTATGATCTTGAGGTAGATGCTTATTCTCTTGACACACATATTTGCATCGCTAGCTCCCATTTACATGTTCGTTTCCATGATGTCCTTGATTGTGCTCAATTTATGTGCTTACATGACATGTCACAATCCCTTGTCACACCACATGCTATACTTGATGATGACACTTGTTTGGTGAATCACCACTTGAATGCTCGGTTTTGCTCTAACGCTTACTACATTTGTTTTTCCAAGTGTTTGTTCTATTTGTTCCTTTTGAAGGAATCACTAGATGGTGCGACATTTGAGAGTGCCCATTTCGAGCTTCAACTTGATACGTGCTTGGTGGTTGCCAACTTCTACATGGCGACGCCCTCTCTCTCCCATGGTGATGAAGATCACGATCCGTGGACGGATCTCTCCCCAGGGGGGGAGATGATGTGGAGCATCCCCCGACCATCACCATGGACGTCGCACCACCACCGCAAGGACGGAGAAGACCGATGACAAGATGTCACAGCCCCAGATCAGCCCTTGTTTGTTTTTGCTTTAGCATCCATGCAACATGTTTAAATTTTATGAAATTTGAAATGGGGATGACTAAGCCCTAGCACCAAAGCATTGGAAATAGGTTCAACTTCAAAATATTCTCAAAGAACCCAAATTGGTTTGCAAAAATGTTCATGATCACTGGAAAAGGGTGAAAACCATATCCAGAGATGATGGATATTTTTCCAAGACATTTTTGGATTTTTGAATAAACCATATTGTATTTGACTTTGGGCATTTAAATACTACAAATAATTTAAATGTTCAAATAAATGTTGGAAATTGTTAAGGGTCACTGAAATAATTCAGAAAGCACCCATAATTATTTCCAGGATTTTATAAAATGATTTGATATTTTAAATCAAATCAAAAACAAATTGCAGAAATAGAAAAGAGAAACAGAACAGAAATAAAAGAGAGAGAGAGAAGGACTTACCTGGCGCTCACCGAAGCCCACCTGGACAGCCCAACACTGTGCAGCCCAGCAGCAGCCCAGCCCACCGCTACCCCCTTCCTGTCGCCTTCCTCCTCGCGCCAGTAGGCAGAGGAGGGACACGGCGCGCGCGCCCGAGCTCGCCACGCCACCACCCTGCTCGTCTGCATCGCCTGGCCACCGCGACGCCGCGCGTCATCTCCTCGGCGCCGCCCCGACCCCTGGACCCCCCTCGCTCTCTCCCTCTCCCTTGTTTCTCTCCTCTGCTTCCTCTCTCTCACTCGCCCGAGCGCAGCCGCAGCCGCGCCACCATAACGCCGCGGCCACCGTCTCCCCCTCGACCCCTCGCTGAGCTTGCGAGCTCCGTCTCGACGTCCCCGACCTCCTCGACAAGCCACGACGCCACGGATGCGCCGCAACGCCGCCATCACCACCGTCTTCATCGCCATGGCCGGAGATCGCCGCCGCTCGATTCGCAGCAACGAGGACGCCCCCGAGCTCACCAACCCCTTCGTTCGATCCGCTGTGAGCTGCTGCCTCGATCCCCTCCCTCCCCTGGCACTTTTTCTCCTGCTAGCGCCGATATCCACCGGAGCCGAGAGCTCTTCGCCGCCGGCCATGTTGCCGCCGTAGCCACCGTTGCCTAGAGCTGCAACCGAGCACGCGGCCGTGCTCAGTGCAACCCCAGGAGTTCGTAACACCCCCCTTTGCCTCCTGCCGAGCTCCCTAACACCGACTCCGAGCTCGCCCGAGCTCCAGCCGCCGCCGAGGTCGACGCCGTGCTCAACTCCGGCCACCTCGCGGCCTCCCGTCCGTTCCTTTGGATGCGTAGGAGCAAGAGCTTCTCCCTAGTGCCCTCAGCGCGCCAAACCACCGCTCGTAGCGCCAAACCCGCCACCACCCGAACTCCGGCCGCCGCCGTCGTCATGATTGCCGTCGCCTCCGGCCACCCTAGCTTCTCCCGTTGGCCCTGTTAGATGCGCGCGGGCCTGGGCATCCCGTAGAGCCCCTCCGCCGCTCTTTTGGTCATCGGAGGGCGAATCCCGACGCTCTCCGCCGTCCCTGGCCTCGCCGGCGACGAGCCTCGGGTCAACTCCGGCGAGTTGACCCGGGTTTGACCCTCCCCTCTCTCTCACTGACGTGTGGGCCCCAGGCCATTAACTAAATCTAATTAGCCACTAACACTGACCAGTGGGCCCCGACCCCCCCTAATCCTTTAATTAAGCAGATAACCCCCTGTTAACTAACTGTGACGCTGACATATGGGTCCCACAGGTCAGTTTGACCTGGACGGCGCCCGTTGACCTGCTGAGGTCAGCATGAGGTCATGCTGACGCAATAATTCCTTTCTGGAATTAAAATAAATTAGGAAATGATTTATAATTCCAGAAAATTATATAAACCTCAATAAATCATAGAAAATTAACCGTAACTCCAAATTAAATAAATTATATATGAAAAATTATCAGAAAAATTCAAGGAATCCATCTGTACCATTTTCATGCATGTTAGAACAACTTATAGCTGCTGTTTAGCACAAATCAATTAAAGGGCATTTAAATAATCACATATGGAGTTTGAATTTGAATCTTGTATTCAAACCAACTTCATTTAATCTGTTGCTAGTTGCATTAGCCCAAAACACATTCATTTTGCCATGTCATGATCATGCATCATATTGTGCATTGCATTGATTGTGTTCCCTTCTGTGTTGCCGGTATTTGTCCCCTCTCGATAGACGTGATACCGATGATGTGATCGTTGACACTGATGAAGACCCAATGTTATCTTCAGAAGTGCCATGCAAGCAAAACCCCCTTGTTCATTCCGATACAATCCTACTCTCTCGCTCCTGCTCTCTTTTACTGCATTAGGACAACAACGATTCATCTGTTACTTGCTGCGGTAGCTGAACCCCTTTATCCTTTGCATGACCTGTCATTCCACAGTAAATAGATGAAACCCACTAGTATGAGTAGGAGTTGTTTGAGCCCTGTTGTGCCTACTCATTCATGCTTGTTTGTCATGCCTGCTACTGCTTAGAGTTGAGTCAGGTCTGATTCATCGGGGATGAATCAGAGGCGTGTGAACATGTCCTACTGTGTGTGAGCTAAGTGTGTGAACACGATTTGGTAAAGGTAGCGGTGAGAGGCCATGTAGGAGTACATGGTGGGTTGTCTCATTGCAGCCGTCCTCAGGAACTGAGTTCTGTGTTTGTGATCCATGATTCAGTTACTACCATACATTGGGCCCTGAAATATGACCCCGCTCGACTTCTTATTCACCCTTGTCCTCTGTCCAGGAGTTGCAAGTAGTTTCTGGTGTTTGTAGTATGCTGGAGGCCGTGGACAGCGCTGACCGTAGGGGTGGGCTGTGATGCGGTAGGCACGTGGCCGGGTATACCGGGCGCCCGTTTGGTGTCACGGAACCCTGTTCACATTGTTTGGGGCTGTGAGCGAAACTCCGGCCGGATCTCCTCATGGATGGAACCCGAATAGGCGATAAACCTGGACTAGAGACTTAGGTGTTTAGGTAGGTCGTGGTCTACACCCACGTCGGCTTTCGCTTGAAGTCTGCCGAGCACATGTCGTGTGCAGACGCTAAGTGGTGGAAACATGTATGAAGAAGTACACCCCTGCAGGATTAACATCATCCATTCGAATAGCCGTGTCCGTGGTAAAGGACTTCTAGGTTGCTTATATCAGTTCATAGACAAGTGAAAGTGGATACTTTAAAATGCGCAAGATAAGCGTGAGTGCTATGGATGGCGTTCTCGTAGGGAGACGGGAGCGGATCCATAGTGGTGTATTGATATGGTGAATATGTGGACTCGTGTGCGCCACCTCAAAAGAGTTACTTGCAGTCGTAGTTCAGGATAGCCACCGAGTCAAAGCTGGCTTGCTGCAGTTAAACCCCACCATCCCTTTGTTGATAATGATGCATATGTAGATAGTTCTGATGTAAGTCTTGCTGGGTACATTTGTACTCACGTTTGCCTATTTTATGTTTTTGCAGAGAGACTTCGGTCTCACTAGTAATTCCGCGTGGTCTTCGACGTTTAGCTTGTTACCTCAGCTACGATCTTGTGCCTCGGCAGGATTGGTAGATAGTCAGGCTTCTCAGCCTTTTTCATTTATAGATGTCTGTACTCAGACATGTTAAGCTTCCGCATGTGCTTTGATTTGTATGCTCTGATTGTTGGGTCATGAGACCCATGTTTGTAATATCTCGCTCCTCGGAGCCTATTGAATAAATTACTTGAGTCGTAGAGTCATGTTGTGATGCCATGTTGTATTTGCACATATCGAGCATATTGTGTGTATGTTATTGAAATGCTTGGTATGTGTGGGATCTGACCTTCTAGTTGTTTATCTTTAGTAGCCTCTCTTACCGGGAAATGTCTCCTAGTGTTTCCACCGAGCCATGGTAGCTTGCTACTGCTCCGGAACACTTAGGCTGGCCGGCATGTGTCCTTCTTCGTTCCTGTGTCTGTCCCTTCGGGGAAATGTCACTCGATGAATACCGGAGTCCTGTTAGCCCGCTACAGCCCGGTTCACCGGAGTCCTGCTAGCCCAGTGCTACAGCCTGGATTCACTCGCTGATGACCGACACGTTCGATGCTGGGTCATGGATGCCTATCCCTGTAGGTCTGTGCCACTTTGGGTTTACGACTAGCCATGTCAGCCCGGGTCCTTTGTCATATGGATGCTAGCGACACTATCATATACGTGAGCCAAAAGGCGCAAACGGTCCCGGGCTAAGGTAAGGTGGCACCCGTGGGAATACCGTGCGTGAGGCTGCAAAGTGATATGATGTGTTACATGCTAGATCGGTGTGACTTAGAATCGGGGTCCTGACAGCGTTGGTATCAGAGCTTGACTGCCTATAGGATTACCAAGCCAAACTGGTCGAAGTTGAGTCTAGAAATTCTTTAGTTATATAAGGGAATTGATTGTGGGATGGAACGTAAGGCTCTTTTTACTCCTTTACCTCATGCCCTTATGATCTGAGTCATCATCTTCTCTTCTACGGCGATTAAGAACTAGGCTATCTCTTCTTTCTATTAGGATCACGTGTTACTAATCAGTGGACTTATAAGATTGTTGGATTTAAGTCTCAGTTCAGTTCCTACTACTTCCGTATGTTAATTGTTGATCTCGAAACCTTGATATTGTGCTTCTGAGTGGTTATGCCACCATTTTTGTGAATGTCTCAAATCTTTTCTGAGCATTTACAGCCGTTATGCTGTCCGAGTCTTCCCAGGTTTCTAAATAGTCGGATGCATTCGCAAAATCCTTTCCCTCTGGTTTTCGATGTTCCTTTATGCCAGCTCAATCACACTAATTGTTGAGTTAAGGTATTCTATTGCCTTGACATTTATGTTGGAGTTATTATTATGACCTAGGTGTCTTAGGGGATCATCTAGTGGTCTAGCCATGATCTGTGTTCCCAGTGTGATGATTCTGGCCTTTATTCTCGGAAGCATCCCGTGATGCTACTTAGTAGTAGGTATTCTATTTCTGGGTTTTGAACCCGAGATTCACTCTACCTACTTCATGTTGATAGTAATTGCTAGTGCCTTTAGGATATTAGTAACTTTGCGATAGTCCTCGAGGTTCGTGGTACATCCTTCTTCCAAATACCATGAACTACTTATGGCAGAAGTTCCTCGTTGAACTGAAATATCACAACAGGATTATTTTTGATGAGTTCTCCATGCTATATTGTGACTCTGCCAGTCCTACCTCTCTGCATGGGTTATCCGGAAGAAATATGTTGAACTTGGTTCGACATACTAATCTATGCATCCACAACTCAGAAAATTATATGTTCCTTTGAGTTGTTCTCTTTAGTTGCCTTCTGACCCTCGTCTATCAATTGATAGTCAAGAGTATGCGTGCGTTCGTTTATCGATGCCTATTACTCTTGTGGTCCGTCAAGCCATTCTATCGCGGAATGACTAGGAGAAACAAACTTCAGTACCTCTTCCATATCCAGGATTGGGTCAAAGAAGTTGTGCTCCGTAGAACAAATTGCTAATCCAGCTTTTGCTCTGTTCTACCTTCGAGTATTACCATCTTTTATATCGGAATTGTTATAGGAATTGCACACCATCCTATGAACTCTTGGTACAGTGATACTTCTCGCCATCATTACTCATTCCTCGGTTCGGTGTGGTTATCACCGGAATGTCGACAAGTGAATCGTGATGTGTGAAATCAATACTCCTAGCAACCTTGTTGCTTGGTAGTTAAAGGACAATAATTTCATTCTTAGTGTGTTGGTTATTGAATCATCATTCTAAGATTGATCGTGCTACCTAGTCCATTCTCCTGGTTCACTCCTCGATCGATGAGTTAGGATTATTTCAAGTCCTCACTCATTTGATCATATCGTCTTGCCCTCAAAAGCGAGATTGTTCTCGAGCTTAGTAACATACCGGTGGTTCGTGATTTTCCGAATATCTTCTCGGAAGTATTACCAGGTTGTCCCCTGACTGTTATGTTGAGCTCGTGATCAAGTTGGTTTCTTGTGAACCACCTTCTCTCCAAGAATCGGTGTTAGATATCCCTAAGCTAGTGGGTTAAGCTAAACGACAACTTGGAGAGTTGGAAGATAAAAGCTTGCCTGACTTAGTTCGTTCCAAAGTGATATTCTTGTGTAGTGTGTGTTGAAAAAAGATGATATCTCATCGATTGGTCCCTGTGATCAGTTGCTGGACCTATTGTCTTATCAAAACTTTGATTTGAGTATGGGCTATCCTCAAATCAAGTCAGAACCAACGATGTTCGTAATGTTGTCTTACTCGTGGATTTTCCTCGAGCATACACCATTACATCTTTTGGGTCTGACCAATGCTATCACTTGTTCACTTAACTATGGAATTCCTTTTAAAAGGAAACTTGTTGTGCCCATTGACAACATCCTTGTCTCCTCCATAATTTTGCTGAACATTAAGCTAGTGTTGGAAACTTTTGAAAGCATTTGTTCATGCTAGCTCATGAAGCATATGTTCGGATGTAAGAAGTGACTTCCTCTAGTTCGTGTGCATTTGATGCAGGGTGCCGCCGTGAACTCAAGAAAGTCAATGTTGCTTCCTCTGGAATCATCGCAAGTCAGTCATGCACATGTGCAAAGAATTCTGTGGTTTGAAGACTTGCAACCTTCAATCTATATGTATCCCTAGCACACCAAGCCACTGATTGATTTGTTCAAGGAGAAGAAGTTCCTTCTTAAGAGTATACCTTATGCAAGGATTTTGATATCCTCGTTGATGGTTCCCCACCTGAACTCGGTAGTGTTTTATTATAAGACTACCACGTGGTCATGCTTGTCTGGGACAACGTGTTCACATGTTTGTAGCAGAACCAGCTCATGTTTTGGAGCTTACTATCGTAGTTCATTTCCCGAGAATCTCGCAACGTCATCTCGTCGATTTGTGTTGCAAACTTTCATTTTTCTTCCTAGACTCGATGAGTCTGGAATATCCTGACACCAACCAGATCTGAATCTCAGGTAGATATGATGGTTTGGAACATTTCCCAAGAACTATAATATCGGTCCCTCGAAAACCGGTAAAGTGGATGTCGTGGTCAACACACCCAGCCGGAAGACCTGTTATTATAATATCTTGATTGATGGAGTTGGCCACCTCCCCATAGGGATTTCGTAGGGTTTACTCCCTAGTTGCCCTATGGATTTTTGTGTTCCCGAAGTCCGACCATTTTACTTGATGTTCTAGATATCAAACCATTTCTATGAATGGGTTACGCTAGCACATCAAGGAGAACATTAGAAGCGGAGTGCTAAATGTCTCTCGGTCGATCGTCCAGATTTTGTTCCTTGGCTCGCTAAGGTGAAATCTGAGAAAGTGTTATCCTCCTTTGCATCTGCATCGTCCATCGCTATTCATCATGGTAGTAAGTTGTGTTGCCAGAATCCTTGACACGGATATTGGTAAAACCTTGATGATTATGGAAATGCTCAAGTTCTTGAGAGCACGCACAAGCGTTAGGTGTTACCATCGGCACTAGCTAGGTTTGCTCTCAAACTTCCTCGGTTATGCTATAACTTCTCAACAGTGGATTCACTCTCTATTGTTGGGTTCTCCCCAGTTACTAGAATCATTCCCATCATTTGCATTTTGTTCCCAGCTTGCACCGCCAATGTGCCATTCTACCATGGGTCTCTTCCATTTCCGGTGATAAGCAAATTCATCCATTGCGTTGTCTCCAACAAGGTAATCCACATCATCCAAGTCCGAGTATGCCATTCTACCGACCCCCTCCAAACGATTGCTCGAAAATTGCCTTAGGCTGGTTTAAAGAGTCTCAATGATCTCTGAATCAAAGGTAATTCTTTTTGCCACTTAAGGGGATATTTCTACGAGTCACCTTCCCTAAGGTGCCTCGTTGTGGTTTCATGGCAACTCAACTCCTCGCTACGTTGACAATCGATTACCACCTTCTTAAGCGTGAAATTGTTGTCTACCTAGTGAACCTTCGTCATCCGTTTCTTTCCACCCCTCTTGATGTGTATATCGTGTCTCAACCCGAGAGATGGTTCTATGTCTCATTCCGTGAGTTGTTCGGTCTTCTAGAAGATCGATCCTGCTAGAGTTTCCCTTTCCTCTCATTGTCATGTCAGTTGGATTTCTCAGAGCAAGACATCAAGACAATGATGGTGAATGAAACAATGTTCCTATGAAGTGCAACCTGGATCGTGAAGATTGTGCTAGTTTGCGCTCCCCCTTCACCTTACCCTACGCTTGAATCTCGGGACGAGATTTTTGTTTAATGGGGGTGAGCTGTCACAGCCCCAGATCAGCCCTTGTTTGTTTTTGCTTTAGCATCCATGCAACATGTTTAAATTTTATGAAATTTGAAATGGGGATGACTAAGCCCTAGCACCAAAGCATTGCAAATAGGTTCAACTTCAAAATATTCTCAAAGAACCCAAATTGGTTTGCAAAAATGTTCATGATCACTGGAAAAGGGTGAAAACCATATTCAGAGATGATGGATATTTTTCCAAGACATTTTTGGATTTTTGAATAAACCATATTGTATTTGACTTTGGGCATTTAAATACTACAAATAATTTAAATGTTCAAATAAATGTTGGAAATTGTTAAGGGTCACTGAAATAATTCAGAAAGCACCCATAATTATTTCCAGGATTTTATAAAATGATTTGATATTTTAAATCAAATCAAAAACAAATTGCACAAATAGAAAAGAGAAACAGAACAGAAATAAAAGAGAGAGAGAGAAGGACTTACCTGGCGCTCACCGAAGCCCACCTGGACAGCCCAACACTGTGCAGCCCAGCAGCAGCCCAGCCCACCGCTACCCCCTTCCTGTCGCCTTCCTCCTCGCGCCAGTAGGCAGAGGAGGGACACGGCGCACGCGCCTGAGCTCGCCACGCCACCACCCTGCTCGTCTGCATCGCCTGGCCACCGCGATGCCGCGCGTCATCTCCTCGGCGCCGCCCCGACCCCTGGACCCCCCTCGCTCTCTCCCTCTCCCTTGTTTCTCTCCTCTGCTTCCTCTCTCTCACTCGCCCGACCGCAGCCGCAGCCGCGCCACCGTAACGCCGCAGCCACCGTCTCCCCCTCGACCCCTCGCTGAGCTTGCGAGCTCCGTCTCGACGTCCCCGACCTCCTCGACAAGCCACGACGCCACGGACACGCCGCAACACCGCCATCACCACCGTCTTCATCGCCATGGCCGGAGATCGCCGCCGCTCGATTCGCAGCAACGAGGACGCCCCCGAGCTCACCAACCCCTTCGTTCGATCCGCTGTGAGCTGCTGCGTCGATCCCCTCCCTCCCCTGGCACTTTTTCTCCTGCTAGCGCCGATATCCACCGGAGCCGAGAGCTCTTCGCCGCCGGCCATGTCGCCGCCGTAGCCACCGTTGCCTAGAGCTGCAACCGAGCATGCGGCCGTGCTCAGTGCAACCCCCGGAGTTCGTAACACCCCCCTTTGCCTCCTGCCGAGCTCCCTAACACCGACTCCGAGCTCGCCCGAGCTCCGGCCGCCGCCGAGGTCGACGCCGTGCTCAACTCCGGCCACCTCGCGGCCTCCCGTCCGTTCCTTTGGATGCGTAGGAGCAAGAGCTTCTCCCTAGTGCCCTCAGCGCGCCAAACCACCGCTCGTAGCGCCAAACCCGCCACCACCCGAACTCCGGCCGCCGCCGTCGTCATGATTGCCGTCGCCTCCGGCCACCCTAGCTTCTCTCGTTGGCCCTGTTAGATGCGCGCGGGCCTGGGCATCCCGTAGAGCCCCTCCGCCGCTCTTTTGGTCATCGGAGGGCGAATCCCGACGCTCTCCGCCGTCCCTGGCCTCGCCGACGACGAGCCTCGGGTCAACTCCGGCGAGTTGACCCGGGTTTGACCCTCCCCTCTCTCTCACTGACGTGTGGGCCCCAGGCCATTAACTAAATCTAATTAGCCACTAACACTGACCAGTGGGCCCCGACCCCCCCCCTAATCCTTTAATTAAGCAGATAACCCCCTGTTAACTAACTGTGACGCTGACATATGGGTCCCACAGGTCAGTTTGACCTGGACGGCGCCCGTTGACCTGCTGAGGTCAGCATGAGGTCATGCTGACGCAATAATTCCTTTCTGGAATTAAAATAAATTAGGAAATGATTTATAATTCCAGAAAATTATATAAACTTCAATAAATCATAGAAAATTAACCGTAACTCCAAATTAAATAAATTATATATGAAAAATTATCAGAAAAATTCAAGGAATCCATCTGTACCATTTTCATGCATGTTAGAACAACTTATAGCTGCTGTTTAGCACAAATCAATTAAAGGGCATTTAAATAATCACATATGGAGTTTGAATTTGAATCTTGTATTCAAACCAACTTCATTTAATCTATTGCTAGTTGCATTAGCCCAAAACACATTCATTTTGCCATGTCATGATCATGCATCATATTGTGCATTGCATTGATTGTGTTCCCTTCTGTGTTGCCGGTATTTGTCCCCTCTCGATAGACGTGATACCGATGATGTGATCGTTGACACTGATGAAGACCCAATGTTATCTTCAGAAGTGCCAGGCAAGCAAAACCCCCTTGTTCATTCCGATACAATCCTACTCTCTCGCTCCTGCTCTCTTTTACTGCATTAGGACAACAACGATTCATCTGTTACTTGCTGCGGTAGCTGAACCCCTTTATCCTTTGCATGACCTGTCATTCCACAGTAAATAGATGAAACCCACTAGTATGAGTAGGAGTTGTTTGAGCCCTGTTGTGCCTACTCATTCATGCTTGTTTGTCATGCCTGCTACTGCTTAGAGTTGAGTCAGGTCTGATTCATCGGGGATGAATCAGAGGCGTGTGAACATGTCCTACTGTGTGTGAGCTAAGTGTGTGAACACGATTTGGTAAAGGTAGCGGTGAGAGGCCATGTAGGAGTACATGGTGGGTTGTCTCATTGCAGCCGTCCTCAGGAACTGAGTTCTGTGTTTGTGATCCATGATTCAGCTACTACCATACATTGGGCCCTGAAATATGACCCCGCTCGACTTCTTATTCACCCTTGTCCTCTGTCCATGAGTTGCAAGTAGTTTCTGGTGTTTGTAGTATGCTGGAGGCCGTGGACAGCGCTGACCGTAGGGGTGGGCTGTGATGCGGTAGGCACGTGGCCGGGTATACCGGGCGCCCGTTTGGTGTCACGGAACCCTGTTCACATCGTTTGGGGCTGTGAGCGAAACTCCGG
Organism: Triticum dicoccoides; assembly: GCF_002162155.2. Taxonomy (NCBI): domain Eukaryota; kingdom Viridiplantae; phylum Streptophyta; class Magnoliopsida; order Poales; family Poaceae; genus Triticum; species Triticum dicoccoides. Next base: position 339,073,602 of record NC_041383.1, on the reverse strand, counting down.
CCGGATCTCCTCATGGATGGAACCCAAATAGGTGATAAACCTGGACTAGAGACTTAGGTGTTTAGGTAGGTCGTGGTCTACACCCACGTCGGCTTTCGCTTGAAGTCTGCCGAGCACATGTCGTGTGCAGATGCTAAGTGGTGGAAACATGTATGAAGAAGTACACCCCTGCAGGGTTAACATCATCTATTCGAATAGCCGTGTCCGCGGTAAAGGACTTCTGGGTTGCTTATATCAGTTCATAGACAAGTGAAAGTGGATACTTTAAAATGCGCAAGATAAGCGTGAGTGCTATGGATGGCGTTCTCGTAGGGAGACGGGAGCGGATCCATAGTGGTGTATTGATATGGTGAATATGTGGACTCGTGTGCGCCACCTCAAAAGAGTTACTTGCAGTCGTAGTTTAGGATAGCCACCGAGTCAAAGCTGGCTTGCTGCAGTTAAACCCCACCATCCCTTTGTTGATAATGATGCATATGTAGATAGTTCTGATGTAAGTCTTGCTGGGTACATTTGTACTCACGTTTGCCTATTTTATGTTTTTGCAGAGAGACTTCGGTCTCACTAGTAATTCCGCGTGGTCTTCGATGTTTAGCTTGTTACCTCAGCTACGATCTTGTGCCTCGACAGGATTGGTAGATAGTCAGGCTTCTCAGCCTTTTTCATTTATAGATGTCTGTACTCAGACATGTTAAGCTTCCGCATGTGCTTTGATTTGTATGCTCTGATTGTTGGGTCATGAGACCCATGTTTGTAATATCTCGCTCCTTGGAGCCTATTGAATAAATTACTTGAGTCGTAGAGTCATGTTGTGATGCCATGTTGTATTTGCACATATCGAGCATATTGTGTGTATGTTATTGAAATGCTTGGTATGTGTCGGATCTGACCTTCTAGTTGTTTATCTTTAGTAGCCTCTCTTACCGGGAAATGTCTCCTAGTGTTTCCACCGAGCCATGGTAGCTTGCTACTGCTCCGGAACACTTAGGCTGGCCGGCATGTGTCCTTCTTCGTTCCTGTGTCTGTCCCTTCGGGGAAATGTCACGCGATGAATACCGGAGTCCTGTTAGCCCGCTACAGCCCGGTTCACCGGAGTCCTGCTAGCCCAGTGCTACAGCCTGGATTCACTCGCTGATGACCGACACGTTCGATGCTGGGTCATGGATGCCTGTCCCTGTAGGTCTGTGCCACTTTGGGTTTACGACTAGCCATGTCAGCCCGGGTCCTTTGTCATATGGATGCTAGCGACACTATCATATACGTGAGCCAAAAGGCGCAAACGGTCCCGGGCTAAGGTAAGGTGGCACCCGTGGGAATACCGTGCGTGAGGCTGCAAAGTGATATGCTGTGTTACATGCTAGATCGGTGTGACTTAGAATCGGGGTCCTGACACAAGAGCACATGCACGTGCCACCGAAACCGAGGTTGACTCCTTCCTCTTCAAACTTCATTCGGTTTCATATGAGATTCGGGTCCTACCTCAAATAGAAACATTGTGCCTTGTTAGGTACCAAGGAGATGACCTGGAGGACACGAGGACGAAGATTCAGGCAACCATGGAGAAGGAAGAGAGGAGTTGTCCAGACAAGGAAGACCGGAGGCCCCTGGACACTCCGGGTGCCTGGACGTGGACATCCCCGGGTGCCCGGCCACCTAGCAGCCAGCCGACCCCTTTCTAGACGCCCCGGGTGCCCGGCCTGGTTGGCCCCGAGTGCCCGGCCCCGCCGCTGGGCGCTACAGCCGCCGCCACGGGTGCCCGGCCAACTGGCCCCGGGTGCCCGGCCCCTGCGCTGGGAGCTGCTGCCTCCGCCCGGGTGCCCGGGCCGCTACCCCCGGGTGCC
>NC_041383.1:339065776-339071292 GCF_002162155.2 Triticum dicoccoides | reverse complement strand
CCAAGCCGGCACCGGGTGCCCGCGCCCTCAGCCCCCGGGTGCCCGGCCCCAACAGCAACAAGGCCAAGGCCTCCCTGACCGGACCGGGTGACTGGTCCTCCGCACCCCGGGTGCCCGGACAACTCCGCGTGCCTGCGTGCATGATACGTCTCCAACGTATCTATAATTTTTGATTGCTCCATGCTACTTTATCTACTGTTTTGGACTATATTGGGCTTTATTTTCCACTTTTATATTACTATTGGGACTAACCTATTAACCGGAGGCCCAACCCAGAATTGCTGTTTTTGCCTTTTTCAGTATTTCGAAGAAATAGAATATCAAACGGAGTCCAGACGGAATGAAACCTTCGGGATCGTGATTTTCCAACCGAACGTGATCTAGGAGACTTGGACCCTACTCCAAGAAGTGTCCGAGGAGGTCATGAGGGTGGAGGGAGCGCCCCCCTTGGGCGCGCCCCCTACCTCGTGGGACCCTCGAAGCTCCACCGACGTACTCCTTCCTCCTATATATACCTACATATCCCCGAACGATCAGAACAGGAGCCAAAAACCTAATTGCACCGCCACAACCTTCTGTATCCACGAGATCCCATCTTGGGGCCTGTTCAGGAGCTCCGTCGGAGGGGGCATCCACCACGGAGGGCTTCTACATCATCACCATAGCCCCTCCGATGAAGTGTGAGTAGTTTACTTCAGACCTTCGGGTCCATAGCTAGTAGCTAGATGGCTTCTTCTCTCTTTTTGGATCTCAATACAATGTTCTCCCCCTCTCTCGTGGAGATCTATTCGATGTAATCTTCTTTTTGCGGTGTGTTTGTTGAGACCGATGAATTGTGGGTTTATGATCCAGTATTATCAATGGAAAATATTTGATTCTTCTCTGAATTCTTTTATGTATGATTGAGTTATCTTTGCAAGTCTCTTCGAATTATCTTTTTTGGTTTGGCCAACTAGATTGGTAGTTCTTGCAATGGGAGAAGTGTTTAGCTTTGGGTTCAATCTTGCGGTGTCCTTACTCAGTGACAGAAAGAGTTGCAAGGCACGTATTGTATTGTTGCCATTGAGGATAACAAGATGGGGGTTTTATCATATTGCATGAATTTATCCCTCTAAATCATGTCATCTTGCTTACAGCGTTACTCTGTTTTTACTTAATACTCTAGATGCATGCTAGATAGCGGTCAATGAGTGGAGTAATAGTAGTAGATGCAGAATCGTTTCGATCTACTTGTTTTGGACGTGATGCCTATATACATGATCATTGCCTAGATATACTCATAACTATGCTCAATTTTGTCAATTGCTCAACAGTAATTTGTTCACCCACCGTAGAATACTTATGCTCTTGAGAGAAGCCACTAGTGAAACCTATGGCCCCCGGGTCTATTCTCATTATATCAATCTATATCACTTTATTTACTTGCTTTGTTTTTACTTTGCCTTTACTTTTTACTTGGCATCTATCTATCAAAAATACCAAAAATATTATCTCTATCAAATCTCACTCTCATGCGAGTTGCTATCGTTTTGTGTAGGTACGAGGGACTTGTGCATGGTCTCCTACTGGATTGATACCTTGGTTCTCAAAAATTGAGGGAAATACTTACGCTACTTTACTGCATCATCCTCTCCTCTTCGGGGAAATCCAACGCGGTGCTCAAGAGGTAGCAAGAAGAATTTCTGGCGCCGTTATCGATGACGCTCACGCAAGCAAGTCAACCATACCAAGTACCCATCGCAATCCCTATCTCTCGCATTACATTATTTGTCATTTGTCTCTCGTTTTCCTCTCTCCCACTTCACCCTTGCCATTTTATTTGCCCTCTCTTTCCCAATCTCCTCCTCTCTTTCCCGTTTGCCTTTTTCCCATTGCCTTTCTGTTTGCTTGTGTGTTGGATTACTTGTTGCAATGGCACAAGATAATACCAAATTGTGTGATTTCTCGAATACCAATAATAATGATTTCCTTCGTACTCCGATTTCTCCTCTTAATAATGATGAGTCTTGTGAAATCAATACCGCTTTGTTGAATCTTGTTATGAAAGATCAATTCGCCGGCCTTCCTAGTGAAGATGCCGCTACTCATCTAAACAATTTTGTTGATTTGTGTGATATGCAAAAGAAGAAAGATACGGATAACAATATTGTCAAATTGAAGTTATTTCCGTTTACTTAGAGATCATGCTAAAGTTTGGTTTTCATCTTTGCCTAAAAATAGTATTGATTCTTGGAACAAGTGCAAAGATGCTTTTATCTTTAAGTATTTTCCTCCCGCTGAGATTATCACTCTTAGGAACGACATCATGAATTTTAAACAACTTGATCAGGAGCATGTTTCCCAATCTTGGGAAAGAATGAAATTAATGCTTCGCAATTGCCCTACTCATGGTTTGAATTTATGGATGATCATACAAAAATTTTATGCCGGATTGAATTTTGCTTCTAGAAATCTTTTAGATTCGGTCGCGGGAGGCACTTTTATGGAAATTACGTTAGGGTATACTACCAAATTGCTTGATAATATTATGGCTAATTATTCTCAATGGCACACCGAAAGATCTTCTAGTAAAAAGGAGCATGCTATAGAAGAAATCAATGTTTTGAGTGAAAAGATGGATGAACTTATGAAGATGTTTGCTCCTAAAAATACTCCTCTTGATCCCAATGATATGCCTTTATCTACTTTGCTTGAGAATAATGTTTTGCAATATGAATCTTGATGAATCTGAAGATTATCTTCCTTTACCTAGAAGGCGTTTTAAGAATTCTGAGTTTCTAGATCTTGATGCTAAAATTGATGAAAGTGGGATCGAAATAAATAAAAACCGTGATGTTGCTAAACCCACTATTTTGGATCTCAAGGAATTTAATTATGAAAATTGCTCTCTGATTGGTTGTATTTCCTTGTTGCAATCCGTGCTAGATTCTCCTCATGCTTATAGTCAAAATAAGGCCTTTACCAAACATATTGTTGATGCTTTGATGCAATCTTATGAAGAAAAACTTGAGTTGAAAGTTTATATCCCTAGAAAACTCTATGATGAGTGGGAACCTACTATTAAAATTAAAATTAAAGATTTTGAGTTTCATGCTTTGTGTGATTTGGGTGCTAGTGTCTCTACTATCCCCAAAACTTTATGTGATTTGCTAGATTTCCGTGATTTTGATGATTGCTCTCTAAACTTGCATCTTGCGGATTCCACTATTAAAATGCCTATGGTAAGAATTAATGATGTTCTTATTGTTGCAAATAGGAATTATGTGCCCGTAGATTTTATCGTTCTTGATATAGATTGCAATCCTTCATGTCCTATTATTCTTGGTAGACCTTTCCTTAGAACGATTGGTGCAATTATTGATATGAAGGAAGGGAATATTAGATTCCAATTTCCCTTAAATAAGGGTATAGAACACTTCCCTAGAAAGAAAATAAAATTACCATATGAATCTATCATGAGAGCCACTTATGGATTGCCTACCAAAGATGGCAATACCTAGATCTATCCTTGCTTTTATGCCTAGCTAGGGGCGTTAAACGATAGCGCTTGTTGGGAGGCAACCCAATTTTATTTTGTGTTTTTTGTTTTTGCTTCTTTTTAGGAATAAATAATCCATCTACCTTCTGTTTGGATGTGGTTTTATGTTTTAATTAGTGTTTGTGCCAAGTAGGACCTATAGGATAACCTACTATGATAGTTGATTTGATTCTGCTGAAAAACAGGAACTTTGCACGCACGAATTTAGTTATGATAAATCACAGGAACGTGCTTTTGCGTTGATTATTTTTGCTTCTGATCAACAAACAAATTTTCCAGAACTTCCTATTTTGGTAGAATTTTAGAGTTCCATAAGTTCGCGTTAGTTACAGATTGCTATAGACTGTTCTGTTTTTGACAGATTCTGTTTTTCGTGTGTTGTTTGCTTATTTTGATGAATCTATGGCTAGTAAATTAGTTTATAAACCACAGAGAAGTTGGAATACAGTAGGTTTAACACCAATATAAATAAATAATTAGTTAATTACAGTACCTTGAAGTAGTCTTTTTTTTCTTTCTCTAACGGAGCTCACGAGATTTTTGTTGAGTTTTGTGTTGTGAAGTTTTCAAGTTTTGGGTGAATTCTTTTGATGGATTATGGAACAAGGAGTGGCAAGAGCCTAAGCTTGGGGATGCCCATGGCACCCCAAAAATAATCCAATGACACCAAAAAGTCAAAGCTTGGGGATGCCTTGGCATCCCCTCTTTCGTCCACTTCCATCGGTAATTTACTTGGAGCTATATTTTTATTCACCAACATGATATGTGTTTTACTTGGAACGTCTTGTATTATTTGTGTCTTTTCTTGTTAGTCTACCACAATCATCCTTGCTGTACACTTATTTTGAGAGAGCCATACATTAATTGGAATTTGTTAGAATACCCTATGTGCTTCACTTATATGAGCTTGATAGTTTTGCTCATAGTGCTTCACTTATATCTTTTGAGCGTGATAATTTTTGCTCTAGTACTTCACTTAGATCTTTTAGAGCACGGTGGTGGATTTGTTTTAAAGAAACTATTTGATCTCTCATGCTTCACTTAGATTATTTTGAGAATCTTTAATAGCATGGTAATTTGCTTAATGTTAATATACTTGGTGTTCAAGATATGTGAAACTTTCTTTTGAGTGAATTGAATACTAAGATAAGTTTGATGCTTGATAATTGTTTTGAGATATGGAGGTGATAATATCAAAGTCGTGCTAGTTGGGTGATTATGAATTTGATAAATACTTGTGTTGAAGTTTGCAAATCCTGTAGCATGCACGTATGGTTAAAGTTGTGTAACAAATTTGAAACATGAAGTGTACCTGGCTTGTGCATCCTTATGAGTGGCGGTCGGGGACGAGCGATGGTCTTTTCCTACCAATCTATCCCCCTAGGAGCATGCGCGTGGTACTTGAATTTTTTATGACTTCTAAATTTTTGCAATAAGTATATGAGTTCTTTTGACTAATGTTGAGTCCATGGATTATACGCACTCTCACCTTTCCACCTTTGCTAGCCTCTTCGGTACCGTGCATTGCCCTTTCTCACCTTGAGAGTTGGTGCAAACTTCACCGGTGCATCCAAACCCCGTGATACGATACGCTCTATCACACATAAACCTCCTTATATCTTCCTCAAAACAGCCACCATACCTACCTATCATGGCATTTCCATAGCCATTCCGAGATATATTGCCATGCAACTTCCACCATCATCATCATGACATACATTACTTTTGTCATATTGCCATTGCATGATCTCGTAGTTGACATCGTATTTGTGGCAAAGCCACCATGCATTATTTTCCATATATGTCACTCTTGATTCATTGCACCATCCCGGTACACCACCGGAGGCATTCATATAGAGTCATATCTTGTTCTAAGTTTCGAGTTGTAATCTTTGTGTTGTAATCAATAGAAGTGTGATGATCATCATTATTAGAGCATTGCCCAAATAAAAAAAAGAGAAAGGCCCAAAAAAAGAAT
>NC_041383.1:338996350-339065312 GCF_002162155.2 Triticum dicoccoides | reverse complement strand
CTTGTTCTTCATGTAGTGAGTCTCATATATTGTGCTTCAAAGTAGCACCTTGTTCCTCATGTAGTGAGTCTCATAAGTTGTCTTTTTTATACTAGTGGGAATTTTTCATTATAGAACTTGGCTTGTATATTCCTACGATAGGCTTCCTCAAATGCCCTAGGTCTTCGTGAGCAAGCAAGTTGGATGCACACCCACTAGTTTTCTTTTGTTGAGCATTCATAGCTCTAGTGCATCCGTTGCATGGCAATCCCTACTCCTCATGTTGACATCAATTGATGGGCATCTCCATAGCCCGTTGATTAAGCCTCGTCAATGTGAGGCTTTCTCCTTTTTTGTCTTCTCCACACAATCCCCATCATCATATTCTATTCCACCCATAGTGCTATATCCATGGCTCATGCTCATGTATTGCGTGAAGGTTGAAATTTTTGGAGATTATTTAAGTATGAAACAATTGCTTGGCTTATCATCGGGGGTATAGAAGTTGGGAACATCTTTGTGTGACGAAAATGAAGCATAACCTAACTATATGATTTTGTAGGGATGAACTTTCTTTTGCCATGTTATTTTGAGAAGACATGATTGCTTTGATTAGTATGCTTGAAGTATTATTATTTTTGTGTCAATATGAACTTTTGTCTTGAATCTTTCGGATCTGAATATTCATATCACAATTAAGAAGATTTACATTGAAATTATGCCAAAGTATCACTCCGCATCAAAAATTCTTTTTTATCATTTACCTACTCGAGGACGAGTAGGAATTAAGCTTGGGGATGCCTGATACGTCTCCAACGTATCTATAATTTTTTATTGCCCCATGCTACTTCATCTACTGTTTTGGACTATATTGGGCTTTATTTTCCACTTTTATATTACTTTTGGGACTAACCTATTAACCAGAGGCCCAGCCCAGAATTGCTGTTTTTTTGCCTTTTTCAGTATTTCAAAGAAACAGACTATCAAACAGAGTCTAAACAGAATGAAACCTTAGGGATCGTGATTTTCCAACCGAACGTGATCCAGGAGACTTGGACCCTACTCCAAGAAGTGTCCGAGGAGGTCACGAGGGTGGAGGGCGCGCCCCCCTTGGGCGCGCCCCCTACCTCGTGGGCCCCTCGGAGCTCCACCGACGTACTCCTTCCTCCTATATATACCTACGTATCCCCGAACGATCAGAACAAGAGCCAAAAACCTAATTCCACCACCGCAACCTTCTATATCCACAAGATCCCATCTCGGGACCTGTTCCGGAGCTCCACCGGAGGGGGCATCCACCACGGAGGGCTTCTACATCATCACCATAGCCCCTCCGATGAAGTGCGAGTAGTTTACTTCAGACCTTCGGGTCCATAGCTAGTAGCTAGATGGCTTATTCTCTCTTTTTGGATCTCAATACAATGTTCTCCCCCTCTCTCGTGGAGATCTATTCGATGTAATCTTCTTTTTGCGGTGTGTTTGTTGAGGCCGATGAATTGTGGGTTTATGTTCCAGTATTATCAATGGAAAATATTTGATTCTTCTTTGAATTCTTTTATGTATGATTGAGTTATCTTTGCAAGTCTCTTCGAATTATCTTTTTTGGTTTGGCCAACTAGATTGGTAGTTCTTGCAATGGGAGAAGTGCTTAGCTTTGGGTTCAATCTTGCGGTGTCCTTACTCAGTGATAGAAAGAGTTGCAAGGCACGTATTGTATTGTTGCCATCGAGGATAACAAGATGGGTTTTTTATCATATTGCATGAATTTATCCCTCTACATCATGTCATCTTGCTTACGGCGTTACTCTGTTTTTACTTAATACTCTAGATGCATGCTGGATAGCGGTCGATGAGTGGAGTAATAGTAGTAGATGCAGAATCGTTTCGATCTACTTGTTTTGGACGTGATACCTATATACATGATCATTGCCTAGATATACTCATAATTATGCTCAATTCTGTCAATTGCTCAACAGTAATTTGTTCACCCACCTTAGAATACTTATGCTCTTGAGAGAAGCCACTAGTGAAACCTATGGCCCCCGGGTCTATTCTCATCATATCAATCTATATCACTTTATTTACTTTCTTTGTTTTTACTTTGCCTTTACTTTTTACTTTGCATCTATCTATCAAAAATACCAAAAATATTATCTCTATCAGATCTCACTCTCGTAAGTGACCGTGAAGGGATTGACAACCCCTAAGTGTTGGGTGCGAGTTGCTACTGTTTTGTGTAGGTACGAGGGACTTGTGCGTGGTCTCCTACTGGATTGATACCTTGGTTCTCAAAAACTGAGGGAAATACTTATGCTACTTTACTGCATCATCCTCTCCTCTTCGAGGAAATCCAACGCAGTGCTCAAGAGGTAGCAGTGCACTTTTGGGATTTTGACCCTTGTATCCCCCTCTTCCTCTTATTTGGCCCCTAGACTATATATACCCCTTCCCTAGCTCATTTAGAGGATATCTAAGAATAGACACAAATCATAGAGCTTAACTCATGTACCTCCCCTTGTGGGATTCCTCTTGAGAGAGAAGACTCCATTGGAGTACAAGACCTCCATTGGAGAAGATCCCTAGGGATTCAAGCCCCCCATCGAGGGAAGGATCTACCTAGATCATCAAGCCCTCTTCTCCTTCATAGGATTTGGGATGAACTCTACCATGTATCTTGTTTCCCTTTGATTGTTCATGTACCTTGTGGATCTTGTGTGTTTGTTGGTCTAGTGGATGTGTGATTGGACTTGTTGTTGAGTGTTCCTCATGTTTTCTCTCTTGTGTTCATCTTGTTCTTGGGGATTCCCCCTCCAATTCGTGAAAGATCTTCACTTAGGGTTCCACCCTACAACAAGAGAGCACTTATGTATCCAAGGTGACAATCATGAAATTTGAATATCAATTGAAATTTGATATAGGAATTTGTCAAAGGATATATTGAATGGTTTCATGCTTCCTTGTCTTCATCCACCATTTTGTAGAGACTTGGAGATGTAGAGATTGCTTAAAATGTGATTGAGTTGCAATCTCATAGAGTTGGGCTTATCCAAGTACCTACAAGGGTTAGATAGCATGCAAGAGTATAAGAGTATCCAAGACATATGATCATCATCATAAGAGAATGATCAAGGATTAGTCATAGTAAGGCTCATGCCTTGCATGCATCCACATGGAATTTCTACTCAAGATTTGAGGCATCAATGATGTTAAATTCACCTATTAACATATAAAACACTTTCTCATCAAGTGGTTTAGTGAATATATCCGCCAATTGCTTGTCGGTTGGAACATGCTTAAGTTTGATATCTCCCTTAGCAACATGATCTTGAATGAAATGATGACGAACTTCAATATGCTTAGTTCGAGAATGTTGCATGAGATTATGAGCAATCTTAGTAGCACTCTCATTGTCGCAAAGCAATGGAACATGCTTCACATATGTCCCATAGTCTTTAAGAGTTTGGGTCATTCAAAGTAATTGAGCACAACATGAACCAGCGGCAATATATTCCGCTTCGGCGGTGGATAATGATATGAAGTTTTGTTTCTTGGAGGACCAAGACACAAGAGATCTACCAAGAAATTTCCAAGTACCCGAAGTGGATTTTCTATCAACCTTGTCACCGGCATAGTCTGAGTCGGAGTAGCCAACGAGATCAAAAGAAGACCTCTTAGGATACCAAATGCAAAAATTTGGTGTATGTATTAAGTATCTCACTATCCTTTTCACGGCCTTAAGATGACACTCTTTGGGGGTCGCTTGATATCATGCACACATGCACACACTTAGCATGATATCGGGACGGGAGGCACAAAGGTATAACAATGAACCAATCATAGAGCGGTAAACCTTTTGGTCAACCGGTTCGCCATCCTTTGTCAAGTCAAGATGTCCACTAGTAGGCATAGGGTATTCATACCTTTGCATTCTTGCATGTTGAACTTCTTGAATAAGTCCTTGGTATACTTCATTTGAGAGATAAAGGTTCCCTTCTTAGTTTGCTTGATTTGCAAACCGATAAAGAACTTGAGTTCACTCATCATAGACATCTCAAACTTCTCCGACATAAGCTTCCCAAACTTCTCATTAAAATGAGGTTAGTTGATCCAAATATGATATCATCAACATAAAGTTGGCACACAAATAATTCTCCTTTAACCCTTTTGGTAAAGAGTGTAGAATCAATTTTACCAATTACAAACCCTTTATCAAGAAGAAACTTAGTCAAGCATTTATACCAAGCTCTAGGAGCTTGCTTAAGACCATAAAGAGCTTTATGAAGTTTGTAAACATGGTCGAGTTTCCTAGGATTAACAAAGCCGGGAAGTTGTTTAACCTAAACTTCCTCCTCAATTTCACCATTGAGAAAAGTACTTTTGATGTCCATTTGATATAGGGTAATGTCATGATGATTGGCATAGGCAAGTAAGATGTGAATGGACTCAAGTCTAGCAACGGGGGCGTAAGTCTCACCATAGTCCATACCTTCGACTTGAGTGTAGCCTTGAGCAACGAGACGAGCCTGGTTGCGTACAACTTGTCCATTTTCATCTTGCTTGTTCCGAAACACCCATTTGGTTCCAATGACATTGTGCTTCTCATCGGGCTTCTCAACCAATGTCCACACTTGGTTCCTCTCAAAGTTGTGTAGCTCTTCATGCATGGCATTTATCCAATCCGGATCTTTAATGCTTCTTCAACCTTCATAGGTTCAATGCTAGAAATGAATGAGTAATGTTCACAAAATTTATCCAAACAAGTTTTAGAGCGAGTAATTCTCCCGGTTTGAATGTCATCAAAGATTTGTTTGATGGGATGATCTCTTGAGATTCTTGCTCGAACTCGTGATAGCTTTTGTTTGGTCGGGGTGGAACATCCTCTTCATTGTCTTGTTCTTCTTCTTCTTGTCTTTCTTCGTTATTGTTGGCGTGGTTGTTCTCCCGTGGAGGTGGAGAAGGAGGTCGTCGAGGTTCATCTTGTTGTACATCCTCGTTCTCATGGTCTTGACGTGTCCCACTTGTGGATGCCTCCATGTAAACTCGTGGTTCACCTTGGCATGAGGTTGAGGCTTCCACTTGGATAGATGAGGTACTCTCCTTCACCTCCGTTGGGCGAATCTTGCCAATAGACAAGTCTTGGATTGCTTCCGAAGGATCTTTGTCACCTACATCAATTGGCAATTGCTCTACTTCCGAGCCGTTAGATTCATCAAACTTCACATCTACCGTCTCTTCAACCTTTTGGGTGAAATCGTTGTAGGCATGGTAAGTGTGAGAGTTTGAGCCATAACCGAGAAGGAAACCTTCATGAGACTTAGGAGCAAAGTTTGAACGATGATGCTTGTCAAGAATGTAACACTTTGAGCCGAATACCAGAAAGTATCCAACTTGGGGTTGTTTACCGGTTAGGAACTTGTATGCCGTCTTTCTGAGTAGCTTGTGAAGATATAGACAATTTGTTGCATAACAAGTTGTCTCAACCGCTTCTGCCAAAAAATGTTTTGGCGTCTTGAACTCATCAAGCATCGTTCTCGCCATTTTGATAAGTGTCCGGTTCTTCCTCTCAACAACTCCGTTTTGTTGAGGTGTGTACGTAGCCGAGAACTCATGTGAGATCCCTTCTTCATCAAGTAAGGTGTCCACATTGGCGTTCTTGAACTTCGTTCCATTGTCGCTGTGAACCTTCTTGATCTTCACTTCAAATTGATTTTGGGCCTTCCTACCGAAGTTTTTGAAGATCGAGCCTGCGATTTATCATCAAGAAAGAACACCCACGTAAATCTTGAAAAATCGTCAACGATGACTAGTCCAAACGAGTTACCACCGAGACTTTTGTAAGCGTTGGGACCGAAAAGATCCATGTCAAGTAGCTCGAGCGGTCTTCTCGTGGTCATGATGTTCTTCACGAGGTGGCTTCCTCCAACCTGTTTTCCTGCTTCAAAAGCGATGCAAAGTCTATCCTTATCAAATATGACATCTTTAACACCAAGGATATGATCACCTTTAATAAGCTTGTCAAGGTTTTGCATGCCCACATGACCTAACCGTCTATGCCAGAACCAGCCTTTGGAAGATTTAGCAATTAAGCAAGTTCTAGGTTGAGCCTTTTTAGTGAAGTCAACAATGTATAGATCATCTCTCCGTATGCTGGTAAAGAGCATTTTATGATTATCTCTTCGAAACACTTGGCAATCTACTTTAGTAAATAGGACATTGAAACCAAAGTCAGCTAGTCTAGATAAAGAAAGTAGATTATAGCCAAGAGATTCAACGAGCATAACATTTTGTATGGAGCTGTCATGTGAGATTGCCACCTTACCGAGGCCAACCACTTTACCCTTTGAGTTATCACCGAAAGTGACATACTTTCAAGGGCTGTCGTTTTCAGCAAGCTCATGAAACATATCTTTATCTCCGGTCATGTAATTGGTACATCCAATATCAAGGACCCATTCCTTTCTCCAGCCATGTAGCCGCGAAGATTAGTGATAAGACCAAAGTGTCTCATAGACCCTTCAAGATCAAAGTCATTATCATCATCCTCATCATAGTATCCATGTTAAACATCATCTTGCAAATGATCATTCCCTAGAGAGAGTGATTCATTAGATATATGATTTCGACAATGTTCATCTCTATGAATTCTAATAACTTCAGAAATAATATTGCTAATGATTCCAACATCTCCTTTGGCACACATAAGATTGGTAAGCTCAAATGAACAATCTCCAAACTTAGGATCATTGGAATTCATCTTATTCAAAGAAATAGACTTATGAAGAATCTCATCTAAGTTTTTCAAGGAATAGTCCAGAAATCGTTCCTCAAGGAATCTCCATATAGTATAAGCACAATCAAGAGTTGGCAAGTGACCAATCAAGTTTCTAGGCAAGCCTCTAGTGATAGGATTGATAGTTCTAAGATTGTGAATCATGTTGTTGGATTAAGGGATCCGCAAACCCTTGAGAGGTTCAAACTCTGGGGTGCGTGCGGAGATCTCAACCTACCCAGCCTACCTACTCGCGATCCTCCTAAGCCTAGCACGTCAAGCTCAAAGAGACACAGAGACACATTAGTATATCCTGGTTTGGGCCACCTTGTGGTGTAATACCCTACTCTAGTGTTTTGGTGGATTGCCTCGGAGGGCTGAGGATGAACTAGCACAATGGATGAACTGGCCTCAGGAGGTGAGGTGTTCTTGAACTCAAGGAGTTGGTGTGGTGTGAGCTAGTTCGACTTGTCTTCCCCCGTTCTATGGTGGTGGCTAGTCCTATTTATAGTGGCCTTGGTCTTCTTCCCAAATGTTGGCGGGAAGGGATCCCACAACGGCAGGATTTGAAAGGGGACAAGTAGTACAGCTTATCCTGACAAAAGTAGTCTTTGCCTGCGAAGAGCCTCTGGTGGTGACACTACTGTGGGCTCCTCGATAACCTCCGGCCTGCCGTCGTGGCGTTCTTGGTCTTGTTGCACCAGAATGGAAACCTTTTGCTGATTCCTCGGGACTCCGCACCCGTGGCTTGCCTCCCTTGCACCGAATAGGAAACCTGCGCTCTGCGCCCGCCTGGCGCCCGCCTGGCCTTGCTCATCATGGCTCACGTCAACTGAGCCTCGTGAGGTAAACCTTGCATAAAACTCTCTGCCCCTCGGGAGCCAGCCTGAGGAGGCCGATCCTCTCAAGGGTGTTGGCGTCGTCTGACTTACGAGGCTTGGCCCCTCTCGAGGGTCTTGTGTTGTTGATGCTCAAGCCAGGTGAAAGTGCAACTATCCCTAGGTGGTTTTGGTAAATCCTAACTACATATAGCTCATTGGGCTAATGCTATTTTTAAGATGAATATTTCAGGAAAGCTCAATGATTGGCATGGCATGGATGAGAAAAGTGGACCCCTCAAAATGCTAAGGACAAAAGGATTGGCTCAAGCTCAAAGCTCAAGACTCTACATTTTATATTTTCGTGGTCCAAGATCACATTGAGTCTATAGGAAAAGCCAATACTATCAAGGAGGGATGAGGTGTTGCTTAATGAGGTTCTTGCTTCATAGTACTTAGTGATATGCTCCAAAACCCTCAACTACTTTCCCACATCCACGTATGAACCAAACCAGAAGTCAAACTCGGCCCCACCAATTCTTTCCATCCGGCGCCACCGAGTTCAGATGTCATAGCCACTGCCACAAACCCTAGGCAAATCGGTCTCACCGATAGGGATCTCGGTCTCACCGACATGGGATTGTAATCTCTCTATTTACCTTCGTAACGTTTCGGTACCATCGAGATGAGCGATCAATCCCACCGAGATTGCAATGTAAACTCTCTGTTTCCTTTTCGTAACATTTCGGTCTCACCGAAATGAGTGAATCGGTCCCACCGAGCTTACCTGACCAACTCTCTGGTTAGCTTATTACCAAAATCGGTCCTACCGAGTTTGTGTAATCGGTCTCACCGAGATTACGTTATGCCCTAACCCTAACCATATCGGTCCTACCGAGTTGCATGTCGGTCCCACCGAAAATCCTAACGGTCACTAGATTTGTTGAATCGATCCGACCGAGTTTCTCGATTCGGTCCCACCAAGATTGGCAAGTTGTGTGTAATGGTTAGATTTTGTGTGGAGGCTATATATACCCCTCCACCTCATCTTCATTCGTGGAGAGAGCCATCAGAACGAACCTACACTTCCAACTTGCATTTTTTGAGAGAGAACCACCTACACTTGTGTTGAGCCCAAGATATTCCATTCCTACCATATGAATCTTGATCTCTAGCCTTCCCCAAGTTGCTTTCCACTCAAATCTTCTTTCCACCAAATCCAAATCCTGTGAGAGAGAGTTGAGTGTTGGGGAGACTATCATTTGAAGCACAAGAGCAAGGAGTTCATCATCAACACACCATTTGTTACTTCTTGGAGAGTGGTGTCTCCTAGATTGGCTAGGTGTCACTTGGGAACCTCCGACAAGATTGTGGAGTTGAACCAAGGAGTTTGTAAGGGCAAGGATATCGCCTACTTACCGCTAGTGAGGCAAGACCTTCGTGGGCGACGGCCATGGTGGGATAGACAAGGTTGCTTCTTCGTGGACCCTTCGTGGGTGGAGCCCTCCGGGGACTCACGCAACCATTACCCTTCGTGGGTTGAAGTCTCCATCAACGTGGATGTACGATGGAACCACCTATCGGAACCACAACAAAAACATCCGTGTCTCCAATTGCGTTTGAATTCTCCAAACCATTCCCTTTACATTCTTGCAAGTTGCATGCTTTACTTTCCGCTGCTCATATACTCTTTGCATGCTTGCTTGAATTGTGTTAAGATTGCTTGAATTGTGCTAAGTTAGCTAAAATCTGCCATAGACTAAAATTGGGAAAAGGATAAGTTTTTAATTGGTCAAGTAGTTTAATCACGCCCCCTCTAGACATACTTTCGATCCTACAAGTGGTATCAGAGCTTTGATCTCCATTTTCTTTGATTTCCATAGCTTTTGGCAGTCATAGCCTTGGTTTCACAACCTAGGAGAGTATGGCGTCTAGCGAGGGAAACTATCACCGTAGAGGTCCTTACTTTGATGGTACTAATTTTGCTAGTTGGAAGCATAAGATGAAAATGCATATTCTTGGACATAACCCCATCGTTTGGGCTATTGTGTGTATTGGCTTGGAAGGTGAATTCTTTGATGGGAGAGAACCGAACCGTGAAGCTAGCGCGGAAGAGTTGAAGATGCTGCAATACAACGCTCAAGCTTGTGATATCCTCTTCAACGGATTGTGCCCCGAAGAATTCAACAAAATCAATCGTCTTGAGAATGCAAAGGAAATTTGGGATACTTTGATTGATATGCACAAAGGTACCAACTCCGTCAAGGACTCGAAGTTGGATGTGCTTCAAAGTCAGCTTGACAAGTTCAAAATGAAGGATGGTGAATGTGTCGCTAAAATGTACTCTAGGCTTACTCTTATCACAAATGAGATTGCTGGCTTAGGAAGTGAAGAGATGACCGGCAAATTCATCATCAAGAAGATCCTAAGAGCTTTGGACGGAAAATATGATACCGTGTGCACATTGATCCAAATGATGCCCAATTACAAAGATCTCAAGCCAACGGAAGTCATTGGAAGAATTGTTTCTCATGAGATGTCACTCAAGGATAAGGAGGAACTTCACAACAAGTCATGTGGTGCTTACAAAGCCTCATGTGAAGCTCCCACATCATCAAGTGAGAAACAAACCTTCAATGAAGAATTGAGCCTAATGGTGAAAAACTTCAATAAGTTTTACAGAAGTAGAAGCAAAGAGAGAAGCTCCAAGTCAAGATCCTACAATGACAAAAGATCTTCTAGTCGAGAGCGTAATTGCTACAATTGTGGAAGACCCAGACACTATTCCAATGAGTGTACGACACCCTACAAAAGAAGAGAAGAATCACCTAAGAGGAGAAGTAGAAGAGAAGAATCACCACCAAGAGAGAGAAGGAGTAGAAAGGATCGTTATGAACGAACAACATCCCGGAGAAGCAAGGATACAGAAAGGAAGGACAATTCATCAAGGATCTACACAAAACGAAGACATCAAGCTCATGTTGGTGAATGGGTATCCGGCTCCGACTCCGACAATCACTCCGAGAGAAGCTATCACTCCGACTCCGAATATACTCAAGATGAAGGTGTTGCCGGTCTAGCACTTGTGTCAACCAACTCCTACGACATATTTGATTCACCAAATGAAGGACTTGGAAGATGCTTCATGGCTAAAGGCCCAATGGTATCACATCCCGAGTATGTTGATTTCAATAGTGATGAAGATGACTTGCTAGGTGATGATGATTTACTTGTTGACAACTCTAGTGATGAATACAATGATGACACGTCAATTAATCATGCTAATCAAGATAAAACGAATGACAATCATAAGGAGAAGATTGAGCTTCTAACTAAAGAACTAAACACTCTTAAGTTAGCTCATGAAACTATCTTAGAAGATCATCGAGAACTTTTAAGGACTCATGAGAAGTTACGCTTTGAAAAGCTCAACCTTGAGCAAGAGCATGAGTTCTTAAAGTCAATCAATGATGATCTTCGTAAGAAAAGTTCTTCTTACTGCCAAGCGTTTACTCTTATATACTTACATGCCTCAAGTCAAGTCTAGTAACAAGAACAAGAAGGATTCATCCTCTAGTAGTAACAATAATCATGCTAAATCCAATGTTGTTGCTTCTAGTAGTTCTCTTGATTCCACTAATGATTCTCTTAGCCAAGTTACACTTGAGCAAGAAAATAGCTTATTGAAGGGAATTATAGAGAAATGTGTTTACAAGAGCCTTGCCGGGAGTAAGCAATTCGAGGAAATTGTACGCAAGCAAGGAAGGCACCGGAAGAACCAAGGTGTTGGTTTTGAACGAAAGTTCAATGCCAATGGAGTTGAGTGGGAAGAAGATCAATACCCCAAGACGAAGTTTGTTCCTCAACAAGAGAAGTATGATCCTACTTCCTTCAAATGGACACAAGCTCAAGATGATCTTCCACCACAAGACCACAAGCAAAAAGGCAAGGATAAGCTTCAAGAGGAGATTGATGCATATGAAGAAGCTCCTAAGGCCTTGGTCAAGTGGGTTCCCAAGACTTCATCAAGTTCTACATCATCAAGTACGACTACAACTCCAAGGATTCCCATCAAGATGATGTGGATCCCGAATAATAAGAACTAGAGAGTTCTTGAGGGTGACTCCGCCAACATATTTCACTCATATCATTTTGGCAAGAACAAGTGCAATCAACTTCCACATCTTGCACTAGTTCAAGGAGTCACAAACCCTCTTGTTGGTAAGACAAGGGACAAGGTAACCTAATGCTTTCATAGACATCATCATGTGTGTGCATCACTCTATGTCTATGGATATCCTTGTTTTTTCCTTGTGGGACTAACCCGTGTAGGTATTGAAAGTGCAACTCACTCCAAAGGATTGATCCAAATGATCTACATCAACATTGAGCATCCACATCTTCAACACCTACATGAAGTCATCATCGACAAAACCCAAGGTTAGTTCATCCCTCTTAGGGGGGATCTCACATCTAGGGGGAGCTTTACTCTAAGAATTGAGTCAAAGCAACTCTAATGGTGTGAACACAACAATGCTTTATGTAAAAGTGGTAACCCCACTTGTGCTTAAACGATGAGTATGACCTATGATCAAATGTTCTCATTTGACTCCTAAGTCAATATACTCATATATAGATGACCTAGTCATCGCCAATTGCTTGATAGATGCTAGAATTGCTTATGCATGCTTTGCCACATATTTCATTTGCCATTTTATTGTGTGAGCATGTTGGTTGCATATTTTACTCATTCGAGGACATCCACTTGTTGTTTTGATTGTTTGGTTTCTTTTCTTTTTCCAAGTGGATGGACAAGAATGCCTAAGAACCCTCTCTAGCTATCTATGCTTTTCTTGTCTCAAACTCTATTCATGCTACATCACAAAATTTTATCATGTCAGATTTGAACCACTCTGTGTGAGGAGCACTCGGAGTCCCCGATTCGTCATAGACTTAAACTTCCAAAACTTCTTTGTGCATTTCAGTCTGACCGATTCTTCCATTTCGGTCATACCGAGATCACTAAGTCGATCTAGGTTTTCAATCTCGGTGCAACCGATTTGAACTTTTCGGTCACACCGAGTTGTAGTAACTGCTTGCAGTTATGCATCTCGGTGCCACCGAGTTGTTCCACTCAGTCACACTGACAGGGTCAGGCTATATATATCCACGGGTCAAATTTTGGAAATTTCTCCGAACTCTTTCGCCCGCGCTCAGCCCGCTCTGCCTCCTTGGGTCTCCGGATCGTCCTCCTCGTCACCAGCTGCCTCCCGCTGCTGGTCTCTGCCGCCGTCAACGGGAATCGTCTCCGCCATTGCTGCCGTAGCAAGTCCATCGCTGAACTAGGGTATGAGCTTGATCTTTGTGTTATTCCTAACTCTGAATTCCTAGCACATTTTTTTGCCATGAATCTTGCCACGATTGAGATCATCTTATTCACCGAAAACACTCCATAGATTAGATGTGATTTGAAAATTTAGGGTTAGGTTTCCGCCGAAACCATCTCGGACCAACCGAGTTGTAGAACTCGGTTCCACCGATTTGGCTAAGGCCATTGCACATGTGATTCTCGGTCTGACCGAGAATTGCAAATCGGTGTGACCGAGTTCAGGACTTTGTGAAACCCTAGCAGTCTCGGTGCCACCGAACTGTAACTCAGTCTGACCGAGTTCACTAGTTTAGGTTCCAAAAGCTGCTTCAGTATCACCGAGTTTACAAATCGGTAGATCCGAAATGCTTTCTGTGGAAAACTAAAACTAAGTTTTTGACTCATTCTTTTGCAAAAACCTCTGTATTTTGTGATGCTCATCTACTCTACCTCATCTATATCTATTCACAGGGTCTGCTATCAGTGTTTGCAACATGTCTGATCAAAGTGACAGTCAGAACAAGTCTGAGGAGCAGGTTCAGATGAGTGAGGGCACTAGTCCCTTTAGCAGCTATGATGAGGGTAGTAGGAGCACACCCAGCAACTTACCTAAGGCAGCCACCAGGGCCAGAAAGAAGAGAACCTCAAATTCTGAGGATGAAGACTATGTGGCTGCTGAGGATGAGGCCACTTCCAAGAAGAAGGTGCTCTAGAAGGAGTATGGCACAGCTACTGCCACTAAGCCTGGTATGAAGACCAAAGCACCTGCCAAAAGAATTCCCATGTCTAAGGCTAGAGCCTCTACGCAAGTACTTTTGGAATCTGAACCCAAAGAGGCTGCTGCAGAAGGGAAGAAGAGGAAGGAAAGGGTCAAGAAGGCCATGGTCAGGGTTGTTGGAAAGCCTTCCATGATGGAAGAAGAAGAAGAGGAAGATGTTGCTGCACCAGCACCCAAAGCTCAAAAGCTTATGGGTGACGCCATCAGGTGGGTTGCTTCATCAAAGCCCAAAGAATCTCCTAAGACAGTTGCTCCAAAGCCATCTCTACACCACCACCTGAAGACCAAGCCTGAGAGTCGATTTAGTGCTATGCATTTTCTATGAACTTTTTGGTAACTTGTTGCCAAAGGGGCAGAAAAATGTATAGATCATAGGCTTCGAGAGAGAGTGTTGATTTTGTTCTCTCTTGTTTTGGTGGTTGACCTTTATTTTCTTGTTTGAGATACTTTATGCTTTTGTGAGATACTTGGATGATCATGTGTTTGATCATATGCTACCTTAATGCTTGTTGGATGACTTTATCCTTTTATCTCCATATGATCATTCACTTTTCTTGGTGATGAGTGCATGCATTTAATTATTATCATTTTGAGCGCTCCACCATGATGTATGTGACATGGAAGAGTAACCCATGATCCCAACTCATTGTGCATTTGCAGTCCAAAGCAAATCCTAATCTATGGACACATTTAGGGGGAGCTCTTACATTTCACATACTTCTCAAAGTGACAATGTTTTTCAATCTTATTATCATTTGTCGAAGCTTTGATCTATATGTTATCATCAATTACCAAAAAGGGGGAGATTGAAAGTTAAACTATCCCTAGGTGGTTTTGGTAATTCCTAACAACATATAGCTCATTGGGCTAATGGTATTTCAAGATGAATATTTCAGGAAAGCTCAATGATTGGCATGGCATGGATGAGAAAAGTGGACCCCTCAAAATGCTAAGGACAAAAGGATTGGCTCAAGCTCAAGACTCTACATTTTATATTTTAGCGATCCAAGATCACATTGAGTCTATAGGAAAAGCCAATACTATCAAGGAGGGATGAGGTGTTGCTTAATGGCTTACTTGCTCAAAATGCTTAGTGATATGCTCCAAAGCCCTCAACTACTTTCTCACATCCACATATGACCTAAACCAAAAGTCAAACTCGGCCACACCGATTCTTTCTATCCGGCCCCACCGAGTTCAGATCTCATAGCCACTGCCACAAACCCTAGGCAAATCGGTCTCACCGATAGGGATCTCGGTCTCATCGAGATGGGATTGTAATCTCTTTGTTTCCCTTCGTAACGTTTCGGTACCACCGAGATGAGCGATCGGTCCCACCGAGATTGCAATGTAAACTCTCTGTTTCCTTTTTGTAACATTTCGATCTCACCGAAATGAGCGAATCGTTCCCACCGAGTTTACCTGACCAACTCTCTGGTTAGCTTATTACCAAAATCGGTCCTACCGAGTTTGTGTAATCGGTCTCATCAAGATTACGTTATGCCCTAACCCTAACCATATCGGTCCTACCGAGTTGCATGTCGGTCCCACCGAAAATCCTAACGGTCACTAGATTTGCTGAATCGGTCCGACCGAGTTTCTCGATTCAGTCCCACCGAGATTGGCAAGTTGTGTGTAACGGTTAGATTTTGTGTGGAGGCTATATATACCCCTCCACCTCCTCTTCATTCGTGGAGAGAGCCATCAGAATGAATCTACACTTCCAACTTGCATTTTCTGAGAGAGAACCACCTACACTTGTGTTGAGGCCAAGATATTCCATTCCTACCATATGAATCTTGATCTCTAGCCTTCCCCAAGTTGCTTTCCACTCAAATCTTCTTTCCACCAAATCCAAATCCTGTGAGAGAGAGTTGAGTGTTGGGGAGACTATCATTTGAAGCACAAGAGCAAGGAGTTCATCATCAACACACCATTTGTTACTTCTTGGAGAGTGGTGTCTCCTAGATTGGCTAGGTGTCACTTGGGAGCCTCTGACAAGATTGTGGAGTTGAACCAAGGAGTTTGTAAGGGCAAGGAGATCGCCTACTTCGTGAAGATCTACCGCTAGTGAGGCAAGTCCTTTGTGGGTGACGGATATGGTGGGATAGACAAGGTTGCTTCTTCATGGACCCTTCGTGGGTGGAGCCCTCCGTGGACTCGCGCAACCGTTACCGTTCGTGGGTTGAAGTCTCCATCAATGTCGATGTACGATAGCACCACCTATCGGAACCACGACAAAAACATCCGTGTCTCCAATTGCGTTTGAATTCTCCAAACCCTTCCCTTTACATTCTTGCAAGTTGCATGCTATACTTTCCGCTGCTCATATACTCTTTGCATGCTTGCTTGAATTGTGTTAAGATTGCTTGAATTGTGCTAAGTTAGCTAAAATCTGCCAATGACTAAAATTGGGAAAAGGATAAGTTTTTAATTGGTCAAGTAGTCTAATCACCCCCCCTCTAGACATACTTTCGATCCTACACTAGGCCGTACCAGGCCATCGATGGAGCCACGTGGTGGGCCGCAGGCAGGCAGGGCTGGATACCCCCATATCCAGGACGCTGACAGTTGCCCCCGGCCCAAGGCGTGCTCGGACTTGGCTTCCAGGCGAAGCCAAAGGGCAAGTGCGAAGCGCGGCGGGCCCTAACCGCCTGCGGCCTTGATGACACGTGGCGATTGATGGGACGTAGGCGACTCCACTTTCCCATGCTGTCTCAGCAACTACTCGACTTGACAACTGCATGCTGCATGCAGAGAAAATCATCATTACTGCACATCATGGGAGGCCGACGATTTACCTTCTCCTGGCTATAAATGTGCGAGCGGGCGAAGCCCCTGCCCATCTCTCTTTTGTCTTGATCTTGTCTACTCCTCTCTTCTCCATCCTGCTCTCATGGCGCCGATCAGAAGGTATTCCGCGGCTGAAAAGGGGAAGGCCCCTAGGGAGGGCCCGATCCTCTCCTGCCGAAAAAGTGGCTCCACCTTCCTCACGACTCCAGCACGGTGCGAGAGGTGACCAGGCCTTGGCCGTCGAGGCCTCCACTCGGCTTCCCCTTCCCATATACGCTCGTGCTCAGGACGAAGGAGTGCGCTGTCGAGTGGCACCTGGCGAAGATGGCAGAGCCGCCATTGCCCTGCCGACCGCACCACAGACCCACGCTGAGGGTAGCTCGCGCGAGTTTGTGGTGTGGGCGGTGATGCCTCGTGATAGCTGGATCCAACTTGCGAGGTTCTTCGCCGGCGAGCTGCCTCCGAGGGGGCCGGTTGAGTTGTGGCTGCAGCATGCTGGGTGCTACAGCTTGGCAACCAGAGTTGAAGTCGAGGTGGTGCCCCTTGGAGACGTCTTCATGATGCGAGGATGGGGCGAGGTCGCCCGGGCTTGCCACGCAGAGGGAGCTCTGGCGATCCACTTTGAGTACGACGACGCGGCCACTCTGTTCTTCAAGGTCTTCAATGAGGAGGGCGAACGGCTGGAATGCTGTCCCGGAGGAGATAGCACGAGGGACGCCACAGCTAGTGTTGGACCTGCTACTGTCCCGTTCGACGCTTCGTCCAGCAGCAGTGCCAACTTCTAGGAATCCAGCGACTCTCCTAAGCCTAGTGATTCTCTTGAGTCGAGCGTCAATAGCTAAGTGCCTCCAAGCTCCCGCCGAAGCCGGAGTGCGGCTGCGGCTGCCGCCCGATGTCGCTAGCGATACCATAGGGCCTAGTAGTTGCTTTCCCTGCACGGAATGAAGATCAGCCCCCGTGGGGTTTGTAAAGATCAGAATGTATTTAATAGCAATGCTGCTTCTTTTGATCTTGTAATGAACTCGCGTATCCCAGTTTGGCACAGTTCCTCCCTTTTCTTTTCCCTAGGCAGCATTGCGCTCTACACCGACAAGACCCAGTCCCTAGGCAGGCTTCAGCCGTCACTAGTATGCCACGTCGCGAGGTTGTGGTCAAGGCTAGGAGGTGAGCGGCCCGAGGTCCGGTAAGAGCTCGTGAGGCATGATGCTCACGAGGTCCCCCTTTGCGTGCAAGCAACTGCATAGAGAATGAAAAGGGGAGTAGAACTGCCAAAATGTAACTGTGAGGCGCGGTGTGCAGGGAGCGAAGCTGGTGCCGCAGCGAGCCGAGACTTATCTTTTGGTGTCTTGGTCCATCAGGGAGATGATGCTTACCGTTGGGCACAGCCTGCATTGGCCACCTTCCTGCCTCGCTCGCCAAGGTGCTCTATGTCCTCGGGACCCGGCCCTCGAGCAAGCTCAGCCGCTGCTGGTATGCCAGGTCACGATGCCGTGGTCAAGGCCAGGGGTGCGGGCTGGAGAGCCAGTAGGAGCTCCCAAGACGCGGTGCTCGGGAGACCCCCCTTTAACGTGCAAGCGACTCGCGAGGCCAGATGGTGGTTGTTCAAGCCGACCCATGACCCATTGCCAGATGAACCTGCAGGTTAGATGAAAGGAAAGACCGGGAACCCCTGCGGAGTGGGCCTGCAGCCCAGGGCATAGTACAAAGGCACCAAGGACCTGGCGAGGTTGTGTATGCGAGGTGGGTTGCGAACCAGAGCTCAGTCCTTGGGTTTATTAGCGTTGCAGGGACGGACCCGAGCACAACCGCCGTGCTGACGTGAGTTATCATGCAGCGATGCGGGAGAGGTGCTAGCCAGCGAACACATGGGGGGCCGCGAGGCGGCGGTCGTAGGGTGACAATCATAGGCAAACTCATAGAAATGATACATGCTGTTGGGCCTGGCCCACACGGCCTGGGGATGATGTAGCCCGAGGGGTTCCCCCAGACTAAACGAACTAGGGAGATGTCACCTAGTACCATCGTTGAAGAGGTGTTGAAGTAGCCAAAAAACGCGCGCTGCTGGAGTCATTCCTCACGAGCCGCTCTAGTGCCGAGCCTTGGGAGGCTCAGAGGGCCCGGGAGGCTCCTGGAGGTGCTCCTGCATCTCCGCTAGGATCGCCTGATGCCTGGCCTCGCAAGCCATCTGAGCGTCCCTCAGGCAGCGCTGGAATGCTTCAGCCGCGCCCGGTAGGCCGAAAGGCATGAAGACGTAGCTGTGAGGTGGACCCTCGCACTAGCCGACACGAGACGGCCACATGAGATGCCGAGACGCGGCCCTATTGAGCCCGGGGATGTCGATGCAGAAGCGGAACTCCTTACCCTCGCCAGGGCAGTGAGCTGCGCCGCACGACAGGCGACGATCGCCTTGCAGAACCCTTTCTTCTTGAATCTCCTCGATTGCCTTGCTGTTGAACTCCTAAACGCCTGGTGCCTCACGCTTGCTGCCTTCTCCTGGGAATCATGCTCTGAAGAGTGCATCCACATGGTGCCTGAGTGCCTCCCTCGTGACCCTGGCTAGGTCTGAGGCCCTCCTGAGGAGAGCCCCGGCCCAGCCTAAGAGGGGCGCCGAGCGCGCCTTCCTATGTGATGGGTGAAGGTGCCGCGTCCGGAGACATGAGGCTCACCGCAGCGTCCTCGAGCGATGCTCCTTCACGATAACCCTGTCCCAGCTGCAGCTTCTTCATCTTGGGGGCAACCTCAGAGGGAGGGCGCCGTCTTCGTGTTCAGGGTTCTCGACCGCTGCAGCCTGGAAGGCGCGCTCGAGGGAGCACACCACATCCTTCTCTTGGCACGCGACCGAGATGACGCCGCTACTCCCTGGCATCTTGAGGGTGTTGTAGCCGTGGTGCATAGGTGCCATGAACTTGGGCAGTGCTGGGTACCCTAGGATGGCGTTGTAGGGCAGGCGGATGTCGGTGACGTCGAAGTCGATGAGCTTAGTGTGGTAGTTGTTGCGCTCGCCGAAGGTGACAGGGAGGCGAACCTGCCCTATTGGTTGTGTAGAACCGTCGGTCACTCCTGAAAATGGTTTGGTTGGGTGAAGTTGGTAGTATGGCACTTGAAGCGTGTCGAATGTCTGAACAGACAGAACATTGAGCCCTGCTCCGCCATCGACAAGAGTCTTGGTGAAAACCACATTGCTGATGACGGGGGAGCGGAGCATGGGGAGCACGCCGGCGGTGGCCGCGCACTTGAGCTGGTCTGAGGAGTTGAAGGTGATGGCACACTTGGACCACCTGAGAGGGCGAGTTGCTTCGGGCTTGGGGGGCGCCGCGTTCACCTCACGCGTGAACTGCTTGAAGATGCGGTGGGAAGCTAGGGCTTGTGAGCCGCCCAAGATGTGGGCGATGGATCGAGGCTCCTGGAAGCCCCCAGACCCCTTGTCCTGGTGGTGATCCTCGTTCCTTCTTGGCGGTGGAGGCAGAGGAGGAAGATCTGCATTGCTCTGAGGGCGCTCCTCACAAGGATGCTCCCTCCAGGCGCCTTCGCAAGGCTGGCCCTGCCAGCAGTCCTCACGAGGCTGGTCGCACCACTCCTGACGATGGTCGCGTCCGTCCCAGCGTCCTCCACCTCGGCCGCCTCCACGACCGTATCCTCGTTCGTTGCGCTCAGAGCGTCGACCGAGGTGCCCATCGCGGAGGGCCTTGAGCTCCTGGCAGTCGTTGGTGTTGTAGCTGTGAATGTTGTGGAAGACGCAGAATGACTGGTTGCTCTTGGATGACTCGGGGTTGTCGCAGTTGCGCTTCGTCTCTGGTTCGGCCGCAAGCACGGCCAGCCCCTTGCGCTTCACGTCCTTGGTCTTGGTCTTCTTGTCTCTGGATCAGCATCGGGGAGCTCGAGGAGGGAGAGGCATCCCTCCTCATCCCTTGCACACTTGTTCGCCGTGTTGAACATCTCCAGAGCAGTGTAGAGATCCTCATGGATGGCGAGCTCCTCCTTCATCTTGACATCACGGACGCCATCAGTGAATGCTCAAATGATGGCTTCATCCGACACCTTGGGGATCTTGAGGAGAACGGTGTTGAAGCGCTGGATATACTTCTGCAGGGTCTCTCCAGGTTGCTGCTTGATGCGACGCAGGTCACCCGCGGTCGGTGGACGGTCGCGAGTGCCCTGGAAGTTGGCGATGAAGCGACCGCATCTCCTCCCAGGAAGAAACCGACCCCTCGGGCAGGTTCAGGAGCCAAGAACGCGTGCTATCCTTGAGGGCCATCAGGAGCCAGTTCTCCATGATCTTCTCGTTGCCGCTGGCCGCCTTGATGCTCAGCTCATAAAGCTGTACGAACTTGGCGGGATCGGCGGTGCCGTCGTAGCGTGGAGGCAGGTCAAGCTTGAACTTGCTCGGCCAGACAATGTTGCGGTGCTCCGGAGTGAACGCACGGCATCCTGCCATGGCCACCGGAGGTCTTCGAGGGGGCGGAAACTGGTCTTGGTGCACGCGCATCGCCACCTCCTGCGGCAGTACACGGGCTTGGTGTTTGGGTGCTGGAAGCACGCGCGCTTCTCCTTGTGGTCGCTGCATGACCTGGCAGCTCACGTCCTCCCAAGCCAGTGCAGGGCAAGGCAGGTTGCGTCGGGGCGCCACACGGCTTGGCTCAATGATGGCGCCCGGGGCCAGAGTTGGCGGAGGAGCCCCGTGCGCCACGTCGCCCGATGCATGTGGTTGCTGAGGTAGCAAGCAAGCCGGCTCGGCGGAGTCCCTGTGTGCAACACTGACGAGCTCAGCGATCCGCTCGAGCCACTCCTCGTAGAGGTCACCAACCGGGCGGTAGCAAAAGAGCTCCCGCGCCATGAGAAAAGCGTCCTGTGCATCCACTTGGCCGCGACGCGCATGGGATGACGAAGCTGCTAGGGTTAGTGACGGAGTAGCGGTGCGCCCATCGCGACGCACTGACGAATGCAGCGACGAAGCTTGCTGTTCGTGGCCGGCAGGGCCCATGGCGGCGTTGGCCACCAGAGACGGAGCGCAACGGGCACAACCATCGCCCACCAGAGCTGTCTGAGCGACACGGGCGGCGACTGCGGCCTGACGCTCGGTGCGAGCTCGGCGTGCATCGGCCATGGAGGTGTCAGAGTGGCGGTGGATCAATCAACGGAAGAGAAGATTCGACGCACCCCTACCTGGTGCACCAAATGTCGGATTAAGGGATCCTCAAACCCTTGGGAGGTTCGAACTCGGGGGTGCGTGCGGAGATCTCAACCTACCCAGCCTGCCTACTCGCGATCCTCCTAAGCCTAGCGTTTCTAGCTCAAAGAGACACAAAGACACAACAGTTTATCCTGGTTCGGGCCACGTTGCGGTGTAATACCCTACTCCAGCGTTTTGGTGGATTGCCTCGGAGTGCTGAGGATGAACTAGTACAGTGGATGAACTGGCCTCAGGAGGTGAGGTGTTCTTGAGCTCAAGGGAGCTGGTGTGGTGTGAGCTAGTTCGACTTGTCTTCCCCCGTTCTATGGTGGTGGTTAGTCCTATTTATAGTGGGCTTGATCCTCTTCCCAAATGTTGGCGGGAAGGGATCCCACAACGGCCGGATTTGAAAGGGGGCAAGTAGTATAGCTTTATCCTAACAAAAGTAGTCTTCGCCTGCGAAAAGCCTCTGGTCGTGAAGCTGCGGTGGGCTCGTCAATGACCTCCATCATGCCGTCCTAGCGGTCTTGATCTCGTTGCACCAGAATGGAAACCTTTAGCTGATTCCTCGGGACTCCGCACCTGTGGCTTGCCTCCCTTGCACCAAAGAGGAAACCTGCGCTCTGCGCCCGCCTGGCGCCCGCCTGACCTTGGTCGTCATGGCTCACGTCAGCTGAGCCTCATGAGGTAAACCTTGCATAGAACTCTCCGCCCCTCGAGAGCCAGCCTGAGGAGGCCGATCTCCTCGGGGGTCTTGGCGTTGTCTGCTTCGCGAGGCTTGGCCCCTCGTGAGGGTCTTGTGTTGTTGATGCTGAAGCTGGGCCGCACCAGGACGTCGATGGAGTGGGCCGCAAGCAGGCAGGGCTGGATACCCCCATATCCAGGACGAAGACACATGTCAAGAGACCCATCATGGGTAGGATCCAAGGGATCAACAAAGGGTTCACAAGGAGTAGTAATGTACTTGTTCAAGTGATATTCATGAAAGATTCCAAGCATCTCATTTTTCCACTCACTGAAGAACTCTGCATCAAGAATACGCACTCTATGTCTAAGACTCCCCAACGTAGACTCATCCATCTTCCTCCAATGGTGATTAAACCAAAGCAATGGAGAACAACGCTCTAATACCAATTGAAAGGATCGAGAAGAGGTGTCTAGAGGGAGGGGGGTGATTGGACCCTCAACAAACAAAGTTAACAGTTTTGAAGTTTTTCAAGTTGAGGTGGTAGATTAACACAATTTCAAGCATACACAATAAAATTCAAGCAAGCATGCAAAGAGTATATGAGAAGCGGGAAGTAAAGCATGCAACTTGCGAGAAAGTAAAGGGTTGGGATTGGAGTGTGCAAACATAATTGGAGACACGAAGATTTTTGGCGTGGTTCCGATAGGTGGTGCTATCATACATCCACGTTGATGGAGACTTCAACCCACGAATGGTAATGGCTGCGCGAGTCCACAGTGGGCTCCACCCACGAAGGGTCCATGAAGAAGCAACCTTGTCTATCCCATCATGGCAATCCCCCACGAAGGACTTGCCTCACTAGGGTAGATCTTCATGAAGTAGGCGATCTCCTTGCCCTTACAAACTCCTTGGTTCAACTCCACAATCTTGACGGAGGCTCCCAAGTGACACCTAACCAATCTAGGAGACACCACTCTCCAAAAGGTAATATATGGTGTGTTGATGATGAACTCCTTGCTCTTATGCTTCAAATGATAGTCTCCCCAACAATCAGGTCTCTCTCACAGATTTGCTATGGTGGAAAGATGATTTGAGTGGAAAGCAACTTGGGGAAGGCTAGAGATCAAGATTCTTGTGGTTGGATTGGAATATCTTGGTCTCAACACATGAGTAGGTAGTTCTCTCTCAGAAAATGAGTAGTGAAAGTGTAAGTATGTTCTGATGGCTCTCCTCATGAATGAAGAATGGGTGGAGAGGTATATATAGCCTCCACACAAACTCTAGCCGCTACACACAGATTCCCAAACTCGATGGGATCGAATCAGCAAACTCGGTCAGACCGATTTAGGTCAAAATATGAACGTTAGAGTTTTCGGTGGGACCAACTTGGTCATCTTGGTGGGACCGATGTGGAGGGGTTAGGGTAAAACCTCAACTCAGTTTGACCAATTACTCAAACTTGGTGAGACCGATTTTGGTAATATGCAAACAGAGGATTGGTCAAGCAAACTGGGTGGGACTAATTGCACAAACTTAGTGGGACCGATTTTGTTGCAATAGATCACAGTGTATTTGCAGGCCCATATCGGTGAAACCGACATCCCATCGGTGAGATCGAAGTGACTAGGGTTTGGCAGTGGCTGTATCAAGTGAAACTCGGTGGTGCCGGATAGATCAAATCGGTGGGGCCGAGTTTGACATTTAGGTTTAGGACATATGTGGATGTGAGAAAGTGGCTGAGGGTTTTGGAGCATATCACTAAGCACTTTGAGCAAGCAAGCCATTAAGCAACACCTCATCCCCTTTTAATAGTATTGGCTTTCCTATGGACTCAATGTGATCTTGGATCACTAAAATGGAAAATGTAGAGTCTTGAGCTTTTGCCAATATTTGTCCTTAGCATCTTGGAGTGGTTCCACATCCTCTTGTCCATGTCCATGCCACTCCAATGTTGAACTTATCTGAAATGCACTAGGTACAAGTATTAGTCCAACAAGAGATATGTTGTCATGAATTACCAAAATCACCCAGGGAGCACTTGTGCTTTCAAGAATTACAACATGAATGAAAATACTTGAGGGAATTTAAATACAGGAGAGCGAAGAGATCACGAGCTAACTAAAGAACACTCGAACGAGGCACCGGTAAGAATGGGGAAATGAGAGCAGAAAGTTCGAAATGACGAATAAATCTTCTGAAATGATGGCCTTCAGATGATCGATAAAGGAAAGCAACTCCTGAAATGCTTCGGATGGGTATGAAAAGAATTCTCACAACCGAAAACAATTATGAGGATGGCATGAAGTTAGAACCATAAATCTTCAAGAGAACAGACCAAGTTTAGGAGAAATTCTTCTTCGGTCTGCATGCAAAGAATGACAATGAGAAATACCATGAAGACTTTGTGAGATACTCTATAATAATTTGAAGACATAGGTTGAGCCAGCGATGAAAAGAATTTGAAAGCAATCTTGGAAAAGGCATCTGACTGGTGAAAATTTGTTCTAGCATCAAACTTTAATAAGAATTAGAGAATAACTTCGGAAATAATTAGAAGAGTCAGGTAAGATCCTGGGAAAGACATGTGGGTTGTGGGCCCACTCAAAAGAAATACGTTAAATGATTTTTGAAAGAGAGATTGCACCAGTTAAATTAAATGGCTCGAATGAGATAACAACCTTGAATTAGCTTGAATGGATTAAGAATGGAAACGTGAATCTTCTGAGATATCTTCTACACTCCGAATATGAATAGAGAGAGCTAAATAAATAAGAGAGCCTTGGATAAGAAATTCCAACATGGGAAAACATGAAACAAAAGGAAGAGATGTGCTCAACATTGAAGCTTGAATTTAGCCCACCGAATAAGAGAGGAGAACGAAGAAGGATAAACTTGAAGCTTCCTTGGCATCTTCATGAGAGTCACCAGATAAGAACATTGAAGGAAAAGAATGAAGAGATTTCACACGAATAAAATGGATACTTGATTTGATATTTCTGCCTCCTTGAAGAGAAGGGTGTGAGGGTGGGAAAAAGAAGACAATTTGGGACGGGTGAAACAAACGAATCCTTGGGCTTTTAAACGACGCTCGTATGGAATAACTTGAAGAGAAGTGCACCGGTTGAAAAGAATTGAGTTGACAATCTCAATGATCCAGAAGGATTAGCATTCACAGAGAAATATGAGAACATCGCTTAGGAAAAAGGTATGGAATCCACGTTTGACCTTGAAGCAACTCGAATACCACAACCAAAACAAAACAAAAGATTTGGCTTGCAGAATAAGCCAGAAACAAACACATAACCCCGTCATGCATTTGTTGGAAGGATAATTCTACATAACTACCTGAATTCCCACCTAGGAACTCCTGAAACTTCTTGGTTATGCAATCTAGTCCCAGGCTAAACGGAGCAAATTTTGACACCATTCCTAATAGGATATACTACGCTCCAAAGTTCCAACTGCGTTCAACACATAACCACGAAATCTTGGAAACTCGTGTACGTCGGAGCTTTGAACAAACAACAATACTAGTCATGGAAGATCATCCGTGCTATCTCCTCCAGTACTGGGATAAGTCCCGACACTATTTGCCACCATGAAAAGTATGGCAGCATTTTGATGTTGGCGTCCTCTAGTATTCCGGAACTGAAACGATTGTGGATGTGACAAAAAAAACCTTGGACCTCAACTCCCTGGAAGAAGTCAAGTCAGACATGAGGCACCAAGAACAGAATTCTGTCACACCGATATCGCAATGATTCCAACAAAACCTGCGTGATCCTAAAAAAATTGAGTGGGAAGAGTAGTGGAATCAAAACACCTACTTCACAAATCCTCACCAAAGTGACGAAGGGGATAAGGAGTAAAAAGAACTCCTACTGTCCGATATATAACTAGACTCAAAATAGTTGTTTTTAGACTCGACAAAGGCAATGGTTTGATCAATCACGGGGCTCCTACGGTCGGTAAGGCTCTGATACCAACTTGTAGCGCCCAAGATGAGATTCTATCCCAATCACGTGATGAATTCATGATTGGGGCACAACCGCATTTCAAGCGCATAGCAAGGTGGATATCATTACAACATAGCATGTACTCAATAGATGGGAATAACAGATAAAGGCTTACACTCGCCACAAGCTACAACTTGAATACATCAATACATCAATACATAACAGTCATCATACAGAAGAGCAGGATCCGACTAAGGATGAAATCAAACGAAAAAGAAGAACGACATCCACTCTGCTAATCTCAGGCTCCCGACCGGGAACCTATCCCTTGATCAAAGAAGAAGCAAAAGAACTCCAAAGCAAGAAAGCGTCGCTCTCACGTCAAAGCATTGCTTTACCTGTACCTGCAACTGTTGTTGTAGTAATATGCGAGCCATGAGGGCTCATCCATCCCATTACCATGCGTATCAAGACTAGTAAAGCTTAACGTGTATGGTATGGTTAAGTGATGAGGTTGCAACAAGCACTAAGCATTCATATGGTGGCTAACGCATGAGTACAAGAGTAAGAAGAGTAACTACATATAACAGTCATAAACTAGTAATGATCAAGAAGTGATCCTAAACTACTTACGAGTCAAACATAACCCCACCATGTTCTCTTCTCGAACTTAGAGACGATCACGGTTACGCACGCGTCTGTGTATTTTGATTGGATTTAGTGTCAAGTTCTTTACAACTGGATATTATAAATCTCCAAGTCGCCACATAACCGTGGACATGAATCTCAAAAAGATTAAACCCTGCAGGGGTGTTCCAACTTAGTCCATAAAATCTCACAATCCACTGAGGAAAAACCTCAATCTCAAGATAACCCAATCAAGCTCGGAATCCTGGTGCACAAGACATTTCGACAACGGTAAAAGAAAAACCAGGAAGATCTCCCAACATGCCGACACGAGCCGTGCGTATCTCGTCTCAGGCCACGATCAGATGAGACATCCTACGAGTAAAACCAATCCTTGAGTTTCCCCGTGGTGGCCCCATACTGTACCCGGTTTGGACCAATACTCATGAGGAGCACTGGCCCGGGTTGATTAATTATCCTCGGGTGCTAGCCAATCCCTATGCAAGTTTATTTATTATTAGGCAAACTAGTTGACCCGTTG
The DNA here is from genome assembly GCF_002162155.2 of Triticum dicoccoides. Lineage (NCBI taxonomy): Eukaryota > Viridiplantae > Streptophyta > Magnoliopsida > Poales > Poaceae > Triticum > Triticum dicoccoides. The sequence continues at coordinate 339,037,825 of NC_041383.1, read as the reverse complement.
CGCCAAATGGCACAGAGACCCGCCGAAAGCCATGTTGTTGATGAAATGGTATCATTTTGCAAGGACATATTCAGTAGAAATCCTATGTGTTAAATCATGCTATATTGAAAATATGTTTATCACGCTGAAAAATCTGAACTTGAAAAAAACATATTTGTATAAGATGTATAGACCAATTAAGTATGTATTTCAAATTTTCAGCAACTCTGTGCTTTAAAAACTACACTCGGCAAGAATTTAGATCATAGTGACATTGGAAACCATATGGCCTTAGTTATGTTGTCTACAGAGACAAACAATGCAAGCAGATCTTTCAATCAAATCACCATCAGCTCTCACAACCTAGGTAAGTTTTAGTTCTGCACCTGTTTAGAAGGATAATAACAAATTGAGGCTAACAAATGTGGCAAGGTAAACAAAAAAGGAGTGAAACACACCATAATTCTTAAAGACCTATCCTAGGATGCATTTGACCGCAATACCATCCTAAAAGTCCTTCCTGATGCTTCTTAGCTTCTTCCCTCGGCTGATCGTCCTGTGTTTGAGTTTTTGTGCCATATTCTCAACACTGATAAGGGTTCCATTGATAAGTTGATCTATAGGTTCAATACCCATCAACGTCAAGAGAAAAAAAAATCATGTGATGCATCTCATCTAATTGATTGTTTCATCTCTGCTACTCAAGTCTTCATAAGGTTGTGGAGCTCTAAACTTCTCTGGAATAGCTGCAACAAAAAAGAATGAACCATACCATGCTCAAGTAGACCAGTGCAAAGCTTGTTATAGAACAGAAACTTCAAAGGCCATATCAGCATATTCAAAGGCCATATCAGGTATAATAAAACTAAGGAAAACATTTAGAAAACAATGGCTGGAAAAATATATTTTTAAGTACAGAATAAACTAAGTAAAACATTTCAACACTATAATAAAACTGCAGCAAGCACAATGGTTCCACTACACTGCGTAGATCCCTACTTTTTAATTTAGGTTGTACGGCTGATAGAATCAAACAACATATAAAGAATGTCCTTTCAAGTACTCCCTCTGTAAACTAATATAAAACCATTAAGGTTGCTAAACTTAGTGATCTAAATAGTCTTATATTAGTTTATAGAAGGAGTATATCAAAAGACTGTAGCTTGGAAAGCGAAAACAGTGCAAGACATGAGCCATTTACAACGTGTAACTTGAGTGTGCAAAGGTCATATGGCTTAAAAACTCGTCAATCCTTGAAATGGTTACATTATAAGCAAATTAAGCTTGTCATAGAATAAAACCATTATGACCTATATCAATACATAACATTTGATGTGTCGTCAATTGCCTAGTTGTTTAAATTTTTGGAATAGAATCGTGTGGCCCAAACATATCTTGTATTGTAGTTTATAAAGGAAATTCAAAAAATATTTTAACATTAATTTATGTTCCATCCTACAATAGCCCCGCATCTCTAACCTTAAGCTTTTTTAGAAATATCATAAAAATATTTTGAACAAAATAAGTGGCAAATGAAGAAGTAATATATACACATAAGATTCATGTTTAGTGGTTTACTATGACTCACTTGATGAAGGAATTGATTAAATGTGAAAATTAGAATTTCAACTCTAAGAATGATCATATATTGATCGTACTCCTAGCGGCTCCATGGTCCTGGTGAGGTAAGACCTCTATGGTGACGGGTGAAGCAATACATGTAAGAAAATATGGTGCAGGGCAAAAGGAGTAGCAAAAAGATGTGGGTAAGTCTCAAAACTGACGAACTATGCACTATATTTCATTTCATGAAGCACACTACACCATCAATACTGCATTAAATGGCTAAAGAACCATAACTTGAAAAGCTGTCATGGTGACCACATAATTCAATTTCTAAAACATGTGGCTCTTTTTTGTAATGTTAGCCTACTTCAGAAGGTACAAAAAAAGGGCATACAAAGATCATAATCTGAACTGCAGGTCTAGAATTTACAGAGAAAATAGATATGATAGTCGAAGCAAGAGACAAAAATGCTTTTAGGGTCTTGGCATGAAATTATGAACCCACAATCCTTCCTGGTTAGACCCTGCAAAACACGGGACTCTTTAAGTAGAGAAAACAAAAGATAAGTCTAAACATTGCTTTTATTTAGTCACAGCATAGCACAAGGTTACTTAATATCCTAGGCATAAGCATGACTACCAGCAACATATGAATATTTGACAAATGTGAGATACCACAACCAGTATTACACATCTGACATAACCAACTATTTCACTATTAAATTAATCAACTCTGTCAAAAAGGATGCTAAACAAGACATCCAAAAGATCCAAAGTGCACACATAGTTATAACAGTAGACCATAGGGTATCCCTTGCCAAGATATTTATTGTTCCATGGCCTGTGAAAATGGAGTAGTGTGATGTCACACTATTGGCTATTGCTGTAGAAAAACTGCCGCAACAAGAAAAAGAAAAACTGAAAAATTGTGCTTATGCACAGTATAATGCCTGGCCATGAGTATTTTGCATCAAATCTCAGCAAATGCTCTAAATACATATATCAGGAAGTTTAGAATCCTTCAGAATTAATCGGCTGACATAAAACTGGTGAAATCAATAACACAACAGAAAAATAATTAAATGTTCCAGGAAGCTTCTCTCTTGCGAGATCAAATGACTTTTCAAGAGACTACTGCCTTCTTACATTCCTGAAAATGTTTAGCATGTCCATATCCATAGATGTCTATTTCAGAAGTTTTAAGCTTTACCGTATGGACCAACCTACCAACACAGAATTGACAAAAAGAATACAAAGCTGGCAGATATTGCAACCTACACAAGATAGTAACTGCGATCAACAGAAACAATAGGCTCCTGAAACATGTATTCCCAGTTATACAGAATAAACCTGACAAAGATGTGGTTCTATATAGTAAGTACTCTTCAGAAGAGAAACTCTGACTTTCACTTGGATGAATGGTGTGTAGTTTTCCCGTCATTATCTTTTTTACCATCAGATACGTTTGAAATTATTTTTTTATCAGAGCTACAAATTTAAGGTAGCACTTTTGCCTGTATGGCAAGTGCCAAATTGAGTATTTGAGCATATAGATTCTTAAAAAAAACTCAAAATATGCATAGATATTATGTACAGACTGGGTCAGTGACTTAATTTTCTGTATTTTAACTTGTGGCATGCTATTTTAAGATTGAAAAATAGAGAGTACTAGGCTTAAAAAACTCAAAATATGCATAGATATTATGCTCATATTCGTCAGGCTCTCCTATTTCCCCTCCAAATCGGTTTGTGGCTGAGCACAATGGAAGGACGAATCCCTGTATGAATAGAAAAGATGAACATCAGCAAGGGTGTTATTCTCCAAAACAAAGATGAACTCCACGGTACAAAAGAGAAAATGAATGCATCAGAAGGCACACCCGTTCACTGGAGATGAATCAATCAAGATGAGCAGAAACTCATCACCACACAGAAGTTTCAGATTTCAAAAGGACTTGCATATGTAACATAGCAAACTCCAACTGGCTGCCATCAGAGTTGCCCTAAGCCACAATCACATGGAACAAGAGGTTAAAAGCCAATAACAAAAAGGAATTGATCTTCCTTAGCTTTGGTCTGCTGCTACTGCCTCTCTCTTGGATGATTTTTTGAATAGTCATTGGAAGTTCTCAGGAAAAATGGAGAGTGGGATGCTCACCTTGTTGTTGAGGAGGTAGTGGTAGAGGAGCGCGTCAGGGAAGCCTCAGAGGCCGAAGTTGGCCGGCGTCGTACTTCAGCTCGCGCACGTGCCATCCTCGGCGAGCAAATGCTCCACCTACACCTCAACCAACTCAACCCATCGCTGAGCGTTCGGCGGTGGCTCAAACAAAGTACTAATGTCAGATTGCTTGATTAGTTGAAGGAACACTTCATACAACACAAAGAATACCAGGCACGTATGCGACTCCTCCTCTTTGCTGGTTATGATTAACCAAATATACCAAACGAGTTGCAGGTGTCGTCGACGGTGGATGAACCTCGCAAGACAAGAACACACCTCCGCCAAAAAACACTGCAATATAAAGGATGCGTGAGACAATGAACTTGCAAAGCCCCATGTGTAAGGAAATCTTGAATCTATAAATTCATACCTGAGACAATGAACTGAACATTAGCGTTGTACATTCACCAAGATACAGATAACATGGAACCAAAAAAATTGAATGGAAAAAAACCGCGTCCTTGTCGCCGTCGAAGAACGCTGCATGCTTCTGCAATGTTGTCATGCCGCAGGCACCCGAATTGTTGCGGTACCCCGACGCCTGGCTTCCTTTCGTTGCCATCACCGGCGCTCGCCGTCGCCCAGCCGGCGAGTCTTCCCCAACCGCGGACCCACATCTACCGCTCCTTCAAAACCCGCTGCTTCCACCAGCAGCCGCCGTGGCCTTCATGGCCTCCTGCAGTTCCGCTTAAGCCTGACCCGGCCGCCGTCATGGACCCTAGCGACGAGAGGTGGTCGGCTGTGGTCACGACGAACACTAGCTGGCCCCGGTGTTGTAGACGGAGAAGCCGTCGGCGCTATGGAACCGAACCCCCAAACCGGGGCCCGGGGTAGCTGCTTCTGCCGCCTCGCGCCCAAGCGCCACCGCTTCGCAACTTGACATCGTCGCCGCTGCTCCTCTCAGGCTGCGGCCGACGCAGAGATCATGAAGGAGGAGGAAGCTAGAAGAGAGAGAGGAGGAGACGAGTGGGTGTTGCGGTAGTACGGATCCGGGAAGGAGGAGGAGGCGGAAGAGGGGAATGGTGGGTGTGGCGGCTTTGAGGGGGAGGAGGTAGGAGTGCGTGGCTGGCATTGGGGGCTAGGGTTGGTCCGGTTGCGTCCAACGAGACGACGGGACCCGCATCAAGTGTAGCCGACGAGTGGGACTAGGAGCAACGCTGGCCCACCCGTCACTACGGCAGGTCAAAGGTGGGTGCAGAAGGCGGGTGCACATGCACCGGACGGCCCCTCTGTAGCTGCTGCCCACAACGCACGGCGCAGGCAGCGCGCCAGGAGCGTCCCGCCAAGAGCGGTTGACCCCGGAAACTCTAGCCTACACCCTACACCGCGGGATGGGCACCCAATGTAACTGACAAGCGGGACCAAGAGCAGTACCGGCCCACCCATCATCGGTACAACACAGATACGGGCATTGAAATCGGGTGCATAAGTGCTGGCTACCCCTTTGCGACTCGCCCAAGCCGCACACCGCGGAGGGCGCGGCACGCGCGACACGGCGCGTGTGGAGAGGCCGGCGGACACCCAAAAAAGTTTGACCCAGCCTATCAGCACTGGCCATGAGCCCACAGGTCATTCGCCCCTCCATTTTGACCATGCGGTGAAAATGGAACGCGTTGCAGTGAACGAAAATCGAAAGAGAGGCAACACAACGAAGAAGACCGAGCTGACCAGGACCGAACGACCAAGAAGGATGCAAATCGGGGGAGCCTCCTCCATGCGAGTTGGCTAGCCTCTTTAATGGTTTAAATGGTAAAACCGAAGTTGTGCCTTGCTGGAATAGTTTTATTCAAAGCAAACTGTCAAGGGGTGCCCATAAACCCCGACCGTGTTAGGAACGCAAATCAAGAAACTTCACACTGGTATGACGGAAACTAGGGTGGCAATAGTGAAACAAAACACCAGGTAAAAGCACAAGCTTTCCAACCATTATCAAGTATGCATTAATTAAATAAGAGATATTGTGATATCCCATGATATCCATGTCCCAACATGAAACAAACTTCACTGCACCTGCAACTAGCAACGCTATAAGAGGGCTGAGTGTCAGGGTACACAAACAGGGGTGTATGTTTTCCCCTGACTTGTGCACGGACAGCAAACCACTGGCCCGGCAGGTTACAACATCCAAGACGATACCAAGCAGAAGAGATAGCTATTTGAGAAATCTAAGAGCAGATCAAGAAGACCAAGTCAAGCTGAAGGAGCAAGATACCACTAAGGAAAGATCTCCCTTGTCGGGTAGGCGAGCCTGGCGATGTCGAGGTTGCCCCAAATACAAGTCTCAAGACTGCCTTGGCAAGCTTACCGGGGACGCTGAGGGCGGACTACCCCACCAATGTTCCACTGCTCCACCTCACAACAATGCAAGTCATCGATCGGTGCGGTGTCGAGCCCCCAAGTGACTAAGTGGCTCTCATTTGACACATGGCAACCACTTCGAAGGAAATCACCTCCAAATGACACCTGTCCAGAGACGTGTCACGTGGACTGGCGAAAAGGTGGCCGAACGGCCCGATAAAGCTTGTCGGGCTACACTATGATGTGATACAAAGCGATGCATTTAATGCACTCTGTCCTATCTGCAGAGTTAGGTATGATAGCACTATTTGTTATCTAATCAGTATGGAATGAATGATTTGCCATTGTGGTGACCCCTTGATATATAAAAGGAGGGCCATGGCAACCTGAGAAAGGATTCAGACCTTTGTACACACATACGCGCGTAGCTGCTCTCGCCCTGAGGTGACCTTGTCGGGCTAGAGCGCTACGTCTCCACCACGGTCCTCTCATCAATCCACCAAAGCAGGACTAGGGTTTTACGCTTCACGGCGACCCGAACCTGGGTGAAATTGCCCATGTGATCACTGTCGTTCTGCCTCTGCACCCTCCGCTCTTTTGTGCAATGTGCTCTTCCTCCCTACTGAACCACAAGGGGCCGATGGTCCCATAGGTGGCCATGGTTCCCACGACATCTTTGGCGTGCCAGGTAGGGGGAGGCGCTTGTGCAAACCCGAAAGTGTACGTAGCGTGTCATCTTCATCATCATTTTCTTCATCAGCGGCTTCGTCAGCAATGACGCCCAAGAAAGAGACGGGGAATGGTGGGATGGAGAGGGGGAGCAGTATCGCTTCCCTGCCTACCCTATCCAATCTCCATCGCCTCCCTCCGCCGCGGCTACAGCAGCGGCGGGAACCAGAAATGATGGCAGCATGACAACCCCAAATGGTTCAGGCAGCATGGTTTCCATGCACGTCCCGTCCAGGGAAAAGGAACAAAAGTGTATGGGTACAAGGTTTCTCTCTCCCCCACTCCCGTTGTATCGACAATCGAGCTACTCTGGGTTTTAGCATCATCAACATCGATGAGCACCGCGCGATACTCAGTTCAGCATTTACCCTACTTAGAGAGATCCTGAGTGGAGCGCTGGTGCGAATCCGTTGATTGACGCCCCGACAAGTATGCTCCGGCAGGCCGTCCGCGTTGGTGTGACTTTTATGCAAGCCGCTACCAGGTTGTTTAAAAAGTGCGAAGAGGAGGAGAGAGAAACCGGTCGTTCTTTGCATGGTGTCCCGTTGCCCGCAAGACACATATGATTTTTACCAGCCCCCGTCGGGAGCTAGAGAGCAACGCGCGTGGTGCCATCTTTCCCGAAGCATGCGAACGCGGAAAGCAGTCACAAAAGAAAGGAGTGGAAGAAAGCAAAGATAAGATCTAAGTCCACGCAATCATTGCTCCATTATCAACTTAGATTTGCATTTGTTTATCCCTTGGATACCAAGGTGTCTGTATGAGGAAATCTTTCGTGTGAACGGTACCTTATTAGTTTTTGTTTGCGCCCTCGCTCTGTTCCGAGCCTACTCGTAGAATGGGTCACAATGACAAAACTACCGAGGAAAAACCCGTCGGGACGTATCCTTGACAAGAAAACTATTAAGGGCCCGACCCTTACGATGATCCACTACAAAAAAAGACACATCCCTGACATTTTGGGCCAAACGATTCTTTTTCCTGTCATACTTATGACACTTCTATGACGATAATTGTGACAAAACCCGGTATCATCATAGATGTGGTGGGCTCCTACTTCTATGACAAAAAAATCATGACAGAAAATGGGCTTTTCGTCCTGGGCGGGCCGGAGACGCATCTACATGACATTCTTTGGGCCATCCATGACAGAAAAAACCATGGTAGAAGCGAGGACGAGGAAAATTTTGGGGAGTTCCCGGTTACGGTGGGTGGTCGGGGGCCGAGCGATGCGCGTTTCTCTCATACACGTATGCTCGTGTGTGCGAGGGGTTGGGCTCTAACTGAACCCTAGCGAGGCGTCGCCTAACTGAACCCGAGCGATTGCACTGTAGGCTACGCGTTATTGAACCCGAGCGGTCGAGCGATTCCTTCGCTACTGCTGCTAACTGAAGCCGATCGATGCTACCTCTGGATGAACAGTGAGTGTTGCAGAGGGGTTTGGATGAACAGCTCTCGGTGGGGGTGGATGAACAGGACCCCGTGGTGTTGCCTCTGGATGAACAGCACCCCGATCGATCGAGCCGGTTGGGGCTGGATGAACAGGACCCCGTGGAGGGCTGTATGAACAGGACGACCCCGTGGAGGGCTGGATGAATAGTAGATGGTGGAGGGGTGGATGAACGTAGCCCGTGGAGGGTTGGTTGAACAGGAGCCTGTGGAGAGGGCTGGTTGAACAATAGCCAATGGAGTAGCGCGCGGTGGAGGCTGGATGAACAGGAGCCCGTGGATGGACTGTCATAGGTGGAGGCTGGAGGAGGTCGACGCTGGATGAACCGTAGCCCGTGGAGGCTGGAGGAGGTCAACGGTGGAGATGAACAGCATCCCATGGAGTCCCATTTTGCGTTACGCCACAACCCTCCCGATGAACAGGACCCCCATTACGACCGTAGCGCTCCAACACAAGTCTGTTTCCTCTGTTTTGTTGTATGTCACACCCCTCCCGATCAACAGGACCCCGTTTCGACTGTAGGAGGTCCAACACAAGTCCGTTTCCTCCGTTTTGCGGTACGCCAGCCCCTCCCGATGAATAGGACCCCGTTTCGAATGTGGCCGGTCAAACAAAAGGCCGTTTCTTCTGTTCTGCGGTACGCCAGGCCTCATTTCCATCGGTTGTTCCATCCAAGCCCTCCCGATGAACACGACGACACATTCCGTTCTGACCTAGCCAGTTGGCTCCCCATGAACATGACGACGACGCAGTTTCTTCTTTCCGACCCAGCCATGTACACAAGCACTGGCCGTACGTATGCGCGAGCAGACGTTCGAGACCCCGCTCATATGTACGTACGTGATCGTCTTTTCTTTCTTGCACACTGGCCGTTGTACGTACGTGTACATGCTACATGCACGCCTCTACTACGACATGTGCGCGCCTCTACATTGACCAGTATGTACATACACGTTCGCGACCAGAATGACAATGCTACATACGCTTCGACCAGGTGGGTCCCAACTGTTAGGCACTTCCTTGCGTGCGAAGATGTAGCTGGTAGGTCGCAGCAGTCAGGGGGACGAATCATTTTTTTTTGCGCGGACGCACTTCCTTGCGTGTGAAGATGTAGCTGGTGGGTCCCAGCAGTCAAGGGGAAACGTTTTTCTCACGAAATACGATGGCCCATCCGGTGGGTCCCTGTTGTTAGGTGGAGGAATAATTATTTTACGTGTAATAAGGAGGCACTTCCTTGCGGCTGTCATGGACCTAGCTGTTAGCCTCTCCACGTACAGTACTCTTCCGATGGAAGTCGGTCATTGACCACATTGACCACGCCGCGCCGAGAGAACCACGGCGGTGGACGACGGCGAGGCCTAGGAAGGGGACGACATGGAGCCGGGGAAGACGCGGAAGTGGATGCCCACGCGAAGAGGAGTACGAGGGTTCACTGGTTCGGCTGCGGGTGTGAGGCTGTCGTCGCCACAGAATAACAGGGGGTGTGGGTGAGTGGAGGGATGGCCTAGCCAGCGGTGGGAGTAGTAGGGGGCGGTGAGGCCTCCGCGGCAGCACAGCCGAGCACGGAATGCATGAGCAGGCGGTAGGACCGGCGCTGCTTTGGGCAGCTGGAGCAAGAAGACCAGAGGTTGAAGAAGCACGACGGCTGTTGGATGGACATCGTACGGTCACTACAGCTAGAATCGTTTTTATTGACTAAGTTGACAAAGCCCTTGGTACGCGTCAACTTAGTAGGCCCACAGGTCACCTTCCGAAATGGTGCACCCCGGATGTCAGGGGGAGGAATCATTTTTTTGGCGGGTGAAGCTAGAATATCCAAGATTGAAGAAGAAGCACGGCATCCGTTGGATGGACATCCAACGACCACTGCTGCTAGAACCGTGTGTTGACTATAAGTTGACAAAGCCTTGCATACGCGTCAACTCTATTTTTTTAGGGGACGCGTCAACTTAGTAAGGCCACAAGTGTGTGGCAGAGAACTTATAGCCCATTTGAGATTTGTAAGAATGTGCAACCCATTTTTGAATTCTAGTGGAATTTACTACAGCCCATTTACAGTTTGTTAAAAGTACAACCCATTTCAACCAATCGTTCAAAATAGAATTCAATAAAATTTCCCACATTTTGATGGGATCCGAAATATTTTTATCCCAAAATTTCTAGTCAGATTAAATACAATTTAAATATAAATTTATATTACATAGAAATCCAATGAAATATTGCACTCACAACAATCAATGAAATTAAAATTTTCAATATCCAAAAATAATATTTTATAAAGTAATTACTTGTTTGGTGCATTTTTTTTATAGTTACTGGCCAGTTTTTATAATTACATCCCATTTATTATTTCTTAAAACTCATTTTCTTGTTAAGCCTAATGCATCCCTCCTAGGAAAGATTTGCAGCCCAGCGGGGCGGAGAATAACAACTTGACCATGCCTGGGTATTCCTAAAAAAAGAATAGCTAGGCTAGCCATTTTCAGCTTGAAAAAAATTAATATCTTGGCTGGATATCTGGCCTGGGCTAGACGGGCCACAGCCCGCCCAGTTAATACCCGCAACGACTTTTTTGTTATTGTTCAGAGGAGAAAAATCAATATCTTGGCTAAACATCGCTCAAGAAAAACTCTGCAGTGCTCACACCTCAAAAACACAAATACTGCTCGAGCTGCTTGGTCCCAGCTGTCGGCCGCTTCTTGTGCAATTCTCTCGTTTATTGACTACATAGGTTGACAATGGTGTGGGACCGTGATGTCAGGAAACCAGGAGGTAGCAAAAAAATTATAGTTTTATATAATAAGGAGGCACCTGCGTACGTGAGGCTGTGGCCCTAGTGGGTCCCCATTGTCATCCTCTCCAAGTAAAGTCATATCCTCGCCCACGCGTGCTTTCCGCCCAAAACGGTCAGCGCCGCCCGCCCCGCTTCCCGGTGCAGGCGATTGCTCCGCCTTCAAACGACACAAGTGTCGTCCGTCCGTCCGTCTGCCGCCCACATTAATGATACGTGGTTGCTGAGGCGGCTACTCAGGCGCCATAGGTCCGTCCCTCCGCCGCCCACCATTAATATATAAACTGCTGCGCCGGCCATAGGCGCAATCATCTGCATCCGTTCCCTTTCTCATGTCCACACCACTACTGCCCACCATGGCTTCCTCGTGCTCCAGCGCTCTTCGGTACAGGCGGACGACGGACCACAAGGAGATGGCAGCCATTGCTGCCGACTGGCTGGCTGGCAGGCAGCCAGAGGACAACGATGTCCCAATGGAGAACATGGTAGTCTACAATCTGGCACCAACCCACTCCTCCGCGCCATCCTCGCCGGTGCATTGCACCATGACCATCGGCGAGGCTGTGCCTAATATATGGACACAGTGAGGCAGAAGTGTGAGGAGCAGTTCCGGGAGGCGTAGGCCGACGCCGTCTATAACCACCATCTCCTCCACGAGCACGTGCAGGTGAAGGAGCAGATTGTCGTGGAGCGGGCAGAGCAGGAGGCGCTGCTCGACTCGTACCGCTCCGCCCGCGAGGGGCGCCTCGAGCGCTAGCGGTACCGCATGCAGGTGGTGGAGGCCGCGCCGCCTACAAAGAGGGTGATGAAGCGGGTGAGGCGTTGTTTGGCGAGACCGAGGACAAGGCAGAGGACAATGCCGGCTCCGACGAGTCCCCGCTCCACTGGGGTCGACGAGGCCCTGCTCCGCCGAGGCCCCACGGCGCCAACAACGAGGCAGAGGTCACCGCTGGCTCCGCCGAGGCCCCGCCCCACTAACAGCGAGGCAGAGGACGTCGCCGGCTCAGCCGAGGCCCCACCCCTGCCGGCAATGAGGGGGAGGATTTCCACAACTCCGCCAAGGCGCCACCCGCCGGCAACGAGACAGAGGACATCATCGGCTCCGCCGAGGCTCCGTCCCGCTGCTAACGAGGCCGCGCCACACAGAAAACGAGGAAGAGTAGAACACGGTAGGTTGCTGTCGCTCGGGTCCAAGTAAGGCCACCGCTGCTACCCTCCGATTGAAGCCAAGCTAGGTGGGTAGACCATTGACGGCCGGTTAGCTTCTTGGCGGCGACGTGGAGTCGGAGAGCTATGTTGGAGAAGGACGCTGCTTCTACTTAACTACTGCTGCAGTTGGCTGACTGACACATGGGCCCAACAGGCCACATGTCAGTTATGCAACTACACCTGCAGTTAAGTCACTGAAGCTTCTGTTCGGCTCAGCCGTACACAGGTGGGTAGCTTTGGTTAATTAATTATACCTCCAGCGCACCCCTTTTTAGTTGAAGAATGTATGAAATGTAATGAAATCCGACATGTTTATATGAAATCCGACCGTGTATGAATGAATTGATTTCGATTAGTTTGAATTCTTGTATCACTGGCATTGGATGGACATGCAAAACAATACGTACTAGCATTATTCCCAGGGTGATCACCTCATTTATTGCAGTTTCACATGTACTCCCTCCGGTCCTTTCTAGTTTGCATACAAGTTTTGTCTGCATTCAAAGTATCTCTACTTTGACCAATCTTATAGAAAAAAGTATGCACTTTCACAATGAGCAAAGTAAAAAGGAACATAAGGAGTACAAAGAGTTTGAGCAGCTTTTTAGTGTTCCTGTACATTGCAATCAAACACACAGGCCTGGCAATTCATAGAGAACATTCAAAACAATCGATGATTATGCATCTCAGCGATTCACATGTTAGAGCCAATATTTACTTCACAACTAAAGAATAAAGAAAGATTGATTGACACTGCTGACAGCAAAGGGCGTCCCATTCGAAAATATCAACCGCATGTCTTCTTGCTAAAATCAATGAGAAAAATTTGACAAGGTTGTCTCATTACAAAATATCAAATGCCTACGATTGTGGAATGGGCAGGGTTTGCCATCAGTTCGGACATTGACATGGCACCTCGTGCTAAATAAACCAGCTGTTCTTTTTGTGCAGTTCCACCAAAAGCAACCAAATTCGCGCGTAGCTTGTATGATTTTGCCCTTATATGTTGCAACGCCTTGAACTTATTGACACCTCCTTTCTTGTGATGGAAATGAATGATTCGACGTATTCATGAACATTTTGTGTAGTTCCCATTGAAATCAAGCTGAGCAACCCTGTTTACACAAATACAAAAGAAGTGATTAGTATAGAGCAAATTGTACTATGAATTGACAGTTTAAACAGGCACCTACATGGTCCATGTAGAGCACACTTTTAGAAAAATTGAACTCACCAGAAAGAATCCTAGAACAACATTGTACTCGCGCACAGCAAGAAAATGGAGATTTGTCAGTCCTTCTGAGCTGAAGTTAGTTTGGTCTTGTGGGGAGTAATGTAACCATCCTTCAACTGCTCCTTCTGATGAGAAGATAGACATGGCTTCTTCATCCTGGCATAATCGGAACTAGTCACTTCACGTACTTCATATTCTTCTTCAGAGGAGGATGATCCTGTTGTGCAAAGACAAGAGGACAACTAAATGCTAGCATCCCTGTTTGCTCGAAAAAAAGGAAAGGAAATATTTAAAATAACACAGATGAAGCACTTCTCAAGGACAATACCACTTTTTCATGATAGTATCTAAATAGTAGCACAACACCAATAGAGATGACAAAGCTCAATCGTATGGATGAAGTCAGTGGGCGAGTACCAACCTTTGTTAGGAGGCTTATTGTGTAGAGCATATAGATGAAGCACTTCTCTGGAACCATCTGTTGCTATCTACTGTGGTGACCATGCTTACTATATACTCCTTGATTAGTTTAATGTTTCCAACATCTTCTTGTGTAGTTTCACTAAAATATATGGTATCTTCAAAGAAGATCCCTGTTTGCACAAGTAGATATAATTACGCATTACATTAAGAGTGGCATCAAATCAGTGGCAAAACAATTCCTCGTTCCATCCATAGCAATAAATTAAGATGCAAAACTATATCATTACTTGTGTCATCACAGTTCCAGTTCTTCATTACAGCACCGGGAGTTGATTTTGTTTTTCTTCCACTTGTTCTTCCCCTTCATCACTTGGTTAAATAACAGACAAGCTTCGCTTCAATTTAAGATTTGGCATGTCAATTAGGAAGCACAAGTATAGCACTAAAGAATGACATTAATTTTCTGATGAAAGTGGCAAAATACAGGCCAACAGTTGTGAAATATCCTTATCTTACCTCAATGGGATATTACGGTGCACATATAGATTGGAAGTCTTGTCTCCATTTGTGCAGTTCACTAAAATCAAGCAACATTACCGTACAAGTAGCACAACATATGAAAGCACACTGCAGAATCATGTGAGAGAAGGCTAGTACTGACCTCTCATGACGCGGAATTCAAACAACTCACAAGAAGAAGATCTGAACCAAATTTGCCAACACGGATAGGAAGTAAGATCTCCTCTTGTGCAGTTCCACTAAGATCAAGCAATCAAGCAACATTGTCGGTGTGACATTTTGATTGAACTGCACAAAACACTCTTAAAACAAAAGTGTTTTGTGCAGTGCAACAAAAGGTCACAATGGCAACAAGGTGAAGTAGATAACCCTGTTTACACAGAGGTGCAAAGGAAACAACTAGTGGTCAATAATGGTGGATGACACAGAAGCCAACAAAAAGAAGCATCTACCTTAGAAAGAAAGCAAGACTGTAGCATTTCTCAAATGGTGGCATTGATTAATATTAACATAGAGATTGTATTAACAATAAAATTCGTTAAACATGTAATTTGCTTTTAACTGTGGCATTGCATCAATTTTCTAGCGGCATTATTAGAGGGTGTTTCTTTACAGGGACATTTTGGTGTAGGGACTAAAAAAACTCCGTTCCAGTCCCATCTAAACCAAACAGGAGGGACCTGTAGGGACTAAAAGTGAGCATTTGGGACTAAAGAAAGAAGACCCCGAGGGAGAGTCTTTTTGGGACTTTTCCCAACAGTTTCCCCTGCCACGCATCACACCTTGTCTCTATTAGTTCATTACTAGGGGTAACATTGTCTTTTAGCATGTCATTTAATAACCTCTAGTCCATGTTTAGTCCCTGGAACAAAGCAGGTAGGGACTAGGGAGTTTTTAACCAAACAGGGCCTTAGATTAACAACAACTAAAGAGTTGCACAGGACAGTGGACGCACCAGCACCATGTGCATCTACTGATGTACTGGGGTGATGCAAAGTCTATTGCAACAAAGAGCAAACAACCAAGGAGCATATTTGTGTTGGTCCCAGTTTTGTTATCTTTAGACACCTTTCCCTATGTGAGCGCAGCAAATCTAGTCCTGCTCAAACTCTACAATCTTGTCCCCCAAAACAAAAGATCAGTTCATTACAGATGTGCGTACTGTGTTTGTCATTGTTTTCCCTTTTCGACCAAAGTAGGTGCTGGATAGCCAGTCTGTACTATTACTTTCGCCCCTTCCTTTCCTCTTTGAACCACGTCCTAGATTTATGCTATACAACTTTCCCCACTACTTTCCCCCATTCCTTTCCTCTTTGAACCACGTCTTAGATTCATGCGATACAACTTTCCCCACTACTTTCCCCCTTCCACTACTAGGAAAAATCTTACCAGTAGCATGGGCTTTTTGCATACCAGTAGCGTGGCTGCCGGCGCTACTGCTATGGCGCTACAACTAAATATTAGCAGTACACATTTTCTACCCCACGCTACAAATATGCTAAGTACTAGTAGCGCTGCTTTCTCCACACATGCTACTACTATCATATGTACTAGTAGCGCCGTTTTCTCCACTCCACGCTATAGCTAATTAATTAGAAATTAAAAATAATAATATTCAAATGCAGTATTCATGGATGGAAATTCAGATGCATTTGCTTCACCAACAATGATTAGTAGTAGCATCAACATAGCCTCTAATTCAGCATAGGAGTTGCAAGTAAGGGAAAATTACCACCGACACTAGTAGCTAGTAATCATCATAGCTAGTCATTACCACCAACATTGTCTAATCATCATAGCTACATTGTGTAGCACATCATCATCTTCTTGAAATTCATTCTAGCTAGCTACTCACTCCAACTGCTCTCTCTCAGGTAAAATAGCATAGAACATGTGGAGCGCTCCTGATTCATCATATTGAAGCATGCAGATGAACCCGTCTCCTAATTGTGGGCTACGATTCTGATTGCTGCCCCCTAGTACTTTCTGCGATCCTTCACAATTTTTTTTCCAGTCTTTGACTATTAAGACTTGCTCGCTTCTAGAAATCCTGAATGCACTCATGTGCAATGTAGGAAGTCTTGGCTGTATGCTAACCATATACATGCGACCTTTAGCTTTGATCCACTGAGGCACAACTATCATCGGGAGTCCCTGTTGAAGAACATCGTAGTAACATACTTAGCAATGAAGTTTAGCTTAAAAAACAATGTATGCAAAAGATGCACTGAGGACAAATAGTAAAAATCTTACCATCTTTCCTAAATAGATGTGACCGTAGTTCAATACGAACACTATTGGTCGCACGTTTTGAGTACTAACATTTCTAAGTCCAGGAAAATAATTTGTCTTGACAGTATGAAGATCCTCAAGCCATAAAACATAATGACTTGTCTCCTCGCAGTTTAGTTCAGCCCTGGGACAGTAGTTGGTCATGTCTACCAAGCGCCGGACATGTTTGCTTGAATGGAAATAAGCTGTCAATAGAAGTTGTCAACTATTTTTGAATAAACAATATCCAAGACATAAATATGGTTGAGAAACTTACATAAAGGTAGAACTGGAGGCGTCTGCACATCGACCCAGATGTCGCTATTATCTTCAATAATATCATCTTCTAGACGAATATCAAAGGTGATAAGCATATCAGGCTAAAATGCATAAGCCTTGCATAGTGCTCTCCATTGTTTGCATTCAAAATGGGTGTAGGTGTCTGTATTGTATAATTTTGCGAGAAAACTATAACCATGCTCGGTCCTCAAGTTAACTCTTTTTACCTTCATAGTTTCCATAGTACCGAAACCGATCTTATCCAAGACATATATTCTTTCATGGCAGGGGATACGCTAGTAGAATAGTAAAAAAATTAAATTATAAGTTGAAGCAAAAGAAGCAGAAGTCATGCTTAATTACGAAAAAAGACTTTCGTTGTGACTTACCGTATGCACTTCGAAGTTCTCATCCAGCTTGATGCTGAAGCGCCTACCACCAACTAGTGAGGCCTGTCGCATTGGCCACGCTCGTCTTCGTAGTATTCACACATACCGAATTCCCTTTCGCTATCGTTGTCAGACATTTCCTATGGTCATATAGTTGAAATAGACGTGCATTCAATAAGCAAAACTAAATCATAAAATGAATTAGTATTCAAATTAGCATGCATTCAATAAGAAAACTAAATCATCTCTTGCATCTGTACATCATCGAATATTATCACTAATACATCTCGAATTGTATCATACATATAACATCACTAATACAGCTAGAACCCTATCGAACGACGGATATCGGCGCGGGCAGTGGACACCCAAAGAGAAGGAACCATCACAGGATCTTAGCTCCAGTGAGATCCCTGAAGAACCATCCAGGTACTATCGGACCTGCCCTCCAACGCAACCATGTAGCGACGGACGTGCTCATCCTCCTCGCTAACACGGTGAGATACCACCTCTGCGATGGACGAAGGCCTCCCCACCGTCACAGGCCCACTCGACCGCCACCAAACAAGGTCCGGGTCGACGATGGGCTACCTCCTCACCAAGCTGCGCGCCCCGAAAGGTAGCACCTCCCAGTACCAGCTAGGCGGAGCCCAGTCCCGGACATGGCCCCTATAATCAAGCAAGCCTCCTCCGCCGAGTCAACGACGAGGATGCGAGCCAGGCATCATTAATGTTGAGAACAAATGCTTAATTATGAAAACAAAATTAATAAACACTTAGCAAAATTCGGCATGACCTTTGCTAAAAGCAGGACATATCGAGTGCCTGAAATTTGCCATAACGTAAATGAATTGACATTCTTGCAAAACATAGGCCACTCGAAAAAATATGACATGTCCAAAATGTGACATGTTCAAAATATGACATGTCCACTGCAAGTTTGCATATAACAGGAAAAATTGCTTTAACTAAAAAAAATAACAACAATTGCTTTAACTAAATAAATACCTAGAATTTGTTAACTACACCTAAAACAACTAAAACACCTAGAATTATGTTAAATACACCTAGAACACCTAAATTCTATTAAATACACCTAATTAAAAACCTAGATAAGTTATGTCTAATTTAAAAACCTAGATAAATTTCTGTCCTAATTTTAAAACATAGCTAATTTAAAAACCTAGGGTTCATGCAAATTAACTAGGGTTCGATCATAACCTACATTGTTCTAAGAACCTACATTTTTTCAACTATATAGGATTTAAAATAAATAACTACTCTCTAATAATTATAACTAGGGAGGGAGGGAGGAGGAGGAGGAAGGAGGGAGGAGTACCTCTCGGTGGAAGAGGGCCGACCTGGGGAGGAGGATGGCCGGCGCAGGGGAGGGTAGCCGGCGGAGGAGGAGGGCCGACGCTGGGGAGGGTGACCGTCGGGGGAGGAGGGCCGGCGCGGGGGAGGGCAGCCGGCAGGGGACACTACTAGGAAAAGGCCTACTAATGGCGCACCAGTTTTGCCTACTAATGGCGCACTACTGGTGTGCCACAAGTACCACGCCACTACTATTATATACTAATGGCGCACCATGTAGTGCGCCATTAGTATACCATTTGGTGCTCCACTGGTATTCCCTCCAGGTGCGCCACTAATAGCATTATAGGTGCGCCACTAGTAATAAAGGGAGGTGCACCACTAGTAAGGGCTTAAATGCCCCACTAGTAATGTATTTGGAAAACAAAAAAAAATCCAAATTTACAGAAAACAATCTATAAGGAAAAATAATTTAAAAAGAAAAAATGAAATAGAATCATAATTTTTATTATAGTAAGAATATTACAATGTCTTTACAAGTATCCAATAAAAGGAAAATTGCAAGGAAATAAAAGAAAATCCTAAACTAATGTTCTAGTAATCTTTTCTTCTTTTTCTTCACTTTATCCCTGCAAAATGTAACAAAATAAACAGAAAGACAAACAAACTATTTATAACATGTCAATACTGTCATTTTTTATGCAGAACTAGATATGAGCATATATTTCCAGAATTACATGGTGTGAATATTGTATGAGTAAGATTCTAATGGAAATGAATTTTGATAGGAGCCCACTTTCGACGAGTATTTATCTGACAGGGCTAAATAATCAGGGCATTTACCTTTTGATAATGTTATTATACTATACTACCAGTATACTACTCCACTTGGATTTTTTAGATGAGCAGATCTAAGATAGACATCTGTTCAAGTGGCTATAGGTAGGCTTGAAGAATTCTCATCGGCTCAAGTGGCTACAGGTAGCCGCACAGCTAGAATATAGACTACTAGTACTATTTGAAAAGAAAACAAGAGCAAATCTGAACGTACTAGTCAGATCCGATCACATTGAGCTAGAAAGAAAATTCATCAGGAAACAGATGGCCAGCGACTTACTTCCAGACGTTGAGGATCTCGTTGTGCTCGGCGAAGACGCTGCGGAGCGCGTCGCGGATGGACTACTACAGAGAGAGCTGCTGCAGATGAACACGTTGTCCTGCAGGTAGTCCAGCAGCCAGGAATTAAAGATAGAAGGGCTAGAACTGAAAGAACTAACATCTTAGAAAAAAACAGGAGATAATTCATATATGCAAAATACATATGAAGTGGTCTTCACCAAATTTGTTGAAACATGAACAAAATGTTTTAGCAGTACCAATGATACATGTCAAATTAATTGTTCCTATCATGACAATATAAAAGTACTACTTGCATGCCAATGAAGACTTGCTCATATCTAGTTCAGAACATGTGTAATTGTGCCAAGTTCACTTGTAATGCCATTATTCATGATCTGAACTTTATCCTCCACAAAATAAAATAACAGTTGATCCATGGGAATGATACTTAATTTTGAAGCTACTGTTAATTTATAAACTGAATATAAAGCGAGTTTATAAATTCAGAAACAGAAAATTTAGTTAGGCTACTGTTAACTGAATTTTGGAGTGTATACTTAGCAAAGGCTTCATTTGAATGTACAGTCAAATTAAAAAAATGTGTTCATGGGGCAGCAGCACTAAGAACTGAAAGAAAAAGGTGCAGGAAAAAGCTACTGAAAAACAATATCAGAAGTAGTGCATACGTTGTTGAGGCGCTGACTGAACCATTGATAGTACTACCACTCTTCTTTTTTGCGCCCATTAGCGTGACAATGAGGTTACAACCTTTAATTAATCATGCATTATGTGTATAAACTATAAAAAATAACTACACTGCCTGGTTTTCATCCAAATAAGAAAACAGAGCACAAACGATTTTTTTCACATATTCACATCATTGATACATGATGACATTTGATTGAGTGATGCAATGGTGGAAGAATAGAGTAATTGTTGTCCATCAGCTCATAAATGATTAATTATTACCTGCTTGAGGATAGGGGTGGCACACTTTCCTCTTAGAGCAAAAGCATCAGAGTAGGTTATTACCTGCTTGAAATACGCCCCAAATCCATACCCGAGATAACAAAAATACATGAGAAAAGCATTCTGGATCTCTCCGATTTGCACAACATACATGATATCTATATCTGAACTTACGACAGGAGGGAGCCACGTATCAATCTTGGGGCTTCCTCGCTCGCCATGGCCGGGCACCATCATCCTCTGCTACTTCACCATCATCCTCTCCTCCAACGATGACCTGCACAGGACTCGTACAGAGATATTTTTTAACACATCATACACAAATATAAATCATCTGAATCAAAAGCAAGCTGCATCTAGTTCATCAAATGTTAGATGTACCGAATTTGATCGTACACTGCAATGCAAACCATTCAACCACGAAGTAGCTAGAGCTAGTGATTTCAATTCTCTACCATGATGCATGCATGTATGCGTGCAAGAAACCGCCAGACTAATTAAGCATTGAGGTAGGCTACATAATCCAATCCGGCTAGCTCGTAATCATATCCATACTAGGTAGCCGCTACGTAGTTAAGTCTGGATAGAGAGTTAGAGACTGGGATGAACACATACATGGGAAGGAGCAGGAGACGCAGGGCCTTATCTGCCCATCCTCCGACCAGATCGGTGGTGTTTAAGGCCGCCTTAGAGCTCCAGCGGTACCTCCCCTGCAGGCAAACAGAGCAATAGGCAAAAATCAGCTGTGCAGATCGATTTAGAAGCAGGATTAATGCCGGAGAGGCACAGTACCTTCCGGGATGAGCGCCATGGATGTAGAGGAGGAGGAGGACGGCTGCACGTCCCCCCTTGCCGAACTTGGTGAAGAACAACGCGGAGGCTGCTTCCTCTCCCGGCGCGTGGACGTGGAGAAGAAACCACCCTCCAACGGCGCCATCGCCTGCGGCACCTTGGCCTTGCCGCCGGATCCGCCACCGTTCATCAATCATGGGCCAGCTCAACGACGACGAGGATCTAGAAGCCTGGCTATGGCCGTGGCGTCTAGATCTGGGTCCTTGGGGTGGCGGGGAGCTCCTCCTCCTGCAGCTCGGCGGCTCCACACCCCGGAGCAACACCGTCGCTGGAGGACGTGGTCACCAGCTCTCCTCTGGATCCGGTGAGGAGGGTTGGGGAAGGAGCTCACCACGGCTCCATGCCCTAGATCTGGTGTGAGGGAGGGGGAGGGAGGGGGGTCGCCGTGGTCGGGAGGGAGAGGAAGAGGCGGGCGGCCGGGGCTTCCCGATCTAGATCAAAGTCGAGGGAGGTGGGTGGGTGTGTCAGGAGGAAGGTGAGGGGAGAGAACGTGACGAGAGGGAGGGGATAAGGGGTGACAGCAATGGCGTACTGGTAGGGGTGCGCCATACGTATAGATAGCAATGGCGCATCTCTTACTGGTGCGCCATTACTAGTTAAAACTAGTAATGGCGCACCACTCCCACGGTGCGCCATTAGTATTTTTGAAAAAATTAAAAAAAATTTTTACTAATGGCGCACCGTGGGATGTGGTGCGCCATTAGTATTTGCACACTAATGGCGCACCAACACATGGTGCGCCATTAGTATTTAGTAATGGCGCACCACATGTACAGTGCGCCATTAGTGTTCATCCCATCTATAGCCCTTTTTCTAGTAGTGGGAGGAGGGCCCGCGCGGGGGAGGGCGGCCGGCGTAGGACACGAGGGCGGCGACCGGAGCGGGGGATTGAGGGTCGAGTGAGTGTGAGCGTGTGAGTGTGAGAGTGAGTGAGAGAGAGGGGGGCGCACGTGGGCCGGAGGAGGAAGCAGACGTGGGATTAGCAGCAGCGTGGGGGAGGAGGCCCATCGCTGTAGCTAAAGCTACAACAGGGGGCCGATGGTGGCCCATTAACAGCAGCGTTGGCCTGGAAATCACACACTACTGCTAACATGCACTTGCAGCGCTTGTTTTGGCCGGTGCTACTGCTAAGTAGCAGTAGCGTGGGGTATATAACCAACACTACTGCTAAATGTCTACCTATATGCATTTTCCTAGCAGTGTTCCTTTCCTTTTTGAACCACGTCCTAGATTCATGCTATACAACTTTTCCCACTATTTCTCCCCACTCCTTTCCTCTTTGAACCACGTCCTAGATTCATGGTATACAACTTTCCCCACTACTATCCTATTTGATCCAACACCTAGATTCGAGTGCAGAAGCAGAAAAACCCACATGCAGCTAGAGCAATGCATGTGGAATAAGTAAATTATACCTTAATTTTCTTGGGGCATGGTTCGGTGGGCGACCGGACGGCGGCGAAGAAGGGGTCGGAGGCCCTCCCGCGCCGCCGCTGGGTGAAAGTGAACTGCTGCGCCGGTAGTGGATTCCCTCCATCACCGACGGCGACAGCGTTAGGCCTCCTTCCCTTCCCGGCGGACGGATCCTACCGGTTCTTTGACCAGCAGTGAGGGGAGAGAGAGGCCAGCGAAGCCTTTTTTAGATCTGGAGAGGGTGAGAGAGTGTGAAGAGAGCAACTACAAGCGCTGAGAGAGACAGAGGCCAACGAAATCTTGTTTAGATCTGGAGAGGGTGAGCGAGTATGAAGAGAGCAACTACAAGCGCTAAGGCTCCAGCGTGTATATATATACTGGAGAGAGAGTGTGAAGAGTGCAAACCCTAGAAAACAAGCGCCAAGGCTGCAGCTTATACGTGATGAGGTGATTATACGGTCACTACGAGATCGTATAGCTCCGTATCCATCCATTTTGACCAGTCAAAGAATCCTACTGGCACGAATTATGCTCAAGTGTAGTTATCGAACCCGAGACCTCAAGTTTGATGAGCGAACAGGCTAACCAGCTACACAACCCTACCGTTATGTTCAACTAGAGGAAAATAACCTTTTATACATTTCTGCGTTCGTGTGACAAGCATGCCGTGTTTTTTGTGTGTGGGAGTCATTGGGATTTAAATCATAATCATGTCATGTGGCTTTGGTGGTAAGACTATCCACAGTGGTGCAGAAATAATGTATCCTTAGTCACCTTACCTCTCTCCATGTAGTATGTTGGGTCTCACTAGTCAGTGGGTGAAACAAACAAATTAATAAGAAAAATTGAAAGCGCCAGCGGTGTATCTTACCTCACACATCTCGCTACTGCTCGGGAACACTGTCCAATTGATCCCTCTGTTCGCTCACGTACTATTTTAAGTGAATCCTTATTATAACATGCACACAATTTTGGGCACTTGTGTTCGACCTAAGTCAGTGTGCCACTGTATCTCATAGTACTCCCTCCGTCTAGGTGTAATAAGTCACGTTAGAACGTGCAGCGGGAGCAAGGTGCAAGAAGATTGGAGGAGAAGGAGAAACATGACCGGTCATTCCTCCAATCAAAGCCCTGATTTCTGTCTCTAAACGCAACAATTAATCCAAACAACTAAGAGATGTCGTTTTAGCTACCATGTAGGGCCACGTATTAACTCGCATGGAAGCCGACTTTGATTTCTTGACTGATCAACGCGTAGTTGTGCTCCATGCATTAGGTTTTCGGGGGAGATAACAAGGCAGAGTAAGGAGTGTTTGGTTACATTGCTTAGGCTGGTCATAGTGGTGAGTAACTTGGACTAGTAACATGCATATGTTACTAGTCTATGTTACTACTACGCGAAGTTTGCCATCGGAAGCGAGCCGATCTGGCTCTCCTAAGCTAGCAAGGTTTTTCTAGCTCACCCAAGATAGCTGGCCCACAAAAGCTAACATATTTTAATAGTTCCAAACGCCTAACCTTGCCCGGCTATGCTATAAGCTGTTCTTGCCAAGGATCCAAACACTCCCTAAGTAACAACGCTCGCTAGCAACAAGGCCAGGAGGGGATTGAGATGCGAAGTTAATGGACGACGCCTAAACATTTTGGGAATATCTGATTTTCGTAAGATGACTTAACACCTAGACGGAGGGAGTACTACTCCTCAGTCCAGGTTTGATGGAATAGTCGTCACCTCTTCTCTTCTTGTATGTACTCCATTTGTATCTCACTTCCTATGGCTTCGCACTCGCACAATTTTCCTATTCTATGAACCTGTGTGTGCATGTGCGTGCGTGTGTGTGTGTGTGTGTTTAACAACATGTGTGTGTTAGAGAGAGCGACAGATCGACCTACTCCTACAAAGAGATGGTGTGTAGTGTATGATTTTAGCCGCGAGAGTCGGTGCATCCTCTCATTTCCGGGTGTTCGGTAGGGACAGGCGGACAACTGCCACGCCCGCTCCTGACTAGCCTGGCCCACCCAAAGCCCCTCCATCGCCCGCGCACGCTTCCCGCCCGAAACGGTCAGCGCCGCTCCAAAGAATCGGTGCCGCATTCATGCCCAGGCAGAGAGGACGCGACCTCTCACTGGCGCCTGCGTTGAAGGGAGAAGTGGATTCAAGAGTGATGGTTGCTTCATCCGTCCAACTTACTGCTAGGTCTATGTGATTTGACGACTCATTGGTCATTATTATTGAGGTGGTAGGACTGCTGGATGTCCCACGCTTTCGACGAAAGGAGGTACTACTATATTACAATTTTCTCCATTCTTACAGTGGGGGGTGCAAGAGCAGTGAAAACACGCAGGCTCAGTGATTACATTGCCCACCTCACACTATCACCATATTTTCTGGACACCGTGTGGCACATAAATCTTTACATAGTACTCCCTCCATTTCTAAATACTAGATGAGTCCCTGCGCGTTGCCGCAGAACAGCCGTACATCTTTATGCGTAAAATTATCGATTTCATAGAACTAAAAAAACTCTATAACTACATGACAAATGTGGTAGCCACACTAAAAAACTCCCATCATCATTTAGATCATCCCACGTAAGGAAAAAAGATCAGCCAACTCCTACTGCATAATGGGATTATATTTTTCTTTTTTAACATGTTAATGGGACTTAAAAGCTCACTTACATGCATGCTACCGGTGGATGTGTAACGCCCCGAATCTGATGCGCCAGGTGTCTTCCAGTCATTCGTCGTTGTTGTCATGTCAATTGCTTGTGTGTTGCACTTTGCCATGTCATCAATTGCATTTCATCTGCATTCTTTTCCAAACTTGCATTCGTTCAGGTCCTCCCAGTTCTTTTCGTTGTCCGTTCTGAGCCCAACCACACTCGCATGCGCATGCGACACCTCCGAATATTATTTTATCAGTGGCATAAAAATGTTCTTGGAATGGGGTGAAAGTTGGTGTGCGGTCTTATTATAGTGTGGGTAGACTGCCTGTCAAATTTCATCGTGTTCGAAGTCCGTTTGATAGCCCAACCGTCGCCCGTAGCGGCGTCGTCGCCGGTTTATTTGTCGGATGTTTTCGATCTCCGAAAACCCTTCCCGGGATGCACTTTCCTTCTCTCCCCTCAGCACAAGCCCACTCTACATAGCCCACTAACCCCTCCTGCAACCCACCTAGAACCCCCTCCGACCGGATCCGTCGGATAGCCATCGAAGGGCTCCGAACCACCCCCAAACCCCTAACCCTAGAACCCCTACTCTATATAAACACCACCCATGCCAAATTTGGCATCCCCTACCCCTTCCCCTACCTCCCAGCCGCAGCCACCCCCTCCTCCACGGAATCCGCGCGCAGCCACCTCGATTTCCGTGCCCCTCCAGCCCCTGCTCTCCACTTGGCAAGTCGCCAATGGGCGCGCCGCCGCCAGTCGCCGCCTCGTCCAACCCCGCGTCGCCACCTGGCTCCACATCGCCCCCGGCCTCCTCCCTTTGCTGCCAGCCCGCCAGGCCCATGCCAGGCCCGCCCTGGGCCGGATCTAGGACCGAAGTGCGCGCGCGCGCCCGCACACCCCCTGCTCCTCGCTCCCTATCTGGGATCGGGAGGGGTCGAACCCCTCTGCTCCAGCGCCGCCCCAACCCCGCCGCCGGCAGCCGTCCCCGCCGCCTTGCTGGGAGCTCCTCCGCTCCTCCGTCGTCCTCCGCGAGGCCAGGCTCCGCCGCCCCTTCCTTTCTCTTCCTTCCTCTCTCTCTCCATCTTACCCTCTCTCTCCTGCAGGGATTTCGCAGGAGCTCGCCGCCGATGCTCGGATCTCGTCGCCGGAGCCCCTCCGGCCTCCTCCCGCGGCGGATCTATCACCGTGCCGGCCAGATCCCGCAGCTCCGGCCTCCTCCTGGCCTCCCCGGAGCCGAACCTCGTCTTATCGCGCTACGGCCGCCGCCCCTGCCTTCTCTCGATCCCCTCTGGATCGAGGAGGACGACGCCTCCAGCGCCCCGCGTGGGCCACGACCACCAAGGCCCAGCCCAGCTCCAGCCGGCCCAGCCAGGCCTGCCTCCCCTTCCCGAGCCAAGGCCTACTAGGTGAGTAGCCCATCCCCGTCTAAACGGCGGCCGTGTGTCTAGAACGAGATATGTGCAGCTCCTATCGGGATTTGTCGGCACATTCGGGCGCTCTTGCTGTCTTGTTTTACCATTGCCGAAATGTCATGTAACCGGGATTCCGAGAATGATCGATTCTTCCCGGGAGAAGGAATATCCTTCGTTGGTCGTGAGAGCTTATAATGGGCTAAGTTGGGACACCCCTGTAGGGTTTGATCTTTCGAAAGGCGTGCCCGCAGTTATGTGGCAGATGGGAGTTTTTAATGTCTGGTTGTAGAGAACTTGACACTTGACTTAATTAAAATGCATCAACCGCGTGTGTAGCCGTGATGGTCTCTTTTTCGGCGGAGTCCGATAAGTGAACACGGTTTGGGTTATGTATGAACGTAAGTAGATTCAGGATTACTTCTTGATCACTTCTGGCTTCTCGACCGTTGCATTGCTTCTCTTCTCGCTCTTATTTGCGTATGTTAGCCACCACATATGCTTAGTCGCTGCTGCAACCTCGCCACTTATCCTTTCCATACCCATTAAGCTTTGCTAGTCTTGATACCCATGGTAATGGGATTGCCGAGTCCTCGTGGCTCACAGATTACTACAACAACAGTTGCAGGTATAGGTAATGCGATGATCATGAAGCGAGAGCGATGCTTGCTTGTTTTGAGTTCTTCTTCTGCTTCGTCGTTTAAGGGATAGGTTCCTGGTCGGCAGCCTGGGCTAGCATCAATTTCATTCATGCGAAGCCTCTTCAGTCTTCCCTCAATTATTTCAACCGGTGAATTCTCGTCTCTTTTGTCATTCTTCAACTCTTTTTCTTCTCCGGTGGACCCAATTCAAATTTTCGGGTTGATCATATTCTTTTCCTTGGATCAAGTTATTCCCCTGCTCATTCGCCTCTCGCCAGTTTATCCTTCTAGAGTACTCAAGACATCTCAGGAGATTCGTCTGTGTTCGAATTAATTCGAGGTTGTCACCTCATTAAAATATTTCAATTGTTCTGGTGCACCATCTATCTCTTCAACAATCCTTTTTTCAACGGTGTTTTATTTTTAGTGGGCACTAACCCACAGGTCTTTTTCCAGGATCTTACCTGACTCTTCTAATTCTTCCGGAGTTTTTCTCAAATTCTTTTCAAGTGTGACATAAGAATGGATTCCGTCAGTCATATGCCTTCTCCAAGATCGTTTTCAAATTCTTTTCATTGTTGGCTCAACCTCTTCGCTTTTCATTCTTCTGGAGTGTCTCAACAATTTTTAGTGGTGTTTCTCGTCGTTAGTTGAAGATCGAAGACGAGTTTTTCCTCTAAATCTTGCCCGTTCTCCCGAAGATTCGTGGTTCTAGCTTCATGTTATCCTCTCGAATTATTCCATTTGTCAGATATTCTTCTTACCATTCGGAGTATTTTAGGAGTTGATTTCTGCTTCGTTTCACCGGAGGCCATCATTCCAGCGATCGTTCTCTAATTATCCCAATGCATGTGTCTAGTATTCTTTAATCAGCTTGTTATCAATTCGTTCTTTGCATCTAAATCCCCTCAAGCATATTGGTTCTTCGAATTCTTTCCGGTGATTCATTCTCTTTCATCAGTCATTTTTGAATTCTTACGATGGTTTGTTCAAGATTCTTTTTCCTTTGTTATCATATTAATTCATTTGTTCTTTTCAATCCTACCGGTGGTTCATGAAGACCTTCTCAAGTTTGCGATATGTCACTTCTCAATCCTTTTCAAGAAGAATAAGTAGTATGCAAAATCCATTGCTTGTCATCAATTTAATTTGATGAAGGATAAGCCTACAATAAATCTTATTTTTCCTTGAAGTGATTAATCCCTTCTTTCGGAGTTTGTTCTTGATGAATAAATTCGAGTTCCAAGTGTTTTCATCTTTTCTTTTCCGGAGTTCAAATTTCCTCGGCCATTTTGTCGGAACCTCCACTAAATCACTGCAAGGCTTTAATCTAATTCTTTCATCCTTCATTCTATCTCATCATCCTTTTGTCACCGGAGTTCTTCATGGTGGTTTTTCATGATTTAATTCATTCTTCAAGACTTCATTAAGAATTTTGTTGGAGGAGTTCATGTATTTTTTTCTTCTCGTGTCTCAAAGTGCAAATAATTCTCCGTTTTCTTCTGAATTGGAGTTTTGCATTCCTCGTTCTTCTCAACTATTCAAGCATTTGGTTGTGGCATAATTTCACCTCATGTTTTGAGATGTTTTTGATAAGTCCACAACAAACTTATTCTCTCGTTGTTTATTTTCTCAACAACTCCGTTCAACCCTTCTTTCTAAGTTCTTTTCATTCTACTATTTCAATTCTTCCGGAGGCATTGCATTGTTCATCTCATCAAGTGTCATCCCATTGGGTGAAGTTCAGGTCTCCATTCCTTCCATTTTTAGTAGGAGTGCTGCCCAAATTCTTTTGTTCATTCCTTTTCTATCTTGTTCTAGCCGGAGTAGTTTCGTAGTCTATCTTGTTTCTTGAGCTTTTCATTCTCGTCATATTCACCGTTCCTCCTTTCTAACTGAGTGCTCTTGACTTTGTTCATCTTCTCTCTTGTGTTCTCATTTCACCTCTTCCTCTTTCTCTTCCGTCTCATTCCTATGATCTCTGGACAAGGTCTCTTGTTAGTGGAGGAGAGTTGTAATGCCCCGAATCTGATGCGCCAGGTGTCTTCCAGTCATTTGTCGTTGTTGCCATGTCATTTGCTTGCGTGTTGCACTTTTCCATGTCATCATTTGCATTTCATATGCATGCTTTTCAAAACTTGCATTCGTTCGGGTCCTCCAAGTTCTTTCCATTGTCCATTCTGAGTGAAACCACACTCGCACGCGCCCGTGGCACCTCCGAATATTATTTTATCAGTGGCATAAAAATGTTCTCGGAATGGGGTGCAAGTTGGCGTGCGGTCTTATTATAGTGTAGGTAGACCGCCTGTCAAATTTCATCGTGTTCGGAGTCCGTTTGATAGCCCAACCGTCGTCCGTAGCGGCGTCGTCGCTGGTTTATTCGTCGGATGTTTTCGGTCTCCAAAAACCCTTCCTGGGCTGCACTTCCTTTCTCTCCCCTCAGCACAAGCCCACTCTACACAGCCCACTAACCCCTCCTACAGCCCACCTAGAACCCCCTCCGACCGGATCCGTCGGATCGCCATCGAAGGGCTCCAAACCACCCCAAAACCCCTAACCCTAGAACCCCTACTCTATATAAACACCACCCATGCCAAATTTGGCATCCCCTACCCCTTCCCCCACCTCCTAGTCGCAGCCACCCCCTCCTCCTCGGAATCCGCGCATAGCCACCTCCATTTCCGCGCCCCTCTAGCCCCTGTTCGCCACTTGGCAACTCGCCAATGGGCGCGCCGCCGCGAGTCGCCGCCTCGTCCAACCCCGCGTCGCCACCTGGCTCCATGTCGCCCCCGGCCTCCTCCCTCCGCCGCCAGCCCGCCAGGCCCGCGCTAGGCCCGCCCCGTGCCGAATCTGGGCCCGAAGCGCCTGCGCGCGCCCGCGCACCCCCCACTCTTCGCTCCCTATCTGGGATCGGCAAGGGCCGAACCCCTCTGCTCCACCGCCGCCCCAACCTCGCCGCCGGCAACCATCCCCACCGCCTCGCCGGGAGCTCCTCCGCTCCTCCGCCGTCCTCTGCGAGGCCAGGCTCCGCCGCCCCTGCCTTTCTCTTCCTTCCTATCTCTCTCTCCATCTTACCCTCTCTCTCCCGCAGTGATCCCGCTGGAGCTCGCCGCCGCTACTCGAACCTCGTCATCGGAGCCCCTCCGACCTCCTCCCGCGGCGGATCTGGCATGGCGCAGGCCGGATCCTGTAGCTCCGGCGTCCTCCTAGCCTCCCCAGCGCCGGACCTCGCTGGCGTCACGCTGCGGCCGCCGCCCCTGCCTTCCCTCAATCCCCTCTGGATCGAGGGGGACGACGCCTCTAGCGCCCCGCGTGGGCCACGGCCCCCAAGGCCCAGCCCAGCTCCAGCCGGCCCAGCCAGGCCTGCCTCCCCTTCTCGGGACAAGGCCTTCTAGGTGAGAAGACCATCCCCGTCTAAACGGCACCCACTCATTTTTTAATTATTTCGTGCTCGCATGGTTTTTTTTCTGAAATATGCCGAAATATGCGTGTCCCTGAATTTTAACGATATGTGCTCATGTTTGCCATGCCATAACTTGATGCTCGGTGCTCCGTTTTGCGTGCATAATATGTAAAAATGTTCAACTCAGTGCTCTTCATGATGGTCTAGTTTGCATTCATGTTAGGGTTCATCTTGATGCCTTAATCTTCGTTGCAAAACTGCTATTTGATACGAATTGCTGGAATCTGCTGATTGTCAACATCATTTGTGCATCTTGTGAGTGCCACAACTTTGTCCCTCTTGGTGCTATGATGATGATCTTGATATGCACATGTTATGCTCTTCATGCTCTACATGTTGATGGACTTTGCATTCATCTTGATATCTTAATCCCTGTTACAAAAGTGCATGTTGCGGTTAACTGCTGAAAATTGATGTAACTTGCTGATTTTTCATTTTTGTTGTGTTTTGTGTGTGCATCCTATGAGCATGATGTCTACATATTTTAGGAGAATTTTTATGCCATCTTTACAGGTGTTCAATCCATGTATTTTTATATGCCCTGTAGTGAGTGCATGAAGCTTGTGAAGTGGGCTACTTGCTATTAACGTTCTGTGAATGCTGAAACTGCTATATCAGGTTTCCATGTTTGCTTGATGCTACCAATTAACCCATGCATATTCCGAAGATGCTTATTTGACATGTTTTGTTTTATATGTTATGCTATATCATGCCATGCCTTTTGATTCCCCATATATCCCCTGTAGCATATGTTTTCATTGCCATGAAGATGCCTATATGCTGTTCCAGATTTCTGTTACCTTCATGATGCCTTATTGTGAGCTTGTTATTGAGTGATCCATGACACTTATGGAGGTGCTCCAATTACATGTTTTGTAGTGTTCTATGAGTAATTTGTTCACATGCCATGGTTGTTAATTTTGGATGTCATATGCCCCTGTTCCATGCTTGGAAACATGCCATCATAATGTTGCTGTTTTACACTTGCTGAAACTGTTTCAACATTCAATATTGTCTTGTTGGTTCCCACTAATCCATGAGCCATATGTATATGATGCCATGATGTTATTTGCTCTTTGTTATGTGTAATTTGATTCCATGCCCCTGGTTGCTATATAAACTTGCGGTAGCTTGTCTCTTTCTTTCTCTCAAGTTGCCATCATATTAACTCTACTCATGCATATCCTGTTGTGTTACAAAGTTGCATTTTGCATTGGTCATATTGTTTTAATATTGATGCCTATGAACCTGAACCTTACTTATATTTGAAGTATGTTATCTGTACATGAAGTGCATGTCAAGTTTATTCTCATATGTTTCATGTAGCATATTGTTTTGATGTTTGCAAAGTGCCTACTTGTTGTTTTGGGCAGATTGTTGTTATATCTTGTTTGGAGTGTATGTGTTGCACCGTTGCTCCGTTTTGAGCATGGTCTATATGAAACTTGCTTAGAATTGCATGTAGTTGTATCATGTCATGTTGAATCCTTGTTTTGGGAGTGTTTGCTTGATGTTTGAATGCATTTTGCATCAATGCCATGTCTAACTTGTTTTGCTCATATCTTCTAGGCCGTATCTCCGAATTAAATGAACTTTATATGTAACTTGACTAGATTTTTGCCTAGATCATCATGGTGCTCTTTAACTTGCTGGTTAACAACTTCAACTTAAGGTTTATTCAGTTCTGGACCAATTTCTAAATTTGCATATGAGGACTTGTCGGATTTATTATATGTTGTTCCCGGCCTCATTTAAACTTGCTTTGATGTGTTGTTCTTGAATGCATCATCTCTTGCCATGAGTAGCATCACATAGCCTTGCCATGCATCATACCTGGTTGAGCATCATGCCATGTTTATGTGTTGTGTGTTTACCATGTTGTTTGCTTCTTTCCGGTTGTGCTTCTTCACAATAGTTCCTGTTTCGTTGCGATCGTGAGGATTCGTTCGACTTTGCTTGGTTCGTCTTCGTCCGTTCTTCTTCTTCATGGACTTGTTCTTCTTCCTAGCGGGATTTCTGGCAAGATGACCGTTACCCTGGATCTCACTACTATCATTGCTATGCTAGTTGCTTCGTTCTATCGCTATGCTGCGCTACCTATCACTTGTTCATCAAGCCTCCCAAATTGCCATGTTAGCCTCTAACTTTTCACCATTCCTAGAAAACCGTTGTTTGGCTATGTTACCACTTTAACTCAGCCCCTCTTATAGCGTTGTTAGTTGAAGGTGAAGTTGAAGATTGCTCCATGTTGGAAAAGGATTATTTTGGGACATCACAATATCTCGTATTTAATTAATGCATCTATATACTTGGTAAAGGGTGGAAGGCTCGGCCTTATGCCTGGTGTTTTGTTCCACTCTTTCCGCCCTAGTTTCTGTCATACCGGTGTTATATTCCCTGATGTTGCGTTCCTTACGCGGCCGGGTGTATGTGAACCCCTTGACAGTTTGCTTTAAATAAAACTCCTCCAGCAAGGCCCAACCTTGGTTTTACATTTTCCTAACAGCCTATTACCTTTCCCTTGGGAGTAATTAACCCGAGGGTCATCTTTATTTTAAACCCCCCTGGGCTAGTGCTTCTCTAAGTGTTGGTCCGAACTAGAGCCACTTGCAGCGCCACCTCGGGGAAACTTGAGGGTTGGTTTTAGCTGTACGTAGTGTTCATCCGATGTGCCCTGAGAACGAGATATGTGCAGCTCCTATCGGCATTTGTCGGCACATCCGGGCGGTCTTTCTGGTCTTGTTTCACCATTGCCGAAATGTCTTGTAACCGGGATTCCGAGACTGATCGGGTCTTCCCGGGAGAAGGAATACCCTTTGTTGGTCGTGAGAGCTTATAATGGCTAAGTTGGGACACCCCTGTAGGGTTTCATCTTTCGAAAGCCGTGCCCGCGGTTATGTATTAGATGGGAGTTTTTAATGTCTGGTTGTAGAGAACTTGACACTTGACTTAATTAAAATGCATCAACCGCGTGTGTAGCCGTGATGGTCTCTTTTCGGCGGAGTCCGGGAAGTGAACACGGTTTGGGTTATGTATGAATGTAAGTAGTTTCAGGATCAGTTCTTGTTCACTTCTAGCTTCTCGACCATTGCATTGCCTCTCTTCTCACTCTTATTTGCGTATGTTAGCCACCATATATGCTTAGTCGCTGCTGCAACCTCACCACTTATCCTTTCCATACCCATTAAGCATTGTTGATCATGGCTCACAGATTACTACAACAGCAGTTGCAGGTACAGGTAATGCGATGATCATGACGCGAGAGCGATGCTTGCTTGTTTTGAGTTCTTCTTCTGCTTCGTCGTTCAGGGGATAGGTTCCTGGTCGGCAGCCTGGGCTAGCAGGGTGGATGTCGTTTGAGTTTCTATTTGTGTTACATCCGTAGTCGGATGTTGCTCTTATGTATGGTGATGTTGTATTCGTGTGGCATTGTATGCCTCTTGTATGTATCCCCAACTATTATGTAATGGTATGATGTAATGATATCCACCTTGCAAAAGCGTCTCTGATATGCGCTTCTATCCTTGGTGGGACCCTTGAGTTCCTTTAGGATAGGGTCGCATATTGGGCGTGACAAGTTGGTATCAGAGCCTCTACCGACCATAGGAGCCCCCCTTGATTGATCATAGTTGGCCATTGTTGAGTCTAGAAGAAAACTGTTTTCGGAGTCTAGTTATATCAGAGAGTAGGAATTCTTTTTACTCCTCAGCCCCTTCGTTGCTCTGGTGAGGAATCTTGACGTAGGTGTTTTGAGTTACTCCTCTTCCCCTTCAAACTTTCTTTAGGATCACGCAGTTAGTTTTTCGTTCATTGGTTCTCAGCTCTTTTCATCCGGTGCATTTCTCGTGAAGGTTACTCGAGCCTCTTCATCTTTGCCAAGTTCAATCCTCAGTTGTTTTCTTTTGCCACCCACCCACCCTTTTTCTTCTCGGAGCCGGAGTCCGTAATCGAGTATCCATCCTACTCATGCGAAGCCTTTACATTCTTTCAACCGGTGTTTTCTATTCAAGATATTTCTCGGTTTTCCTTTGCAAGTTGCCTTTGTTTTTCCGCCCTCCCACCCTCTTATTCCCAGAGCTTGAGTCTCTTTCGAGCATCATTTTCATTCGTGTGAAGCCTCTTCAGTCTTCCCTCAATTATTTCAACCGCTGAATTCTCGTCTGTTTTGTCATTCTTCAACTCTTATGTATGGTGATGTTGTATTCGTGTGGCATTGTATGCCTCTTGTATGTATCCCCAACTATTATGTAATGGTATGAAGTAATGATATCCACATTGCAAAAGCGTCTCCGATATGCGCTTCTATCCTTGGTGGGACCCTCGAGTTCCTTTAGGATAGGGTTGCATATTGGGCTTGACAGTATGCTTGCATGCAAACATATTAATATGATTTAAAAACCACTCACATGCATGCCATGGTACTTCTGCATGCTTGCATGTGGCTTAGTGCGGAGCCTCTCAACTTCTACATCAGACGGCTATTATCGACTGATTTAGTTCATCTAACGGCTACATTCATTTTGATGATGTGGCTCAAGGACATGATAGAGAATTCCTAGTAGTGGGGGCTAGCTATTTGATATAGTAGATAAGTCTTTGTAGAGATTCCACTAGGTGGACTACATATGGAACAAAATGAATGAATCTACATTTAAAATGCTTCTATATACATCCGCATGTGGTTCATGGTGAAATCTCTACAAAGACTTATATTTAGGAACGGAGGAAGTACTAGTATAGTACGTACTGTAATTTATCAGCGAGATAAATTTGTACAATGCTATGAAGCTTCTAGCTTCTGTTACATGTATCTTGCGTCCAAGGTTGCCCGTTGCAACATTTCATCAAATACAAAGGAGACTAACACGCATGCTATTGCACCTCAATGATTGACAGATCATAGCAAATATGTACCCCCCCCTCGTCCCAAAATAAGTGTCTCAACTTTATGCAAACTTTAGTACAAAGTTGTACTACTACTAAAGTTGACACTTATTTTGGAAAAGAGGCAGCTAAATAAAAAATGATCCATGCAGTCCCTAGCCCTTGAAGCATAAACCCTAACTAGACTTCAATTTGCTGGCAATGTTCGAGCTTCCTAAGAAATGAAGTTTGCAACCTTTTGACCATCGGATCATTTTTTGCAGTTTCACCAAAATCGAGATGAGCATCCATGTGGCAAAGAAATTGAAGAAGCGTGATTAGAATAAGATTACTAGGACTAGTTGATGAGACATAAACTCATCACAAATATAGTATGTAGAAGCCAGTAGAGGTATGTGCGGGGCAAAGAAGTAGAGAAATATTCACATGGAGTGATGTGGGCAGCTGGAGCAGTGGTGCAAGCCGGCTGTAAAGGGAGTTGCACCGGAGGGATGTCGGGACGTATCTCAACCTTGAGGAGGGTGGCGGGAGGTGGCAACTGCCCACGTCGCGGCAATGTGCAAGGGACGAAGGCAACATCACCGGCTTTGTGAGAGAGAACGACGGGGACCCCTGATCGGGACGTGCCGACAGTGGGTTTCTCCGTCGGCGACGGCGACCGCATCTACAGTAAGCATCCACCCCTTCCCCCGTCAGACATGATCCGCCGGGATGTTAGAGATGTGGCCACAGTCATTTTGTGCGAGAGAGTGTGAAGAGAGCAACCCCAGTAAGCAACCGTGTAGGCTGGCCCGTCCTGACTATGTATATAGTGGAGCGGTTTCCTTTTCTCTCCATATGAACCTAGCATATTACATATGTGCCACTGAATAAAAATACTTTATTTATAAATGACGCGACACCTACTACTCGCTCTCTTGCGCTTGGCATCTCCAAAATATTAACCTTGCGATTGGCTCTTCGCCTCTTCGGGAAGTCGAGCAAAAATGGCACTGCAGTATATATCGTTCTGGCTATATGAGACCGAATGAATTGCTGCACGTCCACCATGTGGGCGAGGGAGAATGCGTACTATTACGTCCGTTTCAGGTGGTGTCTGTTTCCAGGGACTTTTTAGTGTAGGGAATAGAAAAAGTCCCCCTTAGAGACTTTTTAACCAAACAGGAGGGACTACTAGGGACTAAAACTTGCTTTTTGGGACTTAATGAAGAAGACTCTCAAGGAGAGTCTTTTTTGGGACTTTTCCAACAACGCCCCTCCCTGCACCCATTGCCTCACCGCCCCATGGTGTTGTTTGGTTGTTATTTTTCTATATACAAGGGGTAACATGGTCATTCAACAACCTCTAGGGAGGGACTAGGGACTTTTTAGTCCCTGAAAACAAAAAGGGATGGACTTTTTAAGGAGTAGGGACCTTTTAGTTGGGACTAGAAAAAGCCCTAGGACTTATGAACCAAACAGGGCCTCAATATGGACTACATATGGAGCAAAATGAGTGAATCTACACTCTAAAATATGTCCATATACATTAGGGTTTGGAGTATGTGTAGTTCATATTGAAATCTATTAAAGGACATATATATTCCAAACAATATGATAATCTCTCTAACCAAGGTAGTAGGGACGAGGAGTAAACGCAGGGAGCAGTAAAATTTTCTCCTCGTCCTGCGAGCCACCGCGCGCGTGGGCGAGGGAGCGGGCGTAAGGCGTACAATACTACTACTAGTAAGCAAGCTTCACCTCATCTTGCGAGCCACCGCGCCCGTGGGCGGGGGAGACGGCATACTAAGCAAGCTTCTCCTTGTTCTGCGAGTTGACGGGACACATCAAAAGTACTCCAGTGTATAGAGCCTTGCCTCTAAGGTAGGCCCCACATGGTTTGCCTCTTTTTTAACATAACGCGTCAAGTCACAATTTTTTTCTTCACCCGTGGTAGACGATCCTCCCTCCACCAAGTGGACAATCAGTACACATGCCAAATTACCACGTGGGCTGCCTTTTCATACAGATATGAGCTCCACCGTGTACCCACGCGGGTGTGGTTGGGAAAGAGACGGGAGTACGTGCGCAGTGCATGCACCTCTTCTCTTCGTGCACGTCGCCCACCTACGTGGGTGTGTGCGAGAGATACAAACCGCATTCATGAGTGTTTTTTGTTTTGGGGGGGAGTGGGGTTGATTTCGTGAATGTATTTGTGGGAATATGTGTCAATGACATCTCAAACAAATTTTTGCATGCAATGTGTGTGAAATGGAGGCCTATCCATATCATATATAGAGGGTCGGGTGATCCACGAGAAGAGAGGGAGGGGTCATAGATATCGATAGAGTCGAAGAGAGGATCAAGTGGGTGGGTGAGAGCTCGATGAAGAGAGCCATCGAAATTATGTGTGTGTGCAAGTCAAAGATATAGGGCGACTGACCTACCAGAACGTCTGAGGGCACAGGTCAAGTTTGTGTGTGGCAGGGAGACATGACTAGAGCGCTCGATGTATCGGTGTGTGTGTGGGGGGGAGGGGGTGGGGGGAGGGGTAGGCAGAGGCCTAACTATAGAGGTAGAATGACTAGTATATGTGTTGAGAAGGAGAGACCCAGCTATGTCTTGAGGGAGATCAGTCGACATCCATACATAACTGAAGGACGGGAAATAGGATGGGACAGAGAGAGAGAGAGAGAAAGAGAGAGAGGAGAGAGAGGGAGGGAGAGGGGTAGAGTGCTGGATGGGTGATGGATTTGCTTGTCGAAGATGGTGGGAGAGGCCTACTAGACAAACTGAGGGTGGAACTGCAATATTATCAATAAGAGTTGGGATGTATTTCTGTGTGTGCCTGTGCATGATAGATCTGTCGGGACGCATCCATGGATGATGAAGGGGAACCATGTGTTTGGTAAGCAAACCTAACTAGATTGGTAGATCAATTGTTGTTTGATAGAGGAAGGAAGAGACATAACTAATGAGGTAGATCGATCGACGCGTGGGAAAAAATGAGTTATAAGGACCTAGCTAGCTATATGTATAGCGGGAGATCGGTTGGTGTACGTCCATTTGTTAGAGGCAAATAAGGCCCATCGAGATGGATAGACAGAGAGAATGGAGCTAGGAGGTGGTGCGAGAGGCCCAACTACTAGCTAGATAGGGGGAGGAGTGTGCGGTTGTGAGATCGATGAAAAGAAGGGCGAGAGTTTACATGTGTGTGGGACCGTATGAGAGACACGAGGCAAGGACACATAAAGGAGGAGATTGAAAGTGTGTGTGTATGTTGTAGGCAGACATTGCTGGAGAGGTTTATCGATCGGTGTGTGTCGGAAAGGAGTTGTGGAGACTTTGGGAGAACGACCTAAAGAAAAAAATGAATGTGCGTGATGGATAGAATGCTGAGGGAGGGGGAGGGCGAGGAGGGCTTGTGCATGCACGAGAGAAAGTTAGTGGTAGCTACAAAGGTTAGAGGATTGTGTGGGTGTAAGAGACTAACAAAGATCATAATTTCATATGAAAGTGGATTCATATATTTGAATAGGAGATCATAGTGTTTTAAACATATGCATGCATGAATATAGCGGTGATACACATGCTATGGTTTTGCACATCTTATACCATAATGTGATAATGCATGGCGTTTGCAACTCACAGCTAAATGTCGAACAATCTAAACAATGCTATACATCGAACAATCTCACATTTTATTTGAATTTGTGATAATGTGTGGCGTTTGCAGCTTACAACTAAATATCGAACAATCTAAACAATACTATATATCGAACATTCTCACATTTTATTTGAATTTGTGGTAGTGTGTGGAATTTGCAACTCACATCTAAATACTTGTACGCGCAGGG
The DNA here is from genome assembly GCF_002162155.2 of Triticum dicoccoides. Classification (NCBI taxonomy): domain Eukaryota; kingdom Viridiplantae; phylum Streptophyta; class Magnoliopsida; order Poales; family Poaceae; genus Triticum; species Triticum dicoccoides. Next base: position 338,997,892 of record NC_041383.1, on the reverse strand, counting down.
GGCGGGGCACCATACGTAATGTGATAAACACATTATACATATGAGACATGGTTTAGATTATGGAGATCTAGCTAGAGCTAGAAATGTAATGTGATTTGAAATCAACATAAAGTGGATTCAAAAAATCGTGTTCGAGTTCATATAGTACACATAGTTCATATGTAACTCGAGACTAATCATGTGGTGTGCTGTGAAGATAATACACAAATGATGGTTTAACTTGACAATAATGATGATTGTAGATCTTACTAAAACAGAGAAACGAATTCAAATGCTTTAACTTCACAACAATCATTACTATAGATCTTATTCCAATAGAGAAACGAATTCAAATTTAGTTCATATTGAAGCGGTAGTATATACGTTTGGAATGCACTAAAACGTTCATTTGAGTAGTAGGTTGCATGCATTATACATGTAGCGAAATATTTTAATTGAACATAACATGAATTCAAAGTTTCGAATGATATTTGTAGTGTGAATTGATTTGGTACAGTACACATTAGGCTTGTCCGGAAATTTCAACCCACGCCTTGTTAGCCCGAAATATTTAAGATATATCTTTGTCTCGTTGTGCTCCGACAACACCCTCCATCTCAACCCGCGCCTTGCTTTTCCAAAATTACAACGCGTGCGAAAACTCCCACCTCCTATGAAATCCCGACAAGCGAAATGCCCGTGATACCCCTGAACCGAAAGAACCGCCTCAAATCGGTGGGGGTACTTTCGTAACTTACCCCACATTTCGAACAAGCGCATCCCTAAGCCATGGTTCCCCACTCCCATCCCATCCACCCACTGATTCTTACACCGAGGCTGGGAAAACCCGCAAAGCCCCACGCCCTCCTCCGTCCGCCACCCAGCCGGAGCCTCTTCCCCGATGATGTCGTCCATAGCAAAACCTCGATGTCCCTCATCCACCGTACCGGATGCGGATCCGTCATCGATCTGGTCGTCTCGCCGGTTCAGCCACCCCGTTCTCCACCTCCAAGGAGCTGCCCCGATGTTCCCCTCATCTTTCGCACCACCTCCATTCCCACACCGCCGTCTTCACCTGCACCACCAAAAGAGCATCGTCATCACCGTTTCCTCGGATAAAGTTGTGGCCTAATCGGCGCCACCAAAGAGGTTGTACACTAATCGCCGCATTTTTTTCTTGATTCGATCTCATGGTGCTGCCGGTGCTCGGTCCCGAGCCGACACGGCGCGGCTCCATCCACGGTGGCATCGCCGGCCACATCTTCCATGGCATTGCTCCCTCGGTGGCGACGTCCACATCAGTAGGAGCTGGTGCTGCTTTAGCTCTCGCTCGCGCTGCTGCTCTGCTCTTGCTCTTGGTCCCCTTCCTGGTCTGCTCTTGCTCTCGGTACCCTGCCTGGCTGGTCTTGCTATTGCTCTTGCTTGCGCTGCTGCTCTGGCTCTTGCTCTTGCTTACAATGCTGCTCTGATTTAGCTACACTTCAGTCGACTGAATTGACTTTTGGGTCAGTCGATTTTCAGGGGGTGGGGGGCTCGCCGGAGTGAAGGAAGAACCAGCCGCAG
>NC_041383.1:338979949-338996109 GCF_002162155.2 Triticum dicoccoides | reverse complement strand
ATGGGGGGCCCTAGAGGGATGGCCGAGGCGGCGGCGGACCGGTGATGGGGAGTGTTTTTGGGGCGGGTGGGGCGGCGCACTGACGGCCGCGGGCGGCGGGGGGCGGCTGTTTGGCCGGTGGGGGCTGGTGGCTCAGGGGGGTGGAGGTTGAAGATGAACTGCAGGCCCTTGATTTCGTATCCAAAGGCTGCAAAATCGACTGAACAGAGATGAAAAAGTCAGTCGACTGACGTGTAGCCTCACCTTGCTAGTAAGTTCAGTTTCAACAGTTAAATTCAGTTTCGACAGTTAAGTTCAGAGATGAGCTGCTAATGTATTTTACATCTAGCACTTTGTGGTTATGTATTTTACGTCATCTATTGGAGATGCTATTAGAATTCCACTCAGGTTAATGTTGTCTCTCTTGTCCTGCTTCAGCCTCGGCGTCGTACAACTCACCGGAGCTGCTCCAACGACGAAACCCTCCATCACAGTGGAGCAGTACCTCGGGCTCCATCTCCAGACGCCTAAGATCTTCTTCCCCTCCTCCGACAGCCAAGTCAGCCGGAGCATCCTCACCGGCCAACCCAATCACGCTGAGATCGACGTGGCTTCGCCAAAGAGGTTGTACACTTGTTGCATCTCTTTTTTACTCTACATGTTATATACATTGTCCACTGAGCACACGTAGTAACGGGAAATACGATTATTTTATCATACTATATGACAAGCAGTGAGGTACCAGGCAACTTATCTATCCGTGATGGACTCTCTTGAATGCCATCATTATTTATCTCTGCGTGTTTGAACTGTGCATTTGTCCATGGCCCTGGGAGTTGAGCTAGTAGGGCAGTGGCCTGTGTCCAAAGGAATAGAAGTAGCACAAAAACATTTTTTAGTGTAGGCTTTTCCTTGCTCAAGCCTGCCTACTAGAAACGCCTGTGCTTGAAAGGAAAAGTGAATGAAAAACATAGGAATTGGAAAGTTTCCTATGGTACTACTATTCATGAATTTGGTTCAAAGGAATGGAGCAAAGGAAAACTGTAGGATTTGTTCCTTTAGTGTCTCATTGAAAGAAAAACCATAGGAATTTTAATTTTCACTTGTTCTCCTTTTCAAATTCCTATTCATGAAGCACAAGACTAAGAGATAGTAGCTTAATAGCATTATAACCGTACATTTTCTTGTGGTTTGACTTAATCTCACCATGCTTCTTTGCATCCTGTGATATTCCAATTCTTGTGAATCAAACACCCATATTGGTAGAAATCCTGTGTTTTTAAATTCTTTGTTTTGCACGTGCATTCCTATCCTATTCTTGTCTATTTCCTAACCCTGCATTGTTGGAATCCTCCAATTCAAACGAGCCCTTACAGAATTACTTCTCTTACATATAGTTGTCAAAGAAAACCTTGCGTGGTTTGTCCCGCTCCTGCTATGACGTCGTCCACCCCAGCTCAGCTGCTCCAACGATAGAAGGGTCCAGCACTACAGGGATCCGACCTCCAGACTGTCTTTCGCCGCCTCAGATCTTCTTCCCCGCCGCCAACAGCCATGAAAACTGCATTACCATCATCAACCGAGCAGATGACCTCGAGGACTACATGGGTCCTCAAGAGAGGTCGCACTCTTTCATGTCGGCTTACGTTTTGCATCGCTTAATATTACATGCTACTTTATCATCCTTTTCATTGATTAGACTCTGAGTTAGCTCCAAACTAATGGTCAAACTTGAGTTTTTAAATGGTTGTGGGGTACATATCGGGGCCGCAATCAATAGTATCTATGTACTATCTAGTTAATCTACGGTGTCTACTATGAGTTTCATGTTGGGTGGGAAACAAACATTAAAGAAGCCATTATCTATATGTTTTAACTGAAGCCATTATCTGTCTGCTATTATTGGTTTTGGGTCTATCCACAGGTCGCTACCATCACTCTGGATTTCTGCGTGTACTTCTTACATAATATCACTATGTTTTATTCCTATGCATGACAGTTATTGTAAACAATGGAACTGAACATGTCGAGCAAAAGAGACGAGACGTCGCTCCATGGTAGGCGCAAAGGCAGCCCCCCTCCACCCATTTTAGATTGTAATCGAGAGGAAGATATCTGTTCTGAGGGGGACTCAGAAGGAGAAGACCACTCCTATTTACCCCCGGAGGTCTTCGCTCTAACTTGGCATGCTGATGTTGGTTATATCATGCATATGGTGCCTTGCATTGCTTACTTTATGCATCAAATATGTCATCTGCTTAGTCTAGACATCCTTTGTGTGAATGTTGTCTGTTTAGTTTATTCATCGTTTATGTGAATTATGCAACGCCATCTTGTTTAGCCAGGCATCATAAATGTGAATTTTGCTATGCCACTTCTTAGCCAGTCATCTTATATGTAAACTATATCAGGCCATCCTTTTTTTCGTTACGTATTACATTTTTCAACAATGTCAGTACATTCAACTGCTCTTTGTGTGCATCAGCCATTTTTGACACGGTGATGGAAAATTCTGGAGTGAAAACAAGGTCTTCAGAGCATACTATGCGATCTGACGAAGCGCATATCTCGCTGGTTACGGATAGCTCCTCAGAGGAGGATTCAGAGACAGATGACCAGTCCTACCCCCCCCCCCCGAGGTGTATGCTCTAACTTGGCAGGGTTATGTTGCTCATATCGTGCGTATGGTGTCTTGCATTGCTATGTCATTTGATTAGTTTAGACATGCTTTGTGTGAATACCACCTGTTCAGTGTCTAATTACCATACATGTGAATTATGCATTGCCATCTTGTTGCAAGACATTATATATATGAATTGTGCAATGCTATATTGTTGCGAAGGCATTATATATGTGAATTATGCAATGCCATGCTATTTAGCCAATCATCAGGTATGTGAATTATATCATGCTATCATTTTTTTGTATTACGTGTTCCATCTGTCGATAATGTTTGTATATTCAACCACTCTTCCCATGCATCAGCCATTTGAAGCGGTGATGGAAGTATCTGGAGTGAAAACAAGGTATTCAGAGCACACAATGTTACCTGCTGAAGCAGACATCTTGTTGGTTACAGAGAGCTCCTCAGAGGAGGATTCAGAGACTGATGACCAGTCCTATTTCCCCCCTGAGGTCTATGCTCAAACTTGGCAGGGTTATATTACCCATGTCATGCATGCTGTCTTGCATTGCTTAGTTTTTACATCATATATGGATTGCCATCTGCTTACTTGCTTACTATATAAATCATATATTTGAACTATATCATGCCATCATGTCTACATAGTACATACACATCATCTATCTGAATTATGGCATGGCAACCCATTTAATAAAGACATCATATAGTTATATCATCTCATCCTATTTAGTGTTTACAGTCATCATATTTTGAATTATGGCATTCTATCCGTGAATGTATGTGAATTATGGCATGCCAACCTATTTAATAAACACATTATATAGTTATATCATGTCATCCTATTTACATAGTCATCATATTTTGAACTATGTCTTTCCATCTTTTTTAGTTAGCCATCATAATGTGAATTTGTGTCATGCTATCCTGTTTAGTTAGTCATCATATATGTGAAATTGTCTCATGCTATCATGTTTGGTTAGACAACATAAATGTGAATTATTTCATGCCCTCTTTTATTCCCCACTATCCATTGCACCTGTCTATCATACAATGTCTATACTTTCAATTACTTTTCTTGTTTATCAGCCATTTGAATTGGAGAGGGTGATGACAATATCTAAGGGAGTAACAACACGGTCTTCAGAAAAGATAGTTCTACCAGTTGATGCAGATAGAACCATGGTTGTACTTGCCCAAGGACCAGATCCACCACACATAACCCAGACTCTCGCAAATTGTACCCCTACCCAGTTGGACAAAGAAGCAGCTACACCCCTTCTAACCCCAACCCCGGCAGATAGTAACCCAGTTCTAGTTGACACAGCACCGTCTCCACCATAGAGCACCCAAACACGAGCAGTTAGTAAGGGAACTGCAGTGCCCAAAGCACGAGGACCACCACTCTGAATCCCAACTCAATGCTTAAAGGAGAAGAAGATTGGTTCTCAGGTCAGGTTCTGTAGCTATGGTTCATACCCCTTTGCTGTATTTACTCATACCAACTATTTTCAAATTTGAAGGATGGAATTGAAACTCCAATGGCGCAACAGGTATGTTCTAAACCTATTTCTTTAACTTGTTTGTTGTTGTAACCTGCTCTATGTTGATTTCAGTTTCAATTGAATAAACAGTTATGTTCTCATGTCATGCACATTACAAGTGTTGTTATTGCTCTATAGTTTCCCACACTTATATTCTGTCTATTCTGCTTTGTCTTGAACAAATATTATTTGAACTGTGTCTCTATCTTGATTTCGCAACAAAAACTAGAATGATATAGACCATAAAGTGCCCATGGTATATAGATATATGTTTGTTTCATGCTATTATCCTGTCCACTTTACTACTGAACTCATTTACCAAAATGAGTTTCATATATAACATGGTAAACCTGTGATGTGTCTGCTTGTTTCTCTTTTAGAATGCGGAAAAAATATTGGAGAACAGTACCCCATTATGCAATGGTAAAGGAAGTAATGCAGATAAGGTTCAAGATAATGAGACATCCCTGTTGGTCTCCAAGAAAGCTGATAAAAACTATCTTGACGACAGTGAGAGAACCCAAAAGTCCTGTCTTGATGTAGTGTTCGAGTTACTGGCCACTACTGCTAGAACAAGCTCTTTGAACTCGCTGCCTGAATTAGTTCGTCTTCTTGAGTCTCAACTTCAAGTTGAAAGACATCGATCAAATGTGCTACGACAGGAAGCTGAAGGACTGAGGAAGTCCCTGCAGAATTCAGATGCGTACTTCCTGGTGCAACAACAAGCGCTGGAGGATTTAAGCGCCAAACAAGAGAAAGTTAATAAGCTTGCTAAGCATCCTGCGAGCATTATGGGCACCTAGGATATTGTTTCTTGAGATCTTATGAAGTGGTTTCAGTTCTGGATTTGTTTTGCTGCGGCGTTTATTTGCGTTGGTCGCCAACTTTGACAACGAGTGTATATGATATGCTGCTTTGTTCCCTATATTTGCACTGGTGGCGAACTTTGATGCCCAGTGGATGTAATATGTGTCATAGCCATGATAGCCTAGCGTAAGTTGCTTGCTTATTTATTTCCTTGTTATCTTGTTTATTTGTTTGCTTGTAGTCAGTGCAGTTCTTTTTTCGTGGTTTGCTAGTGGTCGCAATAACCTATTTTTAAAACTAGGCCACAATAACCATGGGCTACATATTTATTGTAGTGACACTGGGCCTCCTACCGGCCATAGAAACAATGGGCCTTCTATGGGCCATAGACACAATGGGCCTTCTATGGGCTGTATCATCAATGGGCCTTATATGGGCCGTATGATCGATTGGCCAAACATGGGCCAATAACAGACTGCATTATGGCCCTAAACGGGCTAGAGTTGGAATCGTCCGTTCATGGCCCGACCATAACGAGCCATCATTAATAGGCCATATTTGATGACGCTATGAAAACGGCCCAACGTATTAACAGGCCACAAATGGGCGGACTGTAACAACGGGCTGAATTTGGCCCACAAGCAGAAAATGACAGTAACGGACCGTAAGTAACCGAATGCTGGAAATGAGCCCAAGAATAAATGGGCCCTGAGAAGGCCGAAAGATAACATGGGTTGGAAACAACCCAATGGAATAATGGGCCGTTAATGGGTATAAAGTGATACACTGTTCATTATAGGCCAGTTTCACCATGGGCCGTTAATGGGCCAAGAGTTACAAAGGGCCTCATATGGGCCGAAAGACTTCATGGGCCATACATGGGCTTGAAGTTAAAACGGGCTGGAATCATATTGGACGGCCCATATGATGCTACTAGGCCTAATTCGGATAGTTCGTAACGGGCCCTGGGTTAGCGGGCTGTAAATGGGCTATATGCGAACATGCCGTTAACAGGCTTTTAGTGGGCCGGCCTGCCACCTTTTGACCAAGTAAAACGGGCCGGCCTTTTCACAGGAATGGGCCTCTATTGGGCCGTGTCACGTGTCGACGTATCATAGGCGCCTTCTATCCAATGAGTCGATGACATATGTCCCGACGGTGAGCCGACACGTGTTTCCTCCAGCCAATGATGATTTTACACGTGGAAAATCCCCATTGGTCAGGGTTGTTAAGAGGTTATCGGATCCAAAGCTGGACCCAATAGCTTAACGGCGTTCCGTTATGGTGGATGCCACGTGTCGGTCACCCTTGACGAAAGCACTTCTATGGCGTGCCATTTATCGTCATGGAAGTGGACTTCCGTGATGATTTTGGTAATGTCATGGAACACTTCTACGATAGCACAAGTATGACTATCTTGATTCTGTCATAAAATCGTCATGGATGTACATGCATGACAGAAAACGTGACCTACTATGACAACCACATATCCTCATGGAAGTGTACTTTTTTCTAGTGATCACAGCAATATGATACCAGAAGGCAACTGAAATATGCACAGAGACTAATCGTACGAACACCAATGGGTGAACTCAAAAGGGATAAGCATGCATATAAGATTAAGTGAAAGCTCAGTTCCACATGAACATAAGCAGTACGATGTCTAAACACAGGACATGCATCATGTTTTGTTATAGGACAACACACTGGCCAAGGTAATTCAAGACCGGGCCTGGCAACCTCGTGGAGCAGTGGGGATGGCAAGGACCTTGTCGGCGTAAGTGGAAGCCTTCTCCTTGGCAGCAGAAACGTCTGCACCCTTTGGCGGCTTCCTGAACCCGTCGACAAGGTTGAGATACAGATGACGACAGGAGATGTTACTCAAAGCCATGAAGAGAGCATTGCGGGCAAGCTTCCGGGATTCAACCGCGGAGCGACCGGCCTTTCCCTCTTCGTGCGCCTTCAACTTTCCAATCAGCTCGTTGAAGAATACCCCTAGCTTAACGTTGGGGACCTCATGCTTGCTGGCCGAGTAGACCAACCCATCCATGCCCATTGCTTCAGATTGGGCAGTGAGACGGTTAGTGATGTCGATCAAGATCTTGATGCAAAGGTCGACCTGCCCAGAGTGGTTCACCAGCTTATCCTCTGCATCCTTTCGAAGGTGCCTCGTGGTGTCTAGATCCTTCGTCAGCTGTTTTCCACGAGCCCCGCTAGATTCGACCAAGCCCTCCAAGGTGTCGACCCTGGCCTTCATCTCTTATATGATGCCGTTGGCAGTCACGAGGTCTTCGCTCTTGGAGGAGATCTGCGATTGCACTTCTTTCAGAAGGATCTTTGCTTTCCGCGCCTCTTCCTTGAGGGTTGTGACTTCTTTGGTAATCCCGACAAGCTCTTCTGTCAGCCTGGCCAGCTGCTAGTCAAGATCAACCTTGGCAGTAGATACGGCGGCAAGGTCATCAAGAAGTTTCTTCAATTGGGTGGTGGAGTCGGCAGTGAGGGCATCCAGGGAAGCCTTGTGCTTGTCCTCCTGCTCCTTGGTGTGCTGCTGAACAAGGGCCCCCAAACTATCATCCTTGGCGCAGAGTGTGGCTTCGAGCTCCTCCTCCCGAAGGGAGATGTTTTGCTCCCTGGCGTCCGGAAGTGCCTTGCGCTCCGGCAGGCGAGCCTCCCGAGCAATAACATCCTCCCTCACCATCGAGATTGTCTTCTTCTGCCTCAAGAGGACCTGGAGCCGCTTGTCGTGCCACTCGGGCAGCTCGACTCCTTTGTCCCTTAGATTCTGGTCCACCTTGTAGGCAGACTCGCGCTGCTCCTTGAGCACCTGCCATTTCTGCCAGTGCCGACCCTGCATCTCTTTGATACCTGTTGCCATGGACTCCAGGAAAGACAAGTACATGGCAACGGTGTCGTGTTCATCTGCCTCTTCAACCCCCTGGTACAGAGATGCCAGGATGCGCTGGAGCTCTTTGACAAGTTCCACACTCGTCGCCGCTGATGAACTAGGGGCTCCAAGCCCGGGCCGCGCGAGCACCAGTGCCAGTTGACCCAAAGCTGGCGGCGGGGCCTCCACCGAGGTGCCAAATGAGGGAAGGGGGTCCATGGTTTGGAGGGGGATTTTCTCTTCAACCACTGCCCCCGACGCCGACGTGCTGCCAGGGGTTTTCTCTGATTCCTTCGGGAGCTCTTGGATACCCCCGACAACATGTTCCTACCCTTCCGCGGTAGCAATCTTGCCGGCTTCCTCCATGGCGTCCTTCCCTATGCCGGCCACCTCCTCCGACAGTTTAGGCTCTTCACTTAGAGGAGCTACGAGCAGAGTCAACAATCAATGACAAGGGTGCAAAATTGTTAGATAGATAGAAGCATGGAGCGAGACGGTGGGCACAACAGAATGCAGAAGGAGTGAATGGGTTACCTGGAGATACCTGCCGTGGAGGAGCTTCAGTTTCCCCGGCAACGTTATTTTTTTGGACAAGATCACCATCCCCTCCCTCGGTAACCACGATGTCGCCCAGTGCAGATCCTTCCGTGAAACCTTTGTCAGGGATCCGTCGACTCGATCAGCGGAACGGGACAACCCTGCGCTCTCAGGCTGGGGGCTGAGCTGGGGGCTTGGTGCCTAGTTGTCCGCACTGCTTCCTGTCGGGCCCGTGCCTTCCACATTCTTTAGTGGATCCTCACGCCTGGGCTGGTTCTTCCGGTGAATGAGGGTTTCACCTTCTTACTTCTCCTCCTTGGCAAAGGCAACAAGCAAGAGAACAAGCAAGAACTGCATCAAGGGAAAGAGAAATATTCTTTCTTACCCTTCATCAATGAGCATGGAGCTCAGCACAAACTCCATGGGTGGCGAGGGCGCTCTACTTCTCTTTTGGGGCGGAGGAACAGAGCCTCCGGGCAACTCTGAGCCTTGCTGAGGCACTGGGGTCTCCGACGAGGACGAGCTATGTGACGAACTCGAGCCAGACTGGGAGCTAGAGTCAACTCCCACAACTGCCAACTACTTGGCAGGAGGAGTTTTTGCCCCAACAAGGTGAGAGGACTGACGGTGCACCGTATCCGGCTTGCTTCCGCTGGAGGTAGTCTTCTTCACCTTCTTGGTGGTAGGCGCAGGATCGGGAACCACTATTCCCCGGTTGGCTACCCGCCTGCGAGGGCGCTGATCCTAGACTGGCTTAGGGCCTTGAGGGCCTGCCACAAGTGATTCCTCCTCGGGCTGCTCCGCCTCCTCAACCCCCTCTTCCTCCTAGGCCTCTACTGTCACAGCATATAGAGCCTCGATCCTGGAAGGCTCATCCCTGACAAGATCATCCCCTGCAGCCTCTTCCCTAGCTTGCGCCTTGCTTCTGCCGTGGGAAGAGCCTTCATCCTCAGCCTCCTCCCTCTCCTCCGCAACCTTCCCAACCTTCTCCCTTGCGGCCGCTCAATGCCCTGTCCTCCTCGAGCCTCCTCTTGATGTACGCCTCCTCCACCTTGGAGGTGCGCTTAAACATATTGGTCTCCACCTTGGTAGCCCTTTCCACCAAAGTGGAGGATCACACAAGTTCTTCACTGAACTCGGGCAGTTGCCAATCGCCCGAAACTCCATCAGCATTGCAGTCTGGCATCCATTTTAGAATCTGGTCCCTGGCGGAGTTGATGTTCAGTGGGATGACATTGGCCGGCAACTTGAACGGACCAAGGGTGCCGAACAGTTGTTCACACAACCAAGCATGGCCATAGGCTGACAGATTATTGGTCAGGCCAGGGAGCAAACCTGTCCCTCTTCTGAAGTGACGCAATGCTACAAAGGAGAAAGTCGTCCCCCACGTGCCCGATGGTGAGCTCGGCAGCCTTTAGGCGGGTGATCATGTTTATTGTCGGGCGGAGTTTGTCATCGGTAAGACCAAATTCCCTCCATTCGCTATCACGCTCAATGCACTATGTCCATGCCTCACAGAAATCTGGGGCCTCCTCTGTTGGTGTTCTGGGAACCAGGGTACCAGACTTGCCAGCGTGCGGCCCAGGACATGGCTCCATCGACAGCCTAGTACGGCCCACTTTTAGCCTCGGCAAGATACACTATGAAAAAAATACACTTCTGTGATGATACGTGTTTGTCACAGTAGGTCGCGTTTTTTGTCATGCATGTACATCCATGACAAATTTATGACAGAATCAAGATAGTCATACCTGTGCTGTCGTAGAAGTGTTCCATGACATTACCAAAATTATCATCACGGAAGTGTCCACTTCCATGACGATAAATCGCGCGTCACAGAAGTGCTTTCATCAAGGGTGACCAACACGTGGCATCCACCGTAACGGAACGCCGTTAAGCTATCGGGTCGGATTTTGGATCCGATAACCCGTTAACAACCCCGACCAATGGGGATTTTCCATGTGTAAAATCATCATTGGCTGGAGGAAACACGTGTCGGCTCATCGTTGGGACAGATGTCATCCACTCATTGGACGGAAGGCGCCTATGATACGTCGACACGTGGCACGGCCCAACAGAGGCCCATTCCTGTGAAAAGGACGGCCCAGTAAAAATTAGCAGGCCAGCCCATATAAGGCCTACTTGTGTCAGGTCCATTTAAGCCCACGGCCCATACGAGATGTGCCAATTCGGCCCGTCAACGGCCCGTTAAAGATTTGACACCATTGCAGCCCATCGTCAGTTCGAGCCCGTTAACAGCCCGCTATATATTTGGGCTCAATATCGGCCCGATGAGATTTTGGCTTGTTAACGGCCCATTTAATGGATGGGCCAATTTTCAGGATGTACATCTTTCGGCCTTTTAGCGACCCATTTAAATGTTGGGCTAGTTTCCGGCCCGGTGTGTCTTTCAGCCTATTGACAGCCCATAAATCTGATGGGCCATTTGTTGTCGGACGTGAGTTTCGGCGTTTTAGCGGCCCATTTAAGTGTTGGGCCAATTTTCTGGCCCGGTGACACTTTGAGCCTGTTGACGACCCATAAATCAGTTGGGCCATTTGTAGTCGGACCTGAGTTTTTGCCTTTTAGCGACCCATTTAAGTGTTGGGCCAATTCCCGGCCCTGTGTGCCTTTCGACCTGTTAACGGACCATAAATGAGTTGGGCCATTTGTAATCGGACCTTAGTTTTGGCCTTTTAACGGCCCATGCCCTTCATGGTCCAATACCAGCCTGGTTTCTCTTTCGGCTTGCTAAAGGCCCATAACACAGTTGGGCCATTTACAATATGACCTGACTTTCGGCCTCTTAGCGGCCCATGGTCTTCATGGTCCAATACAAGCCCGCTGTCTCTTTCGGCCTGCTAAAGGCCTACAGTATAGTTGGGCCATATGTAGCCCAAACTTAGTAACGGCCTGTTAACGGACCGTGAAATAAACTGGGGCCACCTGTTGCCCGCTTCGATGTCGGCCTGTTAACGACCCAGGAGGTAAGAGGGCCGAGCATTAACTTTCGGCCTAGTAAAGGCCCATTAACTTAATGGGCCCACTAAAGTTCGTACATGTCTTTAGGCCAAATTAGATAATTTGAGCCCATTACAACAAGCACTGATGCACATGACCAAAATCGATCACGCAAAGGTACGGAATACAGGGAATAACGTTGCACATCCAGCATATATTACAGGAAATTACATCCACTGGGCAATCAAAGATTGATGCCAGTGCAAATAAATGAGCAGAACCTAACGATCTACAACGTCACAATCTGCAACCTCAGCACAGATGACGCCCATAAGCATGTGGGCAAGTTCTTTCTACTTTGCTACACTGTCTCTGAAAACATTGATCAATTGTTGTGTCGCACGACTCTGCACCTCTGATTCATCCACCATTTCCATCATTGCTTCAGCCATTAATTGGTTCACAAACATACATTTATTCCGTTGCATTCGAGACAGAGGATACTGAACAGATTCAGATGGCGATTTTGGCAGGCTTGTATTATTGATAGTGGAGAGTGTCTCGACCACTGCATCATAACATAAATTAGGACAGGAACCAAACAGATTAATCATGAGTTATTGCCATATTACCTGGCCTAGATTTACTGGAAAGAAACAATGTAGTTGCCTTGCTATTTTCAGAGTTTGTCTTCTTATCTTCAGCAGCCTGCACAAAATTAACACACTAGCATTTCTATCATTGGCCAAGTCAGATAATAGGAAAGCAACATTGACACAACGAACGTTTGGGCAACTAGCCTACACCAAATTAACACAATATGGCACAACTATCATCAGCCAGGTAAGGTAGTACGAAAGCAACATTGACACAATGAATGAATGGGCAACCAGAGAAGCACTACAATTCAGTAATGTGCATGATATGAGATAGTACATTCATGAAGCTCAGTATGCAAAACTACCAGGCAGTTTTCCTTACAAAAATCAACATTGGCGCCTTTAACATTTTGCTACAACCAATTTTAGATCAGATAAAGGTTAGATTTACGCCGATTAACAAAATACATGTTGACGTAAAAATATAGTGATATACAACAGGTACTTACATCAGCATTGGAGCACAGAGAATTCCCGCAAGATATTTTCTTCAAATACGATCCCAATGGAGGAAGTCTTCTATCGTTTAACCTTATTTTCTAAAATAGAGATCGGTAAGAAACATGTAGAAAATATGATCAGAATGCTATAAAATTTCATGATGCGAGGATACACACACGCTTCTTAGAATTGTGTTGACATTCTTTTGTTGGACTGGAGCGGACTAGTTCTTTGGCCACTGGAATCTGCTTATTATCAGTGGGAGTTGGGTTTCTCTATGCTGGAGCAGTATCAATGAAAAATGGAGTTGGTTTATTATCTTCTGGCGTTTGGATCTTTTGCAAAGACATGCTTTGTAACCCTTCAGATTCTAACATAGCCGTCTTCCCCTTGCATGCCTTATATAGAAGAATGGTGATTCAGTTATAAAACATGCTACAGCAGAGATGGAATAGGCACTGAAGAATAGAAAGGCATGACATATTGACATGTATTCCCTCCATCCAGAAATAAATGGTCGGGTCTAGGCGTATTTCAATTCTAGATACATCCAGTTTTATCCATTTCTGCGACATTTAATCCAAACGGAGGGAGTATGATGTAAGAGCTAGGGATACGACAGGACAACACAGTAAAAAAATACTGAAAACCCCACTGCAGAACCAAAGTATTCAAACCCACTAATATGAGATATTACACTCATGCAGCTCAGGATGCAAAACTACCAGGCAGTTTTCCTTACAAAAATCAACATTGTGGCCTTTAATCATACATTTTGCTACAACTAAATTTAGATCAGATAAAGGTTGGATTCACGCCGATTAACAAAATACATGCTGATGTAAAAATATAGTGATATACAACAGGTACTTACATCTACATTGGAGCACAGAGAATTCCTGCAAGAATCTTTCCTCATAAACGATACCATTGCAGAAATTCTTCTATCTGTTAAGCTTATTTTCTAAAAGAGAGATGGGTAAGAAACATGTAGAAAATATGATCAGCATGCTATAAAATTTCATGATGCAAGGATACACACACGCTTCTTAGAATTGAGTTGACATATTTTTGCTGGACTGGAGCAGACTAGTTCTTTGGCCACTGGAATCTGCTTATTATCAGTACGAGTTTGGTTTCTCTGTGCTGAGCAGTATCTATAAAAACTGAAGTTGGTTTATTATCTCCTGGCGTTTGGATCTTTTGCAAAGGCCTTGTTTGTAACCCTTCAGATTCTAACATAGTCGTCTTCCCCTTGCATGCCTTGTATAGAAGAATGGTGCTTTAATTATAAAACATGTGACAGTAGAGAGATGGAATAGGTACTGAAGAATAGACATGCATGACATATTGACATGTATTCCCTCCATTCGGAAAAAAATGGATGGGTCTAGGCGTATTTCAGTTCTAGATACATCCTTTTTCATCCATTTCGGCAACATGTAATCCGGACGGAGGGAGTATGGTGTATGAGCTAGGGATATGACAGGACAACACAGCAAAAAAAACTAGTTGAATGTAAAACTATATGCTAGCAGAATACGTACAGAAATAACTAAGGCAACATACACGTGTATGATTGGGAAAATAAGATGGCATTGTAATAGAGCACTAGAACAACACTTTAATGTAAAAAAACATGGTATGGCAGACATATGAAGTACATACTGATGAATAACAATGCATAAGATATTCAAAAGCATGATGTCCAAATTAAGAAGATGGCATTGCGATAGAGTAGAATGACAGTACTTGAATTTGAGAACATGTTATCATGAATGGAATAGGTACCGAAAAACAGGAAGGCATGACATATTTACATGCATGATCAGCATGCTAAGCACATGGCATTGCAACAGAGTAGATACACTCCAGGACATTATATGCATGTTGTACCCATATCACAGGCCAAGTTAGAGCAAGGACCTTGTGGGTGAAGAGGATTCATCATCTTTCTGCAAGTCTTCTGAAGAACTGCCTTTACATGTTCCATCATATTGGGTATCATTGATACTAAGTTTATTGGCCTTTACATTGCTCCGTGAGGTTCTTGTGGATATATCAATGTGTGCAATTATATCTGACATGCATGGAAGACAACTAGTAGTTAGATTTATGTAAATGAGTGCCTGTAGGAGACGACATAAATAGTAGGACTGGGATTAACTAGCAGCAACAGGTCTCATAAACTAAAGGGAGAACACAGATGAAAGCTACAGAATATGTATCGTTTGTACTCGAGATTAACTAGATGGCACACAAAAGTATTAAAGAACAACATAGGTAATACTAGAAGTGGTATAATACTATAATCACCAGCCTGTGGGATAGCATTGGCTGATGGATGATAAGTATGGAATAACGTTACCTAAAGAACAAGTATCTTAGCTGAACTATGGAACAGCGTGAACTCCTGAACAAGACCCGTAAGAGATCAGCATGAATATACAGTGAATTTGATGATCTATTTTCCGTGCTTAGATGAATAACAAAGCCATAAATGTTGCACACAAGTAAGATGAGGGTACAACCTATCTGGCTGCCATCCATAGGAGTGAGCATCATGTGCTGACTTGTCGATGGCCCTGCAGTTGTTGTGGCTGCCCATGTCGGGCACGCGGATTCGATGCAGGGAACTGGTGTATGTTTCCCTTGTTGGAGCAGCTGCGGTGATTCGGAAGACGGTGTGTCTGAAGATGCAGATAACACATAATGTTAAGAATGACATATCTCTTTGATGCGAAGAAATAGACTAAGAGATCAACAACAAGGTACGAGAGTGGTCACACGTCTGTTGACTGAAGACTAAATTGGGGTCACACGATTTTATTTTATTTTATTTTGGTAATGTTCGATCTACGCCGGATGGCTTGATGGCCGTCTTGTGCCTCCCGGCTGACACTGTTCGGAATCTTCCCTGAAGAGCCAGCGACCAATGGCAGAGCAGCCTGCCTCCGCCGTCCGTGGCCCCGGCCAAAACCCCGCTCCCCGCCCCACCGCACTGCCGTGGTTGCGCCGCCCCCGGGCCAATCCACAAAGACCCCCCGTCATCCAGATCCGGCAGCGGCAGTACCTTCAACCCACGCAACTCTAAAAGATAGCCATCTAAGCGCTGCTTCCGCAGCGAACTTGCGGCCCCGCACCCTTATGTTAGACACCAGCCAACCGGCAGCCTAGGAGCTTTGCCGCCTCGAGGGGTGTTGCTTCCCATTGGGAATCGATTGGCCCAGAATAAAAATTCAGACAACTGACGCCTAAATAAAGTGATTTCAGATGAGGGTGCGACCTATCTGGCGGCGTGGTGAAGTAGGCAGGTCCAGCTGCCCAGTCGATGAGGCCGGCACGGTTGTGGTGGCGACTGGCAACAGGGAAAGAGCAATGTCGCCACTGTTGATGGCTACGCGGAAGCACCGCCAGGACTCTGGACGGATCCAAAGTTGGAGCCGCTCCGGCGCCGTGAACAACGGCGGGGGTGAATCGGCTCCGGTATGGTTCACGCGGCCGTCGTCGAGGCAGCACCAGCAGCACGGAGTAAGAGGCACACGACCCAGTGCACAACGGCAATTGGACAGCGTCTCCGGCATTAGGGAGGAGGGCGGCTGTGAAATTGTTGCGGTGGGGGGCGCCATGGAGGTGGGGCTGAGGTTTCGCGGCTCCGGAGAAGGGAGCTTCCCGGGGATAAGGTGATTTGGCACCCACGAGGGATG
>NC_041383.1:338827999-338979629 GCF_002162155.2 Triticum dicoccoides | reverse complement strand
GGGAGTGGAACCATGTCTTATGGACGCATTTGTCTGAAATGTCAGGGGAGTTACAGTTCTACCCTTGCCTATAGGCTTCTCGGCTTGGGTCTATGTACTGAGGGTCGAGGATAGTAGAGTAACTTTGCTTCTCCCCAAATAGTGGGCGGGAGCGATTTCGGGCGAGGAGGGCGTGTTTTGAACTATAGTGGGCGCGAGCAATTTCGGGCGAGGAGAGCGTGTTTTGAAATAGTGGGCGCAAGCTATTTCAGGCGAGGAGAGCGTGTTTTGCCGACCATGGTTTGTGAATTATTTGGCACATGTCATTTCGGCTGAGGAGAAGGAGCGCTTGGATGAAGTTATGAACCTACCCTCGATGTACAACGGGCCAATTCATGCATGTCCTACATAGGACGGTAATTTCGCGTCTCCCATTTATTTGCTCGGGCGAATTCCACCTAGTAGAGAGGATGTTTAACGATTCGTTCAAATTTTGGGAGAACGAGCATCCACGTCTACCTTACCAAGTCGATTCGAATCAAATTTTGAAATATTAGCTTGACACTTCTTTTTTAGATGGAGAGATGATGCTCGGGAGTAATGTGTTTTTACATGCTCGTTGCTAGCGATTTACTATATGACAAATAGTTGACCCACTCAAAAACGCGAATCAAACCCAAAATGAAATATCTCGATTCAATGAACTAGCTCGTTCAGTAGGTCAAAATAGTGAACTAAATCCAAAATTGAACACCTCAATCGAGTAGCATGTTGTACAGTATTATAGTACTCCATGAACATGTTGAAAGTCAAATTAATGAACTTGTTTGATATACGCATATATCCGTTCATGTGTGGATTGCAGACAACATGTTCTCCAATTTAAATATTTGAATGCAAGTTTATATCGAAACATGGTTTATATCAGTCTTTGATGCATAAACGCGACCTCCCCCTCTCCCGGACTCATGTTCTCTCTCTCTCTCTCTCTCTCTCTTTCTCGCCGACAATCTTGAATTCTTTCACACGCATCCGACACAAAAACCTTGGTTGTCCCTCTCCCTCTGTCTCTCTCTCTCTCTCTCTGTGTGTGTGTGGGGGGGGTCTTTCTAGTTCGCATTCATATATACACCATCTATAGGTCTCTCTCGCACACTATTTATGATACTCTAGCTAGTCCAAGCTAGATATCTTGGGTGCACTCATCGTACGCACACAAATTCCTTGGCTCTTTGCCCATAACTCTCTCACGCACCACTATGTCATCTCGGAGCTCTCCCCCCTCCTCTCTCAAACTCTCCATCCACTTGGGTCACACATACACATGCATATCTCACTCGCACTCGATAGGCCCATCTAAAACTCTATCTCTCTCCATCGTTCTCTCTCCATCTCACACGCACACACACACACACAATCTCATGCCCAGCTAGCCAAGTATGATGGTCTCTCACTCAATTATAGGAACACGCAGTCCCCCCTATATGTATATGACTAGCTAATCTTAGTCTCCATCACAAACATGTGCATGGCCTATATCGATTTCTCTCAGGGCATCTTTCTATCGCGCACGCACTCCCTCGATCTCCCACCCATATAGTCCCCTCACGATCTCGAGGGGATCTCTCTATCACAAACACACCCTCTCTCCCTCCCCATGCGTCCATGCCATCTATGTGTCCCTCTCGACCTTTTTTCCTTGTTGGACATACCTCTATTGGACATGTGCTACAGGGGTGTCTCTCCCTGTTGCAAACAATCACACACTAGCTATCTTCATGTATCTCCTTGCCTCGCTTTTCCATCTCGGAGATGCATGCGTGATATGTTCGCATAAGAAACGAAAAAACACACTCTCTCTCTAATTTATCATTTGTTGTCACTTTCTCTTTCACACACATACTCTTTTTGCACACTTACTCATTCTCCTTCACACGCACTTGATCTGTCTTGACTGAGGCACTCACCTCCGTCCATAGCACATAGATTTATTGAAAAGTCAAACATCACAAAGTTTGACCATGTACGTGGAGAAAAAGAATTACATCTAGTACGGCAAACATATACCATTAGATTCACCATGCGATGTAGTTTTGTATGATGTATCTTTGGTATTGTAGATATAAATAACATTTGCGTAAACCTTATCAAAGTTTCCAAAGTTTGACTTCTAAAAAATTTACATGCACTGCATTATCGAGCGGATGGAATATCTCTTTCCCCCTCTCAGCTATCTGACGCACCACTCAGCCTTATCGGGGCTCCTCAATCTCTCTCAAACTTTATTGGTCAGTTTGGTTCGTGACCTGACCCTCATGCCTTGATGGCCGGTACTGCCTGGTGTGGACGTGAGATGTAAAATATTTCTGCCTGGCCAGGCTTGTGTGGTGCTGAAGCGTTTGGTTCATGCCTGGGCTAGGCAAAGCATCAACGTCCCATCAATCAATCCATGCATCAATTATTTAATGCTAATATCCATCCATGTTGCTGTTAGCCTCGTGGCCGCACGAGCAGGCACGGCCAGGCGTTCGAAATCGGTCGCTTGGGCCAGGCTACTTGCAGTGTCTGGAGTTCAGCCAAGCTAATTAAAGTGCAAGGGAACCCAGCCCAGGCGGGATTTCTTTTTCACAGGGTAGCAACCAAACAAGCGTGCATGAAATCCAGCCACAACCCCAGGCCACGCAAAAGATGCTCACGATGCAAGCCAAACTGGCCTTATATCTCCCTGGTTCACACATACACATGTCTCGCTCGCGCTATACATATAGACCCATCCAACACTCTCCGCCCTTGTTCTCTCTCCATGTGACACGCACCCCCCTAAGTACCATAATCCCTCACTCCATCATAGGCTCTATTTGGATCCATGGGTTAGAGTTAGTTTGGGTTAGTTTGGAGTCAACTAACCCAAAAAGATCCAAACAGGAGGGTTAGTTTAGGTTAGATGCATCTAACCCATCCAAAAAAACTAACCCATCCAAGAGCTGCTTATTTGGGTTAGTTCTTCTCGGGACCACTAATAAACACTTTTTTCTCTCGCTCTCCCCGCAGCAGATCCCTCCCCACTTCCTCGAAGCTTCTCGTCCTCTCCCTCCATCCCTCTCGCACCTCCCGTTAAGGTGCCTCGCCGTATCCGCGCTCCATCTAACCCTGCCATCCAAACACCTCTTTACTTAGAGTTAGTTCAGGGTTAGAATCTAACTCTAACCTCTAACTGAGTTAGAGTATCCAAACAGGGCCATAGGCGCAAGCACTCCCCCCCCTCCTAAGTATGATTATCTCTTACTAGCCATCAGGAACACACGTATTGTCTCCTTCCATCCATACGTCTATCTCGATATCTCTCGGGGCATCTTCTATCGCGCACACACCTTGTCACTCGATCTCCCACCCATGTATTCCCATCACGATCTCCAGGGGATCTCTCTATGACAAACATACACTCTCTCCTCCCCATGTCTGCATTTTCTCCGTACGTCTCTCTCGACCTCTCTCCCTTGTTTGTCAGACCCCTCTTGGCCACGTGCAAGGGGTCTTCCTCTCTCAGTTCCAAACAACCACACACTATCTCCTCACCTTGCCTCCGTTATCGAAGATGCACGTGTGATATGTTTGCATAAGACACGCATGCTTTTTCTCCACTTTTATCGTGTGTTGTCCATGTCTCTTTCACACACGCACACACACTTTTTTCACTCTCTCTCTCTCTCTCTCTCTCGTTAGGGACTCTGTCACGTCCATAAGCATATGGATGTTTTGAAAAGTCAAACCTCAGAAAAGTTTGACCAGGTATATGTGGAGAAAAACATTTACAGCTAGAACGATCATTAGATTCACACAACATGTACTTACTTCATACTATCATTTATCTTTGGTATTGCAGATATAAGTAATTTCTTTATAAACTTGGTCAAAGTTTCAAAAGTTTGACTTAAAAAATGGTGTAACTACCTTATCGAATGGAGGGAGTAGCTCTTTCTCTCTCTCTCTGCTATCTCTCACG
This sequence comes from Triticum dicoccoides, assembly GCF_002162155.2. Lineage (NCBI taxonomy): Eukaryota > Viridiplantae > Streptophyta > Magnoliopsida > Poales > Poaceae > Triticum > Triticum dicoccoides. The sequence goes on along the minus strand of NC_041383.1, from coordinate 338,975,647 downwards.
AGCCTCCCCTCTCACTCGAACTCTCTATACCGACGGATTATATGCTCACTGTGTCAGCATATAGCTCCATATACTGTTTAGTTGACTGGTCAACCAATCCACATGCTGCATTGTCAGCTCGTGTTCTGTATCTTGGTGTGCTGACCCATGTGGCAGTGGGTGAAAATAAGTAAACTAGAGGCCCATCTGACACGCGGTGAAGGAAACAAAGTTGAAACCACTCGAGGTAGCACCCCGCACGCTAGTAAATTGAGGGTGCATTGAGGACAAACTTCTTGCGCGCGAAGGACGCACTCGCGCACAATTCACCACTGCGCGGTGGCATGCATAGAAGGACGCACTCGCGCACACCCAACACACAACACACACCAGCACACGTGTACACCAGCGTCGCCGCCGGTTGAGATGGACGGCGAGGCAGCCAACAAGCGGAGGCCGCTCGAGCCAAAACCGCATCCGGCGAGCCTGGACTTCATCACCAGCCTCCCCGATGACATGCTGCTCGTCATCATCGGCCTCCTCCCCACCAAACCTGTCGTGCGGACCGCCCTACTCTACCGGCGGTGGCGCCCCCTCTGGCATTGTGTTCCCCTCAACCTCATCGTCGACAGCTGCCCCTGTGACGGGGATTGCAAACGCATGGCCGCAGTCTCCAAGATCCTTTCATCGCACCCTGGGCCAACCAGACGCCTTGACATCCGCATGTTTAGTACCAACTGCAAGGTCCAACCCAAGTTCGATGAGTGGTTCTTATCCCCCGCCCTAGATCAGCTCGAGGAGCTCAGCTTTGAAGCTGGACGATGTCGCTCTCTGCCGCCGTCCGCGCTCCGCCTCACGACAAGGCTGCACCGCGCCAGCTTCAGCTCCTGCTATCTTCCCCAGATTAATGTCGTGCCCGCCCTTATTCTCCCTCAACTCAAGCAGTTTGACCTCTTCGACGTTGTCATCTCGAAGAAGGCCATAGAGCACCTGCTCCGCAGCTGTACTGTGCTCGAGTACCTTCGTCTTGAGCAGATCCACGGGTTCATTAGCCTCCACATCACCTCGACGAATCTCCGATGGATGTATGTGTCTTGCTGGCCCCGCAATAAGACATCAATTGGGAAGAGATCACTCCAGCTGTTCCACGTTATGCTCATTGAGAATGCGCCTTTCCTTGAGAGATTGCTTGTATCGGATCTAGAAGGCCCAACAAAAATCAGGGTCATTGACGTGCCAAAATTGACAGCTTTGGTGTACTCGTCTGCCAAATTCTCCGAACTCTTTATTGGATCCGCAATCGTTCAGGTACATCACTCATCTTCTTCTCCGTCTTCTTGAAATTCACATTTTTAAATTTCTTCTTGATGTATTTACGACCATCTTCCAGAAAATGATTCCCACAAGCTTGACCCAGTACATGCGCACAGTGAAGATCTTAGCACTAAAATCTATCGGCCCCAATCTGGATCAAGTTGTTGGATTCCTTACATGCTTTCCATGCACGGAGAAGCTACTCATCGAGGTGAAACTTCTTTCCTATTAGTAAACGGTAATCACAACGTAGCTCAATTTTTTCGTAATTTTCCCCGATGGCAAGTGTAGTGTTCAAAACTACATCTACGCACTGCACTGAAAGAAATGTTTTTAGTATTTTTTCTCACGTGATCACCTGCATCATTTTTATGCTGTACTACTATAGTAGCCTAGGATAGTCATAGTGGAAAGTAACTTAGACTACTCCAGTAACTCTATGGTTACCCTAAGGGCAAGTACTACCTCCATCCTGGTTTACTCTTCCAATTTTGTAGTATCAAAATTTGACCATAGATTTAACTGACAAAATGTTAATGCATGTCACTAAGAACTATATCGTTGGATTCGTATTTGAACATAATTTCAAATGGTGTAATTTTTAGTGACATGCATTGGCATTTTCTTAGGTAAATCTATGGTCAAAATTTTATACTAAATACGAGGTAGTATTCCCTCCGTCCCAAAATTCTTGTCTTACATTTGATTAGATACGGATGTATCTAACACTAAAATGTAACTAGATACATCCGTATTTAGACAAATTTAAGACAATAATTTTGGGACGGAGGGAGTACAAAAGTGGGCTATGTAGGCCAAAACACGTGCCAAATTCACTTGTGATGCATCTGGCATCGATGCCCCTCCATTGCTAACCTGGTGCCCCAATCTGGATCACCTACTTTGCTCTGGTGCCAAATTTAGGGTCTGTTTGGTTGGAGACTAGTGTGGCCAAGCCAAAGTGTGGCTAGCCACACAAGTGTGGCTAAGAAATTGGACGCCAAACTTTGGCAAAAGTTGGCAAAAAAATTGTCTCTTTGACAGGTGGGCCATGGGGGCAATAAAGTGTGGCAAGCAAAAGTGTGGCAAAAACCAAACACATGCTTGGCAAACTGTGGCTGCCAAATTTTGGCTTGGCAAACTGTGGCTGGGAACCAAACATAACTCACGCAATGAAAAAACACTGTATGGGTGAGACAGAGGACCGAGGCAATAAAAAAATACTTGTTTGGGAGAGTGAGAGGCTGGTGTAGTTGGTTTGATTGATTTGTTTATACATGTGGGTCTGTGTGCACAATGGTGCCAACTCTCTCACATCACGAGAGCGGTGCCAAAATCTTTTGATTTGACATTGATGCGTATTATGTGGCATACTTTTGCGAAATATGGCATCGGCCCCATAGTGGAAGGCAACAAATGCCCAAGCTCTTCACGTGATCCTAGTTAAATGAGAGGAAACAGAAAGAGAGAGAGAGAGAGAGAGAGAGTGAAAAAATATCACTAGCCAGCCAACCCTATCATATGAGCGAATGATATTGGTACCTCTTGATGACACGGCAATCTTATGCAGCCAGCTGCTCTAATATGTTCTCTTCTTTTGCAGATAAAAAAAGACCTGAAAGTGAAAAATGTGCTGCACTATAACAATCTCATCGAATGCCTTGATCTCCATCTTACAGAAATTGATTTGATCGACTACAGAGGTAGCACATCTGAGATTAAATTGGCCAGGTTCTTTGTTCTGGAAGCAAGTGTGCTCAAGGTAATGAGGTTTGGCGTTCTCTGGCGCAACAATGAATGGCGTGCTGATCACCGCAAGCATCTAAGCCTAAATGACAAAGTCTCCGCAGAAGCTGAATTTGTTTTTGAAACATCAAGTGGCCAGAGACTCGAAAACTTATTTGCCCATTAGTGACTTGTCAGGGCTGTGGATTTTAGTTTGTACGATAACGCTGCATCCACCTCAAGTAACAAAAGTTCTTACGTAAACTTCCTAGTAATTCCCTCTTCCTAGGTGCAGCATTACTCCTAACATTTGTAATATCAGTTTGAAACTTGTAATATTGTCGTGTCCTATTCCTGCGTTTTCAAAATCCTGCAAATCAAACAGGTCCCGAGTTGGTGATAATGTTGTGCCTCCCATCTTTCACCAATAGCCGTCGGATCTAGATCTGACGCATACAAACCAAGCTTCTCCATTTTGGCAAAAAGATGCCCACACTTGTTCCCTATTTACAAACAACTCCTTGTCTCTCGCAATCAGCCTTATCTCCTCCCCACCACATCTAGAAGGCCGTGGAAAAATCTAGCGCGATGGCCGCTGCCGGAGCCGTCCACCCCCAATCTTGGTGTTCCGTGCAATGCACGGGCATCTACGCACGGGAAATTATGTCAAACATGGCTAGTTATAAGCAGGCTAACTCTACAGCCATGATGATAGTGACTGCAGACGGTGAGGCTGACTATGGTATGCCGAACACGGCGCCTATACTCAGGTGTCATCTCCGGCGCAGGGTCTTGTCACTTCACTGTGAGGAGCAGCATGTAATAATTTGACCAACGTGTAGTACAGTGCTAGTACTCCTAGGAGTACTACATTGGTAGTACTACTACTAGTACTAGTAGCACCACCGTCTGGATTTAGGAGTACTACCATGTCCATCTGGATTTTAGTATTTGACTAGCATTATCTAGTAATGCATGTCACAAAAAATGTACTACTCCCTCTGTAAATAAATACATGGTGTTTTATTCATATCGGTGAGAGAACTTAATGTTTTTTTGCTAACTAGAGTCTTAATAGGATTACATGCAATGAACTAAACACTGCATGTCATGTTTGGTAGTCTCAAGTCATTGAAAGCATGCACGGCCCACATCTTTCATTGGTTGATATGTCATGAAAAAAGAAACAAGGAGGGAGTTAATGCACCGTGCCTAAGTGTTTTGGGATTATTTGGTTTTCGTAATGTGACTTACACAACATTTTTGTTTACATGCATTAACATTTTATTAGTTAAATCAAAGGTCAAAACTTGGCGCAAAATGCAAAGGGGGCCAATAAACCAGTAAACATCAAACTTCTCTCGTTTGGCCCCAACTATAGGTCCGGTGAGATGACTATACTTCACCGGCACGGAGGGGGCGTAACTTCATTGACTTACGACAACTGCCTTTGGGTGAATGACACGTGGGCCCAGGGGGTGGCTGGCCCACCTATCATACAGCCAAAGGCAGGTGCAGTAGAGGGCCGAGGAGTAGTACGAAATCCTATGCACCTACGCATGCTAACCAAGGGCAAGAGTGATCACTCGAATCGCAAGATCAGTTGACTACTACCTCTGTCCTGGTTTATTAGTCTCCTATGTAATTTGTGCTAAATTTTGACCAAAGATTTAACTAACAAAATGTTGATGCATGTCAACAAAAATTATATTTTTGGATTCATATTTGAACATAGTTTTCAGTGATATAATTTTTAGTAACATGCGTAAACATTTTGTTAGTTAAATCTGTGGTCAAAATTCGACACGGATTACAATGGGGACCAATAAACCAGGACAGAGGTAGTAGAAGCTAAGCTAGACCCATGGAGGCGATGAGAGCGAGCATCAACCGGCTGTGCCAGATGGTCCATGACGCCGGCCTGCGGCCCGGCAACGAGGAACGTCTCCAGGTAGTACTGCTTGAGGCCGCCAGGGCGAGGGGCCGCTTGGACGACAACTTCGTCTCCTTGTTCGACGAGGTCCTCGTCGGTTTCCTCGACAAGTTCACCGTTGTCAAGAAGCTCGCGGACGACTTTGACATAAGCCTCCAGCCGACGCGCCCAGGCTCTGCGATGCCTGCCACCCTCAACGGCCACTATGGTGACAACCTCTTCGACGCACTGGTGGCCCTGCGACTGCCCGCCGTCGCGCCAGAGAATGTCCACCTCGAGGTCGCGCTCGCCGCGCAGCGCCTGGCGCAGCAAGACACCATCAACATAATCACCCACGTCTACGCGCATGCAAGAGGAGGACGATAGGACGCTGGCCTTCTTGGACCGCACGGCAACCTTGGACGTCACTGTTCAGAAGCACGTTGAGCTCGCCGCAAACGCCGCTGCTCCTCACACGTCGGTTGGTGACCCGGCACACTAGGGCGTGAGGATGTCATTGATGGATCCGTATGTATTTTTTACTTTCCGTCAAATCCATGTAGTAGTATATGATACTACAGTAATTATCTTACCTTTCGCATCAACTTCATAATTTTCATACGTACTCCATGCATGAATGGCGCTAGAACCAAACTTGTCATTACTCTAGGCAAAATCGTTATTTTCTATCTATCGATCGCGCCATGGAGCAGAACCAAATTTTACAAAGTTACGAGTTCAAAAGGAAAAACCTGCCGTGTTTGCGTCGCACCCCCACACGGTTGGCCGGCACGCCGCTCAAGCGGGAATGCGTGCGGTGTTGCATTTTCACTTACAAGTGGGACCGTAGTTGAGTAAACCGACTATCGGCAAACCCCCATCCCGCCCACCGTGCGATGGCTGAGAAAACAGGAGGGAGAAGAGATCGCTGTAGCACGGACTCCAAGAAAATTGGTGTCGGATGGGACTCGTGTGGGTGGCGTGTGCCATACTACTAGACGTGAATGCTAGTTATGGCCCATGCCACCCCACTATATCGAGCCTATATCGAGGTACGTAGAACAAATTTCCTGCAGTCCGTTCTCAGCACTCCTCTATCTCTCTTCTCAGCCAGCCAGCAGACGCGCGGAGCACATCGTCTGTTTGCTCACATGCGGTCCCACATGTCAGTGAAAACGCAAGCGGACCCACTGAACCTGCACATCTTTCACCTCGAGGTGCTGGTGATAAAAACAAATCCAAGAAAGATCTTCGGTGGCCGCTTTTGGAGTTACTCAAGAGTAGTAAGATTCTATTTACAGTTTAACCCAAGATGCACATCTTGTGGCTTCAACTACCACTCTATTTTCTTTCATGACACGACCTAGATGCTGGATGTCCCACGTGTCGGCAAAAGGAGGAAGAACCCGACCAAATCTTCGGATGTGCTCTCGGATTAGACTAGTTGTGCTAACTTAAAATTTTTATTGTGTACTCCCTCCGTTCCAAAATACTTGACTTCCATTTGTCCAAAAATGGATGTACCTATATACTAAAACATGTCTAGATACATATATATTTTGACAAATAGAAGGCATGTATTGTGCAACGGAGGGAGTAGAATGGATGCAAGTTTTTGTATTGGGAAGAAGAGTACATCCATATATTGATACAGCGCAATTTAGTAGATGTTCTATCACTTTTAGCTAGCACAGAGGCTATAGATGAGATTAGTGAACTTGTTGATACTCCTACTTGGTATGCGTGTTGCTGCTTAGACGCAGAGAAAAATGGACCGGAGGGAGTACTAAAATAGAGGCTAGACATGAGACTAGATGCGAGGAAGTAACGTCTACTTCTTTACACTCGAAGAAGAAAGAAGCACGCAAGATCGAGCCTCCGCAGATCAATAATGAATGCATCGAGAAGGCACTAATTCAACTTACAGGAGTAGTAAAATGTATTCTTGTGGTTCTTGTTTTCTTTGGTCTTGCTTTTCTAGTCAAAATTATCATTGGAGTTCGTGCAAAACGGAGGTCCGTTTGGGGTCGTGCATTGCAGTTGGCCTTACAAGTGGGACCGCAGTTAAGGAAACCGACTATCGGCAAACCCCCACCTCGCCCGCCGCGCGATGGCTGAGTTAGAAAAACGATGAGGTTGAAGAGATTGCTCTAGCACGGACTCTAAGAAATATGGTGTCAGATGGAAGTCGTGTTGGTGGCGTGTGCCGTACTCCTGGACATGAATGCTTGTTCTGGCCCATGCCACCCTACTACTCCTACTACTTATATAGTACTACTAGTATCGAGGATTCGAGGTGCTGGTTACGTAGTATAGTATGGCTACAGTAAAAACACCTGCACAACGAGCGAAGCATGTGAAGCTAGTACAAATAGTGTACTGTTATTGTTGATTGGCCTCATCCGATAACCTGTTGCAATGCACGTACAATTATGTATTCGGAAAATATTTTTTTGCCTCGTCGCACCACTCACTCACAGAAGCAACTCGAAAGCCATTCATAAATTTATTAAGTTTATCACATGCATATCATTTTATTACATACAACAGGTCATCAACCCACATCGACAACGAGGATACATTATGAATACTAAAGTTTTCACCACACAACAAATAACAAGCAAGGAAATGAACTTCAAATCAACCATTCCTCGGCGTTGGAAACGCTTGCTTTGAACCACAAGTGATTCTCTGGGACGGGCCATCCATTGTCGATCTGGAGACCAACGCAGGACTGATCATCCAGGCTGAAGCAGCCTACTATATCAGTACCAGGGTAGGGAACCACCCAAATGTCTGAGGTATAGACACAATTGCTTCTCATAAGTGGTAGTAACGTTGTGTGAACAACAGTTGGATCGCCTTTCACCATCATTGGATAGTTTTGCCCAAGGAAGAGCGAGTTTTCTCCAAGACTATCAATTCTGTACCAGGGAGAAGGAGTTGGTGCTAGCACACTAGTATCCATCCCGAATACCATGCAACGGGTGTTGGAATAGGTCCGGAGAGTGCGACCATGGGAGACTACACCTGCTTCCTTAGCAGTAACATCATCAGTGGGCTGTATACACACGAGAAGAGGTGGTCCATCGGAATTAGTTGCCAGGCGCCAAATAGTATATGGGCACTGCTCGTCCTCATGCTCGTGATGATCACCATCATCATCTCCCCCTTGGTTATAAAAATCTTCAATTATAGGTGGTGGAATGTTCACAGGAACTTGGAAACACAAGAAGAAGGTTAATTAGTAAGGCTGGCCATAGTGGGGGTAACATAAGTAGTATCATGCACTTGGGACTCGCAAACATGCTTATGTGGCAGGCAATTAAGGAAGAGAGAGATGGTTATAGTAACATAATAAATGTGATGCTACTATGTGTCATGCATGGCAATAAATGAGACCACCTATGATACTAATCTAAGATACTATGCACTATAGAGGTAGTAACATAAACTAGTAACATATGCATGTTACTAGTCTAAGTTACTCCCCATTATGACCAGCTTAAAGGGAAACTTGCTAACCCGCATGCATGTGGATGAAACAATTATAATTACGGTGGAAGACAAACGTACCGAAACAACGAGGATGCCATGCAAAAACAGTGCCACGAGTGGTGGCAACAAACACAAGGCCCTCGTACTGAATTGCATAACAGTACTCATCCGTGTACAGAAAATGATTTTTGAGCAATATCCATCCAGTCAAACCACTAAGGACGGCAACAAACTTGTCGAAGATAGCAACAACTTCATAGTTGTTGTAATTTCAAGAGCGGTTGGGGACTCGAGAAATTGCTATCTTCCGTAGAAGACAGTCACCATGATTGAATTTGAACGTGCGTACAATACCGGTGTGCTCAACCTCTGGGAAGTCTGCTGAGATTTTTGGAAGTGGAACCCGGTCATGAGTGTACACATTCACAAGTTCCCACTCGCAGTTGGACCCAATGTAAACAACCCAATCTCCATTTGCGCCTGCCCAAGCCTTGCCCTCAAGCGATGGCATCTTAACATCATACGTATCATTATCAAGCAGCATCAACTTGCACAGGGCGAGGCCTCCGTCGTGACGGCACCAGTCATCAGGGTCACGGCGAAGAAGATAGGGGAGATCAAACCGCTCCTTGACTCTTGGGTTCCTTGTAATGATGTTATTAGTTGAGTCAAGAATGGGCTTGAACGAACCTGCCATGCTAGCCGAGGTGATGACGTCACACTGATCAATGAGTTCCTCTACCACGTCATCTTTCAGATCAGGGCAAGAATAACGGGGTCGTTTCTGTCCTGTTCCCTCCATGGAGAAGACGATCGAACAATGGCAGAAGAAAGCGTGAAGGGCTAAAGGAAAATGGACGAGGGAGAGGAAGAGAGTGCGACAGCAGTTCCAAATCGAGAGGGAAAAGCGAATAGTCGATGGACGGTTACCAGTTTGCCACGGTTCACGAAGGGGCGCCCCGGCCTACACGTCGGTTTGGAAATACTCCTACTACTCGTTGTCGTCTCACTGATATGTGGAATGGGACCACATGTTAACGAAACATGGTGTGTAATTTCTCGTGCAAAATGCAATCTGGCCGCGTTGGCCCGAGGTGCCGCATTAGTTATCGACCTTTATTTTTTTAATGGCGTGCCGTTCAGTTTTGAAGCACGACTAACTAGTACTGTACGCAGAGAAAATATAAACTACTCTACCACTACTCCACCTCCAGTACTAGTAGTAGTATAAAGAAGATATATAGGCTGGAGCTTCAGCGCTTTCTTGCCAAGGGATGCCCACTTGCTTCTCACACTACCACCCTCTCTCCAGATCTAAAAAGACGGCCCCTCTCTCCCTCCTCACTGGTGGTCACAGATCCACCGGGGAAGAAAAGGACGTGCAGCGTTGACGCACTCGTCGTCGGCGAGCGAGGTCACGCAGTAACGACAAGGCCGTCCTCTTAGGCCTAGTGCCCGTGAGGGATCGCTGCCGTAGTGTGTGCGGAGGACGACGACCACGAGCGAAGCCACTTCCGCCGACCCTCAGGTATGCTACCTCTTTTCGAACCATACCCTTGTTCTATTGCCCCATCTGGCACGTCGTTGCATGTGGATCTTTTTCCACTCCACCATCTTCCCAATTTGCTATCCTCTGCTCTGCTGGCCACGCAGACGAAAACCATAATTTGCACTATTAAAGGAAACCCTACTTCATGCAGACTAATGCATGTCTGGGTTGAATAAGGAAAGGAAGGGAGACTATACTGTCCAAGAGAGTAGGCATCGACCCCGCATCTAGGTTGAAAAGGGGAAAATTAGTAGCTAAGGAACGAGTCTCATGTCTCTTGGTTGAGGAAGGGTAGAAAGGCATGACAACGCAATAGAGAATGACCAGGTCGATCAGTTTGTTGTCCTCACATAGGAAAAAGGTGGCTAAAGAGAACAAAAATGGGACGTAATCCACATATGCTGCCTGGATATTTGTTGCTCTGGGCAACCATACCTCCCTCACCACTCTGCGTCCGTGGAGGTACATCGTACTGGTGCGCTCACTGTCCGAATGGGCCTCCCATGCTCTTATTGCCACTTTTTTTGCTGTTAGTATAACGCCAGCAGTCAAGTCAAGCAATGCTACTGCTAAAGTGATGCCACATTTAACTAATGCCGCTCTCAGTCTAATGCCATAGAGAAATTTAAGCAGTGCCATTTAATGTCACTGGATCATTTCAGGGTTAGCTGTTGATTGTGGATGTATTAAAGATTTTTCAGCTAAGGCATTCTAATGTTGTTGCATAGCCAGTATACCAACGATGAAACTTGTTACTACCTTCCGATTTTTGCACTGTTAATGCTTATAGATTACATACCTCAGTTTCATGAGATAAGTTAATTTTTTTGTACAGTGTCACCAAAATGCCAAGGCGCTGATGTCATTTTATTTTGGTTAAACTACACAGAGAATTATGAAGACAAGAGGAAAGGTCAAGAGTGGGCACCTCCTCCTTCGGCTATTCTCTTGATTCGTTCGATCAAGTTTTTATGTTTGATCGATTATCAAGATTGGGATAGCAATTTTTAAGGTCCCCCCGAGTTTGAAATGATATTTACCTTGGAGGTACATGGTTTGCAAATTTTTTATACTGTCATTAGTTAATAATGCTAGTTACCTCCAGACTTCTGTATTTGGTTTAATGCTCATGCACATCTAGTATACCAATGCTGAAACTTGTTACCTTTACATTTTGTATGGTTAATTCTTATAGAAACCTTCCAGTGCTAGAGTTTATTGAAATCTGTTCAGTAAAACCATTGTACTGTACCCTGTAATAAACTAACTACTCTACTATTGCACTAGCCACTGGATTAGTGTATATTTGTAGTATTCGAATTGTGTTGCATTAGCGTATGGACATAAATAAAGTGTGGCAAGCTTTCCCAAATATGTGGTCAAGAAAACCACTACCTGTTTTTCTAAATACTAGACGTTTGGGTACTTTAAATTGAACCGTGAAAACGTCTTATATTAAGGAACATAGGGTGTAGAGTTCACTCAAATTATCCCGGTAAAGCTAGTCACACCTTTGTTAAAATTAATGTGCATTATGTTATCGGAGGAGGTCTGTATGTTTGTCTCTAATGCCTGTCTACTACATACCCGACATCATGATGTAATGTTAAGTCATTTCCTTTTGTACAGTGTCACTAAATTGTCAAGGCAGTGATGGCATTTTATTTGAGTAGAACTGCACAAAAATTGCTTAAAAGAAGAGGAAAGGTCAGGAATGGCTCAGTTTTTCAGAAAAAACTATGTATGCCTTCCTGACATCAGCCGTTGTTGCTTTATTTATTCCTTCAAACAGGTGGTTAGAAACAGTCTTGCTACCTTTTCCCATTAAGAAATTGGAATGCTTATATTTGTGAGTCTATGCTTCAACTAGTGTCACTTTTATAGTAATCACACTTTCAATATCTATGCAAACAGGGATGCTCGATTTTAGTGTCCTGCACAAAAAGTCCAACTGGTTCAACATTAGGAGCATGTTTTTTTCCAAACCTTTATATCCAATTAGTGGCACTATGAGTTGTTCATTACGAAGGTACATGGTTTGCTACTATCTTGCTACTCTTTTTGTACTGTCATTAGATAGTAATACTAGTGGTTTGCATGTGAATTTATTGGCAGGGTGGACCTACATTGGAGGTGCAGGACATGATTCAATGATTGGATGCTCAATTTCGGTTGTATCAATTTCACCTCTTCCATCACTGCAAACAAGGTGTGGTATATGTTTACTAGCTGCTTGATATTTCTGCAGACAGAGATGTCTGCCCGTTGCTATTTGGCAAACAAACAAAGTGTCCGCAATTTTGGTTGAACTGCACAAGAGAATAGTATAGTCACTGCATGCAGTGCCATTTGAAAATAGACACAAAGATTGGATAGTCACTTCATGGACTGCAGAAAAGTAGTACTGTACTATTTACTGGCCAATACTAGGTGCTTCATTGCTTTGGTCTGATATACAATCGACATCATTTTCCCTAAGTTAAAGTTTGTATTCTGAAAATAGTCTCGTGGTGTGATAGAGAGAAGACCAAATCATATTGCAGTGGATGTTCCTCCATCATGTGTGGTTCATTCTCATGGTTCCAGCTGTTGGTGAAACCACTTACGTTTGCAAGAGGAATTGTAGACTTCACAAACAAATTTGTCTTTTAGTCTGTACTGATTGTTGGCCAAGAGAAGCATCCATGTTAGTAGGAAGAACAAATGTTTTTTCTAGATCTTTGCTTTTGGAGCTACATATTTGTATATGATCTGTGAATCATTGAGATGCATTAACATGTTGATCTTATGTATGGGAATCGTACTAGTTAGTTTTAGTTGCGACGCAAGACCCGAAGTGGCTGATCTTTGCTTTTGGAGCTACATATTTGTATATGATCTATGAATCATTGAGATGCATTAACAGTTACTTATTTCTGTTCGCTCATTGTTTACAAGTTACTGACCGATCACTAGCTAGCCTACAAATGCGCTCCTGGCAGTTTTATTTGCGACGCAAGATGCGAAGTGGCAATTTTTTGAATAAAAATGCCTACCTCTGAAGAAACTGACAAGCTACACTATCGATCAGACACAGCTTTGGGCACTGACATGTGCGCCAGCCACCTGTTAGACCCACGTGTCATAGACACAAAGGTAGGTGCCTTAAGGCACCGAAGCATTGTCCCGATCGATCCTACACGGATAAAAATGCCTACCTCTGAAGAAACTGACAAGCTACACTATCGATCCTACACGGATAAATAGCGGATCACGCACGTACTACCTCCTTTCCGGTTTGCAGGGCTCAATTCAAGAAATGACCTACTCGATCCTACATGAATAAATAGCAAATCACACATGTACTAGTACCTCCTTTCCGGTTTGCAGGGCTTAATTCAAACCTCTCACCAACCAAGGTACTCCCTCCGTCCGGGTTTATTAGTCACGTGAGCAAAGCAGCAAGACCAAGGCATGGCAATAATTAATGGCATGCAGAAGTTTAAGCCTAATTAATTCCAGCGATTTAAGTGGCTGCATGCGTGCCCTCGGCTGTGACTCATTGCATGCTGCTTCGCGTACTGCATGCGAGCGATTCTGAGTGCCTACATGCAGCCGGCCATAATTAAGGCAGCTAACTGATGCGAAAAAAGATACGCTTTAATTGTTGCGGGCTTTTTAAATCCGTGAAATCATTATTGACAAGGAGGGAGATGATTCGAGTGCACTCGTTTGACCACCATGCCGGCGTGCGACCCAGACGGGATGGGACGACACAGTCATAATTTCAGTTTCCCTAGTTTTCCATGGCAAGCTGGCGCGCTAAGCCATTATGCATTGAATTCCGATAACTGTCGCGCTACCTTCCCCCTATAAGTACTGTTTCCCGGCCTTCTCCAGTGCCACCATGACCCAATTCGCCATATCCTCATAAGCCCCCACTGGCCCGACATCGCTCGCCACGTCCGCCATGCGCCCGCTCGTCCGTGGTAGGCGACGCCGGAGGCGGTCACCGCCAGAACTAGTGTTCGGTTTTTCACCGGAAGGCAGACGGAGGGAGGAGGCATTCTATCTGTCTTTAGATGGCAATGCGCAGATCGAGGAGTTGTTGGAGCGCGACCGCATGGCAGAGGAGCATGAGTTGTTGGAGCGCGACCGCCTGGCGGAGGAGCAGCGTATCGCCGATTTGCGCCGCCAGTGGGACATGGAGCAGCAGCGCGCCGACGCTCTGAGTTGCGAGCAGAGTGCCCGCAACTGGGCCGACTACGTGGAGGCCGGCGCCCGGCAAATAGCCCTGGAGGCTGTCGGGCACGCACGCGTTCGCGACGCCGATTTTTACTACCAGCTCGTCAAGTGGATTTCCTGCTTGGAAGCCGAAGCTTCGGTGGACCACGCCGGCATGGAAAGGGCCAACGTGCGCGAGCAAGGCGCCCTATCGCACCTCTAGCAAGTCCGAGGCGAGGCGCAGGACGCCGGTGCCGGCGTTTAGCGTGTACCGCCAGCATCATCTAGTTAGCTAAGAGTAAGTTAGTACTTGTGTAGTGGGAGTAGATAGTTAACTTGGCTATGATGGTTGTCAACCTGGAAGTTCAGTGCTCTATATGTGGATCAGATGTGTTACTTTGCTCTGAATGTTGAACTTTCCGTTTGAACGTATGGAATGGGTTGTTATTTTTTAAAATGGGTTGTATTTTTCCTCCACGGGTTTAGAGGCTGACTTGTGGGCCTAGCAAGTTGACACGTACACAATCACGAGATGATTGTACGTGGAGAGGATGACAGTAGGGACCCGCCAAGGTCATGGCAGTACGCAAGCAAGTGCCTCCTTATTTCAAGCCAATAAAAAAATGGCTCCTCCTAGTGGATTTTTGACATCTGGGTCCCATGCCATTGTCAACGTAGTCAATAAACGAGAGAATTGCACAACAAGCGGCTGACACTAGGGACCCAGCAGCTCGCCCAATTATTTTTGTTTTGGGTTAATTTGATAAATGCCTCCGAGAAATGCAACTGCAATTTCCAAACTTTGAAAAATGCCATTTCATGCCATTTCTAGTGGCATTTTTTGAAGTCTGGAGTGGAGTTTTTCAAAGTTTGCAAACTGCAGTTGCGTTTTTCAAAGTTTGCAAAAATTGCAGTGGCATTTTTCAAAGTTTGGAAATTGCACTGGCATTTTTATGAATCGCCATAATTGGAGTGGCATTTATCTAATTTGTTTTTGAGACGGAGCAGGGTGTCAACTGGGCTCTGCGGGACACTCTGGCCTGTCTAGACAGCCTTTTCTTTTATGTTTACCACAGACCAGCCCAGTAGTTTTTTTTCTTTTTGAAAATGGCTAGCCCAGTTTTTTTGTGATTTGTCAAGTAAGTCACTTTATCAGGCCTGTTGGGCTAGACGAGGAGAGCTTAGTTCGGCTGGCTGAGAAAATGGCCTATCAGTAATGAGAAATGGGCTGTACATTTTAAAACACATCAAACCGGCAATTAGTTTCAAATATTTTTTTTTCATTTTGAGATTTTAAATTGCATTGGTTTTTATGCGTGGACAATTTATTGGATTTTATATTGATATACATTTATTTTTAAAATCAGTCTGAATGTGACTCGAAATTTCGGGATTAAAAACAGTTCAGACCGCACCAACATATGCAAAATTTCGTATAATTTTTTAACCGTGGCCACAATATGGGCTGTAATGCTAACAAAAAGAATATGGGCTCCAAAAAAACCCGTAAGAATTAGTAAATGGGCTGCAAACTATTTGAAATATTGGCAGATGGGCTGTATGCTGTTTTCCACAGATTTGAGGCTTTCCAGAGATGGCCTGTATACTGTTGGATGTCCATCCAACGGCCGTCGTGCTTCTTCAGTCTCTGCTCTTCCTGCTCCAGCCGCTCAAACAAGCGCCGGCGGGACTGCCTGCTCCCTCCTCCCCGTAATCCCATCGTTGGCCTAGCCATCCCTCTACTCACCCTCAGTCCCACACATGCTGTTATTCTCCGGCGACGGCAGACGAACTAGTAAACCCTCGTACTCCTCCGCGTGGGAAACAACTGCCGAGTATTCCCTGGCTCCGTGTCGTTCCCTTCCTAGGCCTCGCCGTCATCCACTGCCCCGGTGCTCTCGGCGCGGCCTGGTCAACATGGTCAATGAACGACATCCATCAGAAGTGGACTGTACGCGGAGAGGCTGACAGGTGGGTCCACGGCCGCACGCAAGGAAATGCCTCCTTATTACGCGCAAAATAATGATTCCTCCACCTGACATCTGGGACCCACCGAAAGGGCCTCTGTATTTCGCGAAAAAAAATGTTACCGCCGCTGAAGTGCCTCCTTATTACGCCCAAAAAAGAATACTCCCCCTACTAGCTGGGACCCAGTATAGTGGGCCTACTAAGTTGACGGGGACGAAGGGCTTTGTCAACTTAGTCAATATGCACGATTCTAGCTCGACTGACCGTACGATGTCCATCCAACGGCCGTAGTGCTTCTTCAACCTCAGGTCTTCTTGCTCCAGATGCCCAAAGCAGCGCCGGTCGTGCCGCCTACTCCTGCCTCCCGTGGCCGGCTGTGCTGCCGCGGAGGCCTCACCGCCCCCATACTACTCCCACCGCTGGCCAGGCCATCCCTCCACTCCACTCACCCACACCCCCTGTTATTCTGCGGCGACGGCAGCGCAGCCGAAGCAGTAAACCCTCATACTCCTCTCCGCGTGGGCATCCACTACCGCGTCTTCCCCGGCTCCACGTCCTCCCGTTCCTAGGCCTCGCCGTTGTCCACCGCCGTGGTGCTCTCGGCACGGCATGGTCAATGTGGTCAACGACCGAATTCCATCGTAAGAATACTGTACGTGGAGAGGATGACAGCTGGGTCCACGGCAGCCGCAAGGAAGTGCCTCCTTATTACGCGGAAAATAATTATTCCTCCACCTGACAGCAGGGTCCCACCGGACGGGCCACCAGTATTTCGCGAAAAAAACATTTGCCCCTGGCTGCTGGGACCCACCCGACGGGCCACCATATTTCGTGAAAAAAACGTTCCCCCTGCTGTAAGCTTGGACCCACCGGAAGTGCCTCCTTATTACGCACAAAAAAATGAATACCCCCCTGTTAGCTGGGACCCACCTTGGTGGGAGACTGACTTGTGGGCCTACTAAGTTGTCGGGGACGGAGGGCTTTGTCAACTTAGTCAATATAAACGATTCTAGCTCCAGTGACCGTATGATGTCCATCCAACGGCCGTAGTGCTTCTTCAACCTCTGGTCTTCTTGCTCTAGCTGCCCAAAGTAGCACCGGTCGTGCCGCATGCTCCTGCCTCCCATGGCCGGATGTGCTGCTGCGGAGGCATCACCGCCCCCTACTATTCCCACCGATGGCCAGGCCCTACGGTGACGGCAGCCTCACACCGCAGCCGAACCAGTGAACCCTCGTACTCCTCTCGGCGCGGGCTTCCACTGCCGCGTCTTCCCCGGCTCCCCGTTGTCCCCTTCCTAGGCCTCATCGTCGTCCATCGCCCTGGTGCTCTCGGCGCGGCGTGGTCATCGTGGTCAAGGAACGACTTCCATCGGACGTGGACTGTGTGTGGAAAGGCTGACAGCTGGGTCCACGGCCGCAGCAAGGAAGTGCCTCCTTATTACACGGAAAATAATTATTCCTCCACCTGACAGCGGGAACCCACCGGACGGGCCACCGTATTTCGTGAAAAAAATGTTTCCCCCCTGACTGCTGGGACCCACCAGCTACACCTTCGCACGCAAGGAAGTGCGTCCGGGCCACCCCTCTGACTGCTGGGACCCACCAGCTACATTTTCACACACAAGGAAGTGCCTGACAGTCAGGGCCCACCTGGTCGAAGCGTACGTAGCGTTGTCATTCTGGCCGCGAATGTGTACGTACATACTGGTTGTTGTAGAGGCGCGCACGTGTCGTAGTAGAGGCGTGCACGTAGCATGTACACGTACGTACAGCGACCAGGGTGCAAGAAATAAAATACGGCCACATATGTGTACATACGGGCGGGGTCTCGAACGCCTACTCGCGCATACGTACATGGCTGGGTCGGAACGGAGAAATAGCGTCGTCGTCGTGTTCATGGGGAGCCAACCGGCTGGGTCGGAATGGAATGCGTGGTCGTGTTCATCGGGAGGGCTTGGACGGAACAGGCTATGGAAACAAGGCATGGCGTACCGCAAAACAGAGGAAATGGACCTCCTACGGTCAAAACGGGTGTCCTGTTGATCGGGAGGGGTGTGGCGTACCGCAAAATGGAGGAAACGCACCTCCTACGGTCGAAATGGGGGTCCTGTTGATCGGGAGGGGTGTGGCGTACCGCAAAACGGACGAAACAGACCTCCTACGGTCGAAACGGGGGTTCTGTTGATCGGGAAGGGTGTGGCGTACCGCAAAATGGACGAAACGGACTTGTGTTGGAGCGCTACGGTTGGAACGTGGGTCCTATTCATCGGGAGGGGTATGGCATACCGCAAAACGGGACTCCACGGGATACTGTTCATCTCCACCGTCGACCTCCTCCAGCCTCCACGGGCTCCTGTTCATCCAGCCTCCACCGCGCGCTACTCCACCGGCTACTGTTCAACCACCCCTCCATGGGCACCCCTCCACCGTCTACTGTTCATCCAGCCCTCCACACCACGGGGTCCTGTTCAACCACCCTTCCACAGCCACCCCTCTACCGTCTACTGTTCATCCAGCCCTCCACACCATGGGTTCCTGTTCATCCAGAGGCAACGCCACCGCTCAGTGTTCATCCAACCCCCCCGCAAGGCTCACTATTCATCCATCGATCGGCTTCAGTTAGCAGCAGTAGCGAAAGAATCGGTCCATCGGGTTCAGTTAACAGCCATCGATCGATCGCTCGGGTTCAGTAACGCGTAGCCTGCAGTGCAATCGCTCGGGTTCAGTTAGAGCCCAACTCCTCACTCGGGTTCAGTTAGAGCCAATGCCTCGCACACACGCGCGTACATGTACAAGAGAAACGCGCATCGCTCGGCCCCTGACCTCCCACCGTAACCGGCAAGTCCCTGAAATTTTCCTCCCCCTCTCTTCTACCACGGTTTTTTTCGTCATGGACGGCCCAAAGAATGTCATGCAGCTGCGTCTCTGGCCCGCCCAGGACGAAAAGCCCATTTTCTGTCATGATTTTTTGTCATAGAAGTAGAAGCCCACCACATCTATGATGATACCGGGTTTTGTCACAATTATCATCATAGAAGTGTCATATGTATGACAGAAAAAAATTCGTTCGGCCCAAAATGTCACGGATGTGTCTTTTTTTGTAGTGATAAGACCCTCGTGAGGGGACAAGCCTCGCAAGGCAGACGATGCCAAGACCTCCGGAGGGAGCGCCTTCTCTAGATTGGCTCCTGAGGAGTAGAGATTCACATGCAAGCACCCATCTCATGAAGTTCGGGTTATGCAAGCCATGACGACCATGGTCAGGCGGGTGCCAACGGGCACAGAGCACCATGTTTCCTCTTTGGTGCTAAGGAGGCAAGTGCATGCGCAGAGTCCCGTGGAATCAGCCAAAGGTTTTCATTCCCATGCAACAAGACCAAGACCACCAGGACGGCAGGACGGATGTCATCACCGAGCCCACTACGGCATCACGACCAGAAGCTTTGCAGGCAAAGACTACCTTTCGTCAGCATAAGATGTACTACTTGCCCCCCTTCAAAATTGGCCACTTTGGGATCCCTTCCTGCTTTCCTTAGAGGAATAGGACCAAGGCCACTACAAATATTGCTTAGCGACCACTATATGAAAGGGTCAAGGACCGGGATCCAATCCAAACTCTCACTAGCTCACATACACACAAGAACATGCCTCCTGAGGTTGTTCTTCCCCTATACTAGTTCATCCTCAGCCCCTAGCGAGGCTAATCCACCCCAAAGAAGGAGTAGGGTCTTACACCGCAAGGTGGCCTGAACCTGGGTAAACTGTCGTGTCTCTTTCCTTTCCCATCCATTGAGCTAGGCCTTGAGAGTGACGAGTTGGTTGGCTGGAGAGGTTGAGTTCTTCGCACACGCCATGGAGTTCGAACCTTTCTTGGGTCTGTGGAGCCCGGAATCCGGCATTTGGCGCGCCAGGTAGGGGCGTGTCAAAGGTTTGCCTTCTCATTAGCTGTGCTCCGCCCTCGCCACTTGGTTCCCATGGATGGTGTCGCTCCGCTCGCCGGGCCGCCAGGCGCGTTTTGGGGTGTCACGGGCCTCCGGGCTTTCTCCCACGCCTTGCGATGGGTATAATGGCCGTTGAAGTTTAGGCCGAAGTTGTCGCTGTGATATGATGGTGTGGTGGACCACGCGGAGTTCCTCCAGCTGTATGCAGAGGCTATCTGGACGACCGACAGCGATGAGAGGGTCATGGCGAAATGGTTCCCTATGGCTCTTATGGGTGTGCCATGCGCTTGGCTCCTCAACCCGCTGGAGTCCTCAGTGGCCCATTGGCAAAGAGCTGTGCGGCCTGTTCATCACGCACACCGCGGCATCTACGCCCTATGCCATCGTGGCCATCCTGAGTGGGTCACAGGCGCCAGCCTCAGACCACCATGTTAAGCAGTTCTTTCGCCAGGTAGGCGCCGCCCAATCGCGGCGCCCCCCCCCCCCAGGCTGGGCGGGGCCCAAGGCCGACCTCATCTTTGATGCCAGCGACCACCCCAAGACCATGGTGGGTGCCGGCGCACTTCCCATGCTTTGCACCCCCACCATCTACAACATAGCAGTCACCAGGACCCTCATCAACGGCGGCGCAGGCCTCAACATCCTCTTTGTGGACGCCTTCGGCCTACTTCATGTGCCCTTCGACTAACTCCTCCCCACCAAGCCCTTCTCAGGGGTCATCGGTAGTTCCACCTGCCCTCTGGGGAAGATCCCTATCACCTTTGGCACGCGCAACAACTACCGTACCAAGCTCATCAACTTCGACATCACCCGCATCGGTGTAACACCCACGATGCGGCTATATCTCTCACATGTCAAGGCACGACTTAGAGGCATAACCGCATGGTGGTTTTGTCGCAAGAAGGGTCATCTTCACACAATCCCATGTAATGAACAAGAATGGGATACAGAGTTCACTTACAATCGCCACTTCACACAATGAACGTATAATTCATACATCATTCAGAGCAGACACATAGTCCGAATACGGACGAAGCTAAAAGAAAAGAAGATAACCCAACTGCTAGATCCCCGATCGTCCCAACTGGGCTCCACTACTAATCAACATGAAACGAAACATAGCAACGACCAAGATCTTCGTTGAGCTCCCATCCGAGCTTGGTTTCATCACCTGCACTCGTATCATCGGCGCCTGCAACTGTAGTGATAGTATTTGGTAAGTCACGAGGACTCAGAAATCTCAAAACCCGCGAGATCAAGACTATTTATGCTTATGGGTAGGAAGTGATAATGAGGTGGAGTTGCAGCAAGCACGAAGCAAATATGGTGGCTAACATACGCAAATAAGAGCGAGAAGAGAAGCAATGGGACGGTCGAGAAGCTAGAAGTGATGAAGAAGTGATCCTAAAACTACTTACGTTCATACATAACCCAAACCGTGTTCACTTCCTGGACTCCGCCGAAAAGAGATCATCATGGCTACACATGCGGTTGATGCATTTTAATTAAGTCAAGTGTCAAGTTCTCTACAACCGGATATTAACAAATTCCCATCTGCCACATAACTGCGGGCACCGCTCTCGAAAGTTTAACCCTGCAGGAGTGTCCCAACTTAGCCCATTACAAGCTCTCACGACCAACGAAGGATATTCCCTCTCCCGAAAAGACCCGATCAGACCCGGAATCCCGGTTACAAGACATTTTGACAACGGTAAAACAAGACCAGCAAGACCGCCCGAATGTGCCGACAAATCCCGATAGGAGCTGCACATATCTCGTTCTCAGGGCACACTGGATGTGTCAAGCTAGAGTAAAACCAACCCTCAAGTTTCCCCAAGGTGGCCCCGCAGGCTGCTCGGTTCGGACCAACACTTAGAGAAGCACTGGCCCGGGGGGGGGGGTTAAAATAAAGATGACCTTTAGGTTGGCCTGCCCAAGGGAGGGTTATAGGTTGTTAGGCAAATGTAAAACCAAAGTTGGGCCTTGTTGGAGGAGTTTTATTCAAAGCGAATAGTCAAGCGGTTCTCATACACCCGACCATGTAAGGAACGGAAAATCAAGGAACATAACACCGGTATGACAAAAACTAAGGCGGCAAGAGTGGAACAAAACACCATGCATAAGGCCGAGTCTTCCACCCTTTACCAAGTATATAGATGCATTAATTAAATAAGAGATACTGTGATATCCCGACATAATCATGGTCCAACATGGAGCAATCTTCAACTTCACCTGCAACTAACAATGCTATAAGAGGGGCTGAGCAAAGCGGTAACATAGCCAAGCAACGGTTTGCTAGGAAGGGTAAAAAGGTTAGAGGCTGACATGGCAATTTGGGAGGCTTGATAAACAAGTGATAGGTAGCGCAGCATAGCGATAGAACAAACCAACTAGCAAGCAAAGATAGAAGTGATATCGAGGGTAATGTTCATCTTGCCTGAGATACCACAAGGAAGAAGAATGAGTCCATGAAGAAGACAAACGTGCATAGTCAAACGAATCCTCACAACTCCGGAATGAAACCGAAGCTAACGAGAGAAGAAAACCGGAACGAAGCAAACAACATGGTAAACACACAAGCATAAACATGGCATGATGCACAAGCAAGTATGATGCATGTCCAGTTTAAAAGCATGACAAAGCATGGCAAAGTGCAACAAACAATACTACAAGTTAAGTGGAGCTCAATATGCAACGATTTGCATATTGACGAAACACCACATCAATTATTTAGTTCGCTCTCGTTTAGGTACACAAGAATAATAAATGTTGTTAAACATGGCAAGATGTGAAACATAAGAAAACTACCTATCTAGGCAAGTTTAAATGAGGCCGGAACAACAAACAACAATTCTGAAAAATCCCCATTTACATATTTCAAATTTGGTACTGTTCTGTCCCAAACCATATTTTAATGTTGTTAAACAGTAAAACAAAGTGCACCTAGCTCATGTATGCATTTTTCTAGACAATTTACATATAAAGTTTGTTAAAAACCGAGCTACGGTTAATTAGTTATGAAATAAATCATTTTAGCATGGCATTTGAGCAAATTAATAGCAAACAACAAGTTAAACATTTTAAACATGGATGAAAGTGGAATAATGTGAAACTAGATGAGATCCTAAGCATTTTGCATATATAAATTATTTACATATGAAGCATGGTTAATGAGTTATTATATGCATGATGTGCAAGGACTTTTCTCTAAAACGGGCGTTCTCTAGATAATTAGCAAAATCGCAGAACAGGGAAAAACACATGACACGGGCCAAAACTGCAGGCTTCTGGGGCGCTCACCATGGGCCAGGCCCAGTTCGGTATAAAGGCTGGAGGAGGCCGGGCTGGATCTGGTGAAGGGAAGGAGCTGCTGGGCCTCGGTCAACGCGACCGATGCAGTGGAAACTAGGCGGGGCGGCAGCCGAACTTGGCGCGGAGGCAGGCCAGGTGCACGATGGGGAGGGCATGGTCAACGCGCTCGAAGCAGGGGAAGCAGGGCGTCTCCTCCTTGGCTCGAAACAGCCATGGCGTGGGAGGAAGGAGTTCCTGCGGTGGCCTGAGGGGGCAGGGCGACTGGGAGGCCAGATCCGGTCGCGGGAGGTCGCCGGGGTCCCGTTCCCTGCCGGATCGAAGCAGAGGCGGGCCGGCGGACTTGGAGCTCCATGGAGCGGGGATGCTGCTGCAACACAGAGAGAGAGAGAGAGAGAGAGAGAGAGAGAGAGAGAGAGAGAGAGAGAGAGAGATGAGAAGAGCAAACCAGAGGAAGGAGAGAAAGGGAACTAGGGCGGCGCTCATCTTAGACGACGATGGTGGAGGTGCTCGGGGGTCGGGGATGCAGGAGCTGCTCCTACTGCCGGTAGCAGGGACGAGGCGGAGGAAACGTGTGAGCTCTGCTGGTCCTCGAGAAGAACAAGCGGAGGCGCGGGATAGCAGGCAGAGGAAGGAGGGGGCGCTCGGCTGGCCAAATCGAGGGGATCCAGAGGAGAGCGCCGGTTGCGTAGGTTCGAGGGCGACTGGCCGGTGGCTGAAATAGAGGAGAAGTGGGTGGATCAGCAGGAATGCCGATGAAGATGCTGAGTGGGCGGCGGCACGACTAGGGATGGATGGGACAAGGGGGCTAGATTTTAGGGATTGGTCTAGGGTTGGACTATTTATATAGGTAGGGGATTAGGGTAGGGGTTAATGTTGTCCGTCCGATCGTAATCGGGCGGTCGAGAATAAATAGGTAGGGAGTCCAAATAAGAAAACAGAGATATTTTGTAGATGTTTGGTGATGATCCGAATCCAACGGTGATGGCTGAGAGGGTCGGGTTCGGGACAACTTTCACACGCACGCGAGGGGTCTGCGTAAAGTGCAGAGAGGCTAGGCGGTCAGACAAGAGGGACTCGAAAACCCTGATTGGTCTCAAAACGGTCAACGAAGGCAAGGGCGGACGCGGCAACTAAGAACGGATGCAAACTTTATGAAAACATGCAGATGCAATGCGCATGATGTTATGAGAAAAAAATGCATGATATGAACAAAATGCAAAATAAAAGACAAAAACCCAACCACGAAGGAGATAACATATCACATAGCCGGAAAAGGCAAGAGTTGGAGTTATAAATATGGAAAGTTACATCCGGGGTGTTACAAGACTCCACCACTACAAAGAGGATCTCGTCCCGAGATCTAGGATGGCACCGGAGAGAAACAGAAGAGGAAGAGAAGAGGTAAAACTAAGTTGCTTCTTTGACGAACGAGTGAAACCATGAACCTTGAGAGGTTGAGCAAATTAAAAGAAAGAGTACAACAGAGATGAACGAGATTGCAAACAATCCATTAGTGAAGAGGAACAAGGAACATTACTAGAACTTGAAGGTTGCAAAGACATGAATCAAGAGTTTAATGGACAAGGTAGAATCAAAACCACTCCGGTTAATGTAAGATGAGAGAGGCAGAATTCAGGCAGCACTCCGGTTGAACATGGAAGGAATAGGACATGAACATGAGAAGATGGGATGTTACTTGATGAAATCAACAACACAACTGCCTCCGGAAGTATTGAAAGAATGGCACAAGGGGTAAGAAGGATTTCAGACAGCACTCCGGTTGAAAAAAAGAGGTAAAACTTGAGAAGATGAAAGAACTTGAATGAGAACACAACACTCCGGTTAAATGGATAAGCAAGAAAATAACATGATCTTGACAAAACAAGGTGATGGGTGAAGAGCACAACATCACAATGCCTCCAAAATGAAAGAATAGAAGCTAGATCATTGGGATAAAGGGATGGAGAAGAAAGTGACAACTTTTGCCACAAGTGAACTTGGAAAGCATACTTGCAAAGAAGGATTGAACGGAGTTGTTGGAAAATCAACAACGAAAAGCACAAGCTTGTAATGGGCTTATGGAAACATCTCAACACTTGAGGTGAAATTCTGCCACTAACGAAAAACAATTGCTTGCTTGAGCTCAAAGAAGAGATGAAAACTTCTTTCGCCGAGAGGATAGGATAAAACTCGGATCATAGATACGCACCAGAAATAGCAGCATTCCCAATGGAAGGCTTTAGGTGAAATATAACCCAAGGTAACCCTAACAAAGAAATTGATGGATTTAATATACCTCATTCTTGACAACATGGGAATCATGAAACACGAAGGGAAATTATGAAGAATGACATATCACCATGTCAAAAGATAAGGTAGAAAGAATTGCACTTTGGAATGCAAGATGAAGAATACTTGAGCTTTTCCAAGAACAATCTTGAAGAACACTTTGAGAATGAGTTAAATCTTTAGCGAACCACCATATAGAGCCTCCATGAAGAACTCCGGTAATAGAAGGATGATAGAAACAAAGAGAAGTTGAAAACACTAGGTGAAGCCTTGCAATGATTTAGATGGAGCTTCGCGACGATATAACCGAGAAAACTTGGAACTCCGAAAAAGGAAAAGATGAAGCATCTCGAACCGAGAAATGTGACAAGATGAACAACTCTGGAAAGAAGAAACTAGATCACTTGTATGAAACAATAATACGAATTATGTCATGCCTATCCTTCACCAATTTAAATTGATGACAAGCAATGGTGGCATACTACTTATTCTCATAGAAAGGATTAAGAGGGATATAGCGTAAGCTTGAGAAGGTATTGATGGAACCACCGGTGGGATTTGGAAACAACGAATAAATTGATATGATAACAAAGGAAGAGAAATCTTGAACGAACCACCGTAAGAATTGAAAATGAACGTAGCAAAGGCATAATTCACCGGGAATAATTAGAAAACGAATAAAGATACTTGACAAAATTTAGATACAAGAGAACAAAGAGATCATGAGCCGACTAAAGAGTATACTTGAACGATCCACCCGTAAGATTTGGAGAATAAGAGCTGAAGGCTGAGAATGAGTAATATTCAGAAATGATGGCCTTTGGATGATCGAGAAAGGAAGCAACTCCTGAAATGCTCCGGATGGTAAAAAAGAATTGTCACAATCAAAAACAATTATGAGGATGGCATGAAGCTAGAACCATGAATCTTGAAGAAAATGGAGTAAGATTTAAGAGAAATCCTTCTTCGGTCTTCAAATGTTGAGAATGGAGATGAGAACCACCATGAATTGTTGAGATACTCTGGGAGAATGAAAAACAAAGAGGTTGAGCCAACACTGAAAAATAATTTGAAATCAATCTTGGAAAACATCTGATTGATGAGATTCATTCTTACGTCAAACTTTGAAAAGAAATCGGGAATAGCTCCGAGAAAAAATTAGAAGAGTCAGGTAAGATCCTGGGAAAAGACCTGTGGGTTAGGGCCCACTAAAAAGATACACTGTTGAACGATTGATTGAAAGTGGGGATTGCACCGGTAGAATAAAATGACTTGAATGAGATAATAATCTCGAAATAGCTTGAACGGATTGATAATGGAGACACAAATCTTCTGAGATATCCTCGGCACTCCGGAACAAATGAATAGCCAGAGGTGAGTGATTGATAGGTGCACCAGTATGAGAAAGCATTTGACACGAGGAAAAGAATATGATCAACACTGAAAGCTTGAATTGGATCCACCGGAGAAGAAACAACAAAGAAGGATGATGAACTTGAAAGTGTTGAGCATCTTCATGGGAAATCACCGGATAAGAACATTGAAAAAAACGAATGAAGAGACTTCTCACAAATAAAAGGATACATGATTAAGAAATCTGAGTCCTTGAAATTAAGGGTGGGAGGGCGGGAAAACAAAGGCAACTTGGGGCAGATGGAATGGATACCATTGAGAAAAACTTAGAATTGATCTCGCAAATGTTGAAATGATCGGATCCACTTGAAGAGAAGCACGCTAGTTGGAAAAGAATGACGACCTCGATGATCAAGAAGGATTAGTATTCACATAGCAATATGAGAACACCGCTTAGGGAAAAGGTATGGAATCCATATTTGACTTTGAAGCAACTCGAATACCACAATCAAAATAAAACAAAAGGATTTGGCTTGCAGAATAAGCCGGAAACAAACATATGATAGAGATTTCGTCCGAAGTTTTCGTGGTGAGGCCCACACGGGGTCGATCCTATAGCACCATCATGTACAAGGCAGTGCACGTGACATACGAAGCGTCCCCAAATCAGCATAGCCAAGGATTCTTTAAGACACAACGATACCACTGTAAAAACAACCGTGGATAGGCGGACCACTAGACGTCGAACCCCAATCTCATATCATGCATCTGTTGGAAAGGAAAAAACTAGAGCTACTTGAATTCCCACCTATAAAACTCCCGAAACATTCTAGTTATGTAATCTGGTGTTGGGCATATAGGGGAAGCAATAAATATCTCACCCGAACTAACAATACCTACATCCAAGCTCTATCCATCCGTCAACACATAACCAAGAAAACTCCAGAAATCGTGTACCTCAACCTTCGAAAAGCATCCGTTATACAAGCTATGGCAATACTCCCGAACTCCCGCCCCAGTACTGTGTGGCGTCGAGGTTATCGCACCAACAACTGCATAAAAGAGATTTTCGATATCGTGGAAACTCAGGTATTCCAGAACTACAACGATAAAATTGTGACGACAACACCTCGGAGCTCAACTCACCGGGACACTGCCACAACCCCTGAATGTCAGGAGGCACCAAGAACAATGTTCTCGTCACAAGAATATTGGAACGATCCCAAGATACCCGCGTGATCCTAAATTTTTTTAGTGAAATTTGAGGAGAGGAAAGTCAAAACATCTACGTCATGAGACCTCACCAGGGCGACGAAAAGACTGAGGAGTAAAAAGAATCCTACTCTCCGGTATATATAATCTTAGCACTCAAAACATTTTTGTTCTGGACTCAACAACGTCAGCGATTCGATCAAGGAGGGGGATCCTCAGTCGGGGATGGCTCTGATTACCAACTTGTAACACCCACGGTGCAGCTATATCTCTCACGTGTCGAGCAAGACTTAGAGGCATAACCGCATGGTGGTTTTGTCGCAAGAAGTGTCATCTTCACACAATCCCATGTAATGAACAAGAATGGGATAAAGAGTTGGCTTACGATCGCCACTTCACACAATGAACATATAATTCATACATCATTCAGAGCACACACATAGTCCGACTACGGACGAAGCCAAAAGAAAAGAAGATAACCCAACTGCTAGATCCCCGATCGTCCCAACTGGGCTCCACTACCAATCAACATGAAACGAAACATAGCAACGACCAAGATCTTCATTGAGCTCCCATCTGAGCTCGGTTGCATCACCTACACTCGTATCATCGGCACCTGCAACTGTAGTGATTGTATCTGGTGAGTCACAAGGACTTGGCAATCTCGAAACCCAGGAGATCAAGAATTTTTAAGCTTATGGGTAGGAAGTGGTAATGAGGTGGAGTTGCAGCAAGCACTAAGAAAATATGGTGGCTAACATACGCAAATAAGAGCGAGAAGAGAAGCAACGGAACGGCCGAGAAGCTAGAAGTGATCAAGAAGTGATCCTAAAACTACTTACGTTCATACATAACCCAAACTGTGTTCACTTCCCGAACTCCGCCGAAAAGAGACCATCACGGCTACACACACGGTTGATGCATTTTAATTAAGTCAAGTGTCAAGTTCTCTTCAACCGAATATTAACAAATTCCCATCTGCCACATAACTGCGGGCATGGCTCTCGAAAGTTTAACCCTGCAGGGGTGTCCCAACTTATCCCATTATAAGCTCTCACGACCAACGAATGATATTCCTTCTACCGGAAAGACCCGATCAGACTCGGAATCCCGGTTACAAGACATTTCGATAATGGTAAAACAAGACCAGCAAGACCGCCCGAATGTGCCGACATGTCCCGATAGGAGCTGCACATATCTCGTTCTCAGGGCACACTGGATGAGTCAAGCTACGAGTAAAACCAACCCTCAAGTTTCCTTGAGGTGGCCCCGGAGGCTGCTCGGTTCGGACCAACACTTAGAGAAGCACTGGCCCGGGGGGGGGGGGTTAAAATAAAGATGACCCTTGGGTTGGCCTGTGTAGGGGAGGGTTATAGGTTGTTAGGAAAATGTAAAACCAAAGTTGGGCCTTGCTGGAGGAGTTTTATTCATAGTGAACTGTCAAGGGGTTCCCATACACCCGGCCGCATAAGGAATGCAAAATCAAAGAACATAACACCGGTATGACGGAAACTAGGGTAATGGTCATCTTGCCTGAGATCAACTAGCATAGCGATAGCACATCATAGCGATAGAACGAACCATCTAGCAAGCAAAGATAGAAGTGATATCGAGGGTAATTGTAACGCCCCGAGACCGACGCTCCATACGACTTCCATATTTTTCGTTATCGTTGTGTGTATTTATTTATTTGTTGCATTTATCATTGCATCATGAACATTTCATCCGCATGTTTCCATAAAACCCGTAGTCATTCGTAGTTGCCGCTTCTCCCTTGTCTCTGTTGACCTCCTCTCAGATCAACCGGACCGCTCTCTTCTCTACATTCTCTGAGCCCGTCAAACCCCTTGTCTCAGTGGCCCTTTGTCAGACCCCCTCGCGCGCGTCCGAAACCTCCCCCGAACCCGACCTGGACAGTCATCGCCGTTGGGTCTGGATCATCCCCAAACATCTATAAAACATCTCCGTTTTCGTTATTGGACTCCCTAACCTGTTTATTTTTGACCGTTCGATTCTAATCGGAGGGTCCGTTTTGCCCTAAGCTAACCAACCTACCTATATAACCAACCTAACCCTAGACCTAGGCTGTCCCATCCATCCAATCCCTCACCCGCCGCCGCCACTCTCTCCCTTGGGATCCTCTCCTCCTTGTCTTCCCCACCGAGCCAACCCACCATCTGTCTCAGATCCACCTCCCTCTGACCGCCTCCCGTGTTTTCCATGCCACCGAAATTCCCTCGCAGCCAGCCTCTCCTTCCCTCGTTTTCACCACCACCAACCGGAGCCCGCAACCACGATCCAAATCCTCACCACGTAGCCGCACGCCCGAGGCCCACAACTCCTCTCGCCCGGCCAACCCGAGCTCCTCCCGCGCCCGAGCCCTTCGGCCTTGAGCTCCACCACGCCTCCTGCTTCCCCGAGCACGCGGGACTCCTCGCGCCCGTTGTCAGCCCCATGGCGCCCCGACCTCCAGATCGAGAAGGTCTCGATCCTGAGTCGCCAGGCCAGACTTCATCGCCCTCCTCCATGTCTTCCTTCCTCTTCCTTCATCCGGTTCCTTCTCCTCTCACATCTCGCCCTTCTCTGTTTTCATCGTAGGAGCACCGCACCATGGCTGCGGCCATTGAAGTTTGGAGCTCCTGCCGGCAGCCGCGCTACTCCCCTTCCCCATCGTCGCCATCCCTCATCGCCCCGACCAGCAGCAGGGAACCAGGAGCTCAAGCCCCGCCATGACCAGCGCCCTCCTTCCTGCGTGGCACCGCGCCAGCCACTGCCCCGTCCTCGCCTTGCCGGAGAGGCTCCGTCTTCGCCAGAACCTGCTCTGCCCGTCCTCTGCATCACGCCAAGTCCCGCTCCTGCCTCTGTTCGAGAGGAGGCTGCAGACGCGCCCGGTTGCTCGCTCGACCGCGACATGCCCATCTCCTTTGCCTCCTGGGCTGCCAGCAACCTCCCCAATCCGGCCTGCTGGACTCCAGATCTGGCCCAGACAGCGCCCTCCTCCACCGTCTGGGCCTCGGCCCATGGTGAGCCTCCAGCCTATCCATCGCTCCGGCGCACCACATGTTAGCTTGCGCCCACCAGTTTCGGCCCATGTATTTTTTTCATGCGTTGTGAATTTTTCCATTTATCCAGAGGCAGACTGTTTTGCAGATAACCCCTTGCTCTTCATGCATATAAAAACACATTAACCATGCATCAGATTAAAATAATTTATACATGTAAAATGCTTCGAATTTCATCTAGTTTCATAATATGCCACTTTCATCCATGTTTTAAATGTTTAACTTGCTGTTTGTTTAAATTTGCTTAAATGCTTTGCTAAAATGATTTATTTCATAACTAAATAACCGTAGCTCGGTTTTAAATAAACTTTATATGTAAATGGGGTGGAAAAATGCCTATTTTAACATGGTGCACTTTGTTTTCCTGTTTAACAACAACAAAATATGTTTTAGGGCAGAACAGTACCAATTTCGATATATGGACATGAGGATTTTCCGGAATTGTTGTTTGATGTTTCCGGCCTCATTTAAATTGCCTAAAAATGTGTAGTTTAATTATGCTTCACCTCTTGCCATGTTTAACAACATTTAATATTGCTTGGTAGCTTAAACGAGATTAAACTAAGTATGTCCATGTGGTGTTTTGTCAATATGCAACTCGTTGCATATTGAGCTCCACTTAACTTGTAGTAATGTTTGTTGCACTTTGCCATGCCATACCTCATTAAACCGGACATGCATCATACTTGTTTGTGCATCATGCCATGTTTATGCTTGTGCATTTACCATGTTGTTTGTTTCTTTCCGGTGTTGTTTCTTAGTTCCGGTAATGTTGCGATTGTGAGGATTCGTTCGACTACTCCCGTTCGTCTTCTTCATGGACTCGTTC
Source organism: Triticum dicoccoides (assembly GCF_002162155.2). Taxonomy (NCBI): domain Eukaryota; kingdom Viridiplantae; phylum Streptophyta; class Magnoliopsida; order Poales; family Poaceae; genus Triticum; species Triticum dicoccoides. Next base: position 338,943,501 of record NC_041383.1, on the reverse strand, counting down.
TTCTTCCTTGCGGGATTTCAGGCAAGATGACCGCTACCCTGGATCTCACTACTATCATTGCTATGCTAGTTGCTTTGTTCTATCGCTATGCTGTGCTACCTATCACTTGTTCCTCAAGCCTCCCAAATTGCCATGTCAACCTCTAACCGATTTCACCCTTTCTAGCAAACCGTTGCTTGGCTAAGTTACCGCTTTGCTCAGCCCCTCTTATAGCGTTGTTAGTTGCAGGTGAAGTTGAAGATTGCTCCATGGTGGACAGGATTATGTTGGGATATCACAATATCTCTTATTTAATTAATGCATCTATATACTTGGTAAAGGGTGGAAGACTCGGCCTTATGCCTGGTGTTTTGTTCCACTCTTGCCGCCCTAGTTTCCATCATACCGGTGTTATGTTCCCGGATTTTACGTTCCTTACGCGGTTGGGTGATTTATGGGACCCCCTTGACAGTTCGCTTTGAATAAAACTCCTCCAGCAAGGCCCAATCTTGGTTTTACCATTTGCCTCACCTAGCCCTTTTTCCCTTGGGTTTCCGGAGCCCGAGGGTCATCTTTATTTTAACCCCCCCTGGCCAGTGCTCCTTCGAGTGTTCGTCCAAACTAGAGCCACTTGCAGTGCCACCTCGGGGCAAATTGAGGGCTGGTTTTAGTTGTACGTGGTGTTCATCCGGTGTGCCCTAAGAACGAGATATGTGCAGCTCCTATCAGGATTTGTCGGCACATCGGGCGGCTTTGCTGGTCTTGTTTTACCATTGTCGAAATGTCTTGTAAACTGGGATTCCGAGTCTGATCGGGTCTTCCTCGGAGAAGGAATATCCTTCGTTGACCGCGAGAGCTTATCATGGGCTAAGTTGGGACACCCCTGCAGGGTATAAACTTTCGAAAGCCGTGCCTGCGGTTATAGGCAGATGTGAATTTGTTAATGCCCGGTTGTAGATAACTTGACACCAAATACGAATTAAAACGCATCAACCGTGTGTGTAGCCGTGATGGTCTCTTTTCGGCGGAGTCCGGGAAGTGAACACGGTTTTGGGTTATGTTTGACGTAAGTAGGAGTTCAGGATCACTTCTTGATCATTGCTAGCTTCACGACCGTTCCGTTTGCTCTCTTCTCGCTCTTATTTGCGTATGTTAGCCACCATATATGCTTAGTCTCTGCTGCAACCTCACCACTTTACCCCTTCCTTTCCCTTTAAGCTTTGCTAGTCTTGATACCCATGGTAATGGGATTGCTGAGTCCTCGTGGCTCACAGATTACTACAACAACAGTTGCAGGTACAGGTTTTGCGATGATCATGATGCGAGAGTGATGTTTGCTTGTGTTGGAGTTCTTCTTCTGCTTCTGCTTCAATCAGGGGATAGGTTCCAGGTCGGCAGCCTGGGCTAGCAGGGTGGATGTCGTTTGAGTTTCTGTTTGTGTTTCATCCGTAGTCGGATGATGCTCTTATGTATTGTGATGTTGTATTCATGTGGCATTGTTTGCCTCTTGTATGTATCCCCATCTATTATGTAATGTTGATGTAATGATATCCACCTTGCAAAAGCATCTTCAAGATGCGCTTCTATCCTTGGTGGGACCTTCGAGTTCCTTTAGGATAGGGTCGCATCTTGGGCGTGACAAGTTGGTATCAGAGCCTCGACCGAGCATAGGAGCCCCCTTGATTGTTGGCCATTGTTGAGTCTAGAAGAAAACTATTTTGAGGCTTAGGATTATATATATCGGAGAGTAGGATTCTTTTTACACCTCAGCCCCTTCGTCGCTCTGGTGAAGTCTCTTGACGTAGATGTTTTGACTTTCTTCTCCTCCAATTTCACAAAAAAAATTTAGGATCACACGGGTATCTTGGAATCGTTCCGATGGTTTTGTGACGAGAACATTGTTCTTGGTGCCTCCTGTCTTTTATGTGGCAGTGACCCGGGGAGTTGAGCTCCGAGGTGTTGTCATCACAATTTTATCATTGCAGTTCTGGAATACCTGAGTTTTGCCAACATCGAAAATCTCTTTTATGCAGTTGTTGGTGAGATAACCTCGACGCCACCCAGTACTGGGGCGGGAGTTCGGGAGTATTGCCATAGCTCGTATAACGGATGCTTTTCGAAGGTTGAGGTACACGATTTCCGAAGTTTTCTTGGTTATGTGTTGACGGATGGATACAGCTGGATGTAGGGATTGTTAGTTTGGGTGAGATATATTGCTTCCCCTGTATCCCCAACACCAGATTGCATAACCAGAAAGTTTCGGGAGTTTATAGGTGGGAATTCAAGTAGCTCGTAGGATATCTTTCCAACAGACGCATGGTACGATATGGGATCTATCATATGTTTGTTCCGGCTTATTCTGCAAGCCAATCCTTTGTTTTGGTTTTAAGTTGTGGTATTTGAGTTGCTTCAATGTCAAGGGTTGATTCCATACCTTTCAAGCGGTGTTCTCATATTTCTATGGGAGTACTAATCCTTCTTTCATCGAGATTGTCATGTCAATTCTTTTCAACCGGTGTGCTTCTCTTCAAGTGGTTCCAATCATTTTCAACATCCGCAAGATCAACTCTAAGTTTTCTCACCGGTGTTTGTTTCATCCATTCCAAGTTGTCTTTGTTTTCCCCGCCCTCCCACCCTTTTCTTCAAGGACTCAGATTTCTTAATCGGGTATCCATGTTATTGATGGGAAGACTGTCCATTCTTTTCCGTCAATGTTCTTATCCGGTGATTTCCCATGAAGATGCTCAACAGTTTCAAGTTCATCACCCTTCGTTTTTTTCTTCTCCGGTGGATTTAATTCAAGCTTTCGGTGTTGATCATATCTCTTCCTGTTGTTTCACATATCTTCCCATGTGAATTTCTTATCCAAGGCTCTATTATTTATTCACCTCTCCCAGTTCATATCCGGAGTGCTGAAGATATCTCGGAAGATTCGTGCTTCAATTCTCTATCTGTTCAAGTTATTTTGAGGTTGTTATCTCATTCAAGCCATTTAATTCAACCGGTGCAATCCCCCCTTTTAATCAATCGTTCAACGGTGTATCTTTTGAGTGGGCCCTAACCCATAGGTCTTTTCCCAGGATCTTACCTGACTCTTCAAATTATCAGGAGCGATTCTCAAATTCATTTCCAAGTTTGACGTAAGAATGAATTTTCATTAGTCACATGCCTTCTCCAAGGTCGTTTTCAAATTCTTTTCATCTTTGGCTCAACTTTTCCTCTTTTAATTCTCCCGGAGTATCTCAACAATTCATGGTGATTCTCATCATCATTCTCAGCATGTGAAGACCGAAGAAGGATTTCTCTTAAATCTTGGTTCGTTCTCTTGAAGATTCATAGTTCTAGCTTATGTCATCATCTCATAATTGTTTTCGATTGTGAGAATTCTTTTCAACCATCCGATGCATTTCAGGAGTTGCTTCCTTTCTTGATAATCCGAATACCATCATTTTTGAATATTACTCATTCTCAACCTTCAACTCTTGTTCTTCAAATCTATCCGGTGCATCATTCAAGTATTCTCTAATAAGTTCATGGCCTATTCGTTCTCATGTATCTAAATCCCCTCAAGTATCTTCATTCATTTTCCAATTCTTCCCGGTGAATTTTGCCTTTGCTACTTTCATTTTCAATTCTTACGGTGGTTTGTTCAAGATTCCTCTTCCTATGTTCTCATATTAATTTTATTCGTTGTTTCAATCCTACCGGTGGTTCGTTGAAGACCTTCTCAAGTTTGCGCCATATCTATCTTGATCCTTTTTATGAGAATAAGTAGTATGCCAAATCCATTGCTAGTCATCAATTTAATTTGATGAAGGGTAAGCATACAATAAATCTTATTCTTATTTCATCAAGTTGATTAATTCCTTCCTTCGGAGATTGTTCATGATGAATAATTTCTCGGTTCTAAGTAGTTCATCTTTTTTCCGTAGTTCCAAGCTTCTCGCTTGTTCTGTCACGAACCTCCATCTTAATCGTACCAATGCTTAAATCTTATTCTTTCATCCTTCAATTTTATCTCGTCATCCTTTTATTACCGGAGTTCTTCATGGAGGCTCTACATGGTGGTTCCTCAAGGATTCTTTTCATTCTTCAATTGTTCTTCAAGATTTCTCTTGAAGTTATGATCCGCCATGCTATACTCTAAAATAAACATGGTGCTCTACACATGTTTTGATTTGAGGAGCTCAAGTATTCTTCATCTTGCATTTCGAAGTGCAATTCTTTCTACCTTATCTCTTGAGGTGGTGTTATGCCATTCTTGACAATTCCCTTCGTGTTTCATGATTCACAAGTTTTCAAGAATGACATATTTTAAACCCATCACTTTCTTCCTTGGAGTTATCTTGGTTTAGGTTAGTTTTCACCTAGAGCCTTCCCTAAGGAATGTTTCTCATTGTGGTGACTATCAATGATCCAAGTTTTTCTCCTATCCTCTCGGCGAAAGGAGTTGTCATCTCCTTGTTGACCTCAATCCAATCTATTGTTTCCGTTAGTGGCAGAATTTCGCCTCAATTTTGAGAAGTTTTCCATAAGCCCACTACAAACTTGTGTTTTTCGTTGTTGATTTTCCAACAACTCCGTTCAATTCTTCTTTGCAAGCATGCTTTCCAATTTCATTTGTGGCAGAAGATGTCATTTTCTTCTCCGTCCCTTTATCCCAACAATCTAACTTCTATTCTTTCGTCCCGAAGGCATTGTGATGTTGCTCTCTTCACTCATCATCTCGATTTGAGGATCGTGCTCTTTTCGTGCTTATCCATTTAACCAGAGTGTTGTGTTCTAATTCAAGTTCTTTCTACTTGTCAAGTTTTGCCTCTATTTTCAACCTGAGTGCTGTCTGAAATCCTTCTTACCCCTTGTGCCATTCTTTCAATAGTTTCAGAGGAAGTGTGTTGTTGATTTCATCAAGTATCATCCCATCTTCTCAAGTTCATGTTCTAGTCCTTCCATGTTCAAACGGAGTGCTGCCCGAATTCTTCCTCTCTCATCTTGTTTTAACCGGAGTGGTTTCGAACTCTATCTTGTCCATTAAACTCTTGATTCATGTCTTTGCAACCTTCAAGTTATCGTAATGTTCCTTGTTCCTCTTTTCTAACGGATTGTTGCAATCTCATTCATCTCTGTTGTACTCTTTCTTATAAATTGCTCAACCTCTCAAGGTTCGTGGTTTCACTCATTCGTCAAAGAAGCAACTTAGTTACCTCTTCTTTTCCTCTTCCGTTTCTCTCCGGTGCCATCCTAGATCTCGGGACGAGATCCTCTTGTAGTGGTGGAGTGTTGTAACGCCCCGAGACCGACGCTCCAGACGACTTCCATATTTTTCGTTATCGTTGTGTGTATTTATTTATTTGTTGCATTTATCATTGCATCATGAACATTTCATCCGCATGTTTTCATAAAACCCGTAGTCATTCGTAGTTGCCGCTTCTCCCTTGTCTCTGTTGACCTCCTCTCAGATCAACCGGACCGCTCTCTTCTCTACCTTCTCTGAGCCCGTCAAACCCCTTATCTCCGTGGCCCTTTGTCAGACCCCCTCACACGCGTCCGAAACCTCCCCCAAACCCGACCTGTACAGTCATCGCCGTTGGGTCCGGATCATCCCCAAACATCTATAAAACATCTCCGTTTTTCGTTATGGGACTCCCTAACCTGTTTATTTTCGACCGTTCGATTCTATTCGGAGGGTCCGTTTTGCCCTAGGCTAACCAACCTACCTATATAACCAACCTAACCCTAGACCTAGGCTGTCCCATCCATCCAATCCCTCACCCGCTGCCGCCACTCTCTCCCTTGGGATCCTCTCCTCCTCGTCTTCCCCACCGAGCCAACCACCATCTGTCTCAGATCCACCTCCCTCGACCGCCTCCCGTGTTTTCCGTGCCACCGAAATTCCTTCGCAGCCAGCCTCTCCTTCCCTCGTTTTCAACAACACCAACCAGAGCCCACAACCACGATCCAAATCCTCACCGTGTAGCCGCACGCCCGAGGCCCACAGCTCCTCCCGCCCGGCCAACCCGAGCTCCTCCCGCGCCCGAGCCCTTCGGCCTTGAGCTCCACCACGCCTCCTGCTTCCCCGAGCACGCGGGACTCCTTGCGCCCGTTGTCAGCCCCATGCCGCCCCGACCTCCAGATCGAGAAGGTCTCGATCCTGAGTCGCCAGGCCAGACTTCATCGCCCTCCTCCCTGTCTTCCTTCCCCTTCCTTCATCCGGTTCCTTCTCCTCTCACATCTCGCCCTTCTCTGTTTTCATCGCAGGAGCACCGCACCATGGCTGCGGCCACTGAAGCTTGGAGCTCCTACTGGCAGCCGCGCTGCTCCCCTTCCCCATCGTCGCCATCCCTCGTCGCCCCGACTAGCAGCAGGGAACCAGGAGCTCAAGCCCCGCCATGACAGGCGCCCTCCTTCCCGCGTGGCACCGCGCCAGCCACCGCCCCGTCCTCGCCTTGTCGGAGAGGCTCCGCCTTCGCCAGAACCTGCTCTGCCCGTCCTCTGCATCGCGCCAAGTCCCGCTCCTGCCTCAGTTCGAGAGGAGTCTGTAGATGCGCCCGGTTGCTTGCGTTGACCGCGACATGCCCATCTCCTTCGCCTCCTGGGCTGCCAGCAACCTCCCCAATCCAGCCTGCTGGACTCCAGATCTGGCCCAGACAGCGCCCTCCTCCACCGACTGGGCCTCGGCCCATGGTGAGCCTCCAGCCTATCCCTCGCCCCAGCGCACCACATGTTAGCCTGCGCCCACAAGTTTCAGCCCATGTATTTTTTTCATGCGCTGCGAATTTTGCCATTTATCCAGAGGCAGCCTGTTTTGCAGATAACCCCTTGCTCTTCATGCATATAAAAACTCATTAACCATGCATCGGATTAAAATAATTTATACATGTAAAATGCTTAGAATTTCATCTAGTTTCATAATATGCCACTTTCATCCATGTTTGAAATGTTTAACTTGCTGTTTGTTTAAATTTGCTTAAATGCTTTGCTAAAATGATTTATTTCATAACTAAATAACCGTAGCTTGGTTTTAAATAAACTTTATATGTAAATGGGGTGGAAAAATGCCTAGTTTAACATGGTGCACTTTATTTTCCTGTTTAACAACAATAAAATATGTTTTAGGTCAGAACAGTACCAATTTCGATATATGGACATGAGGATTTTCCGGAATTGTTGTTTGATGTTTCCGGCCTCATTTAAATTGCCTAAAATTGTGTAGTTTAATTATGCTTCACCTCTTGCCATGTTTAACAACATTTAATATTGCTTGGTAGCTTAAACGAGATTAAACTAAGCATGTGCATGTGGTGTTTTGTCAATATGCAACTCGTTGCATATTGAGCTCCACTTAACTTGTAGTAATGTTTGTTGCACTTTGCCATGCCATGCCTCATTAAACCGGACATGCATCATACTTGTTTGTGCATCATGCCATGTTTATGCTTGTGCATTTACCATGTTGTTTGTTTCTTTCCGGTGTTGCTTCTTAGTTTCGGTAATGTTGCGATTGTGAGGATTCGTTCGACTACTCCCGTTCGTCTTCTTCATGGACTCGTTCTTCTTCCTTGCGGGATTTCAGGCAAGATGACCGCTACCCTGGATCTCACTACTATCATTGCTATGCTAGTTGCTTCATTCTATCGCTATGCTGCGCTACCTATCACTTGTTCCTCAAGCCTCCCAAATTGCCATGTCAGCCTCTAACCGATTTCACCCTTTCTAGCAAACCGTTGCTTGGCTATGTTACCGCTTTGCTCAGCCCCTCTTATAGCGTTGTTAGTTGCAGGTGAAGTTGAAGATTGCTCCATGGTGGACAGGATTATGTTGGGATATCACAATATCTCTTATTTAATTAATGCATCTATATACTTGGTAAAGGGTGGAAGACTCGGCCTTATGCCTGGTGTTTTGTTCCACTCTTGCCGCCCTAGTTTCCATCATACCGGTGTTATGTTCCCGGATTTTGCGTTCCTTACGCGGTTGGGTGATTTACGGGACCCCGTTGACAGTTTGCTTTGAATAAAACTCCTCCAGCAAGGCCCAACCTTGGTTTTACCATTTGCCTCACCTAACCCTTTTTCCCTTGGGTTTCTGGAGCCCGAGGGTCATCTTTATTTTAACCCCCCCGGGCCAGTGCTCCTTCGAGTGTTGGTCCAAACTAGAGCCACTTGCAGCGCCACCTCGGGGCAACTTGAGGGCTGGTTTTAGTTGTACGTAGTGTTCATCCGGTGTGCCCTGAGAACGAGATATGTGGAGCTCCTATCGGGATTTGTCGGCACATCGGGCGGCTTTGCTGGTCTTGTTTTACCATTGTCGAAATGTCTTGTAAACCGGGATTCCGAGTCTGATCGGGTCTTCCTCGGAGAAGGAATATCCTTCGTTGACCGCAAGATCTTATCATGGGCTAAGTTGGGACACCCCTGCAGGGTATAAACTTTCGAAAGCCGTGCCTGCGGTTATAGGCAGATGGGAATTTGTTAATATCCGGTTGTAGATAACTTGACACCAGATATGAATTAAAACACCTCAACCGTGTGTGTAGCCGTGATGGTCTCTTTTCGGCAGAGTCCAGGAAGTGAACACGGTTTTGGGTTATGTTTGACGTAAGTAGGAGTTCAGGATCACTTCTTGATCATTGCTAGCTTCACGACCGTTCCGTTTTCTCTCTTCTCGCTCTTGTTTGCGTATGTTAGCCACCATATATGCTTAGTCGCTGCTGCAACCTCACCACTTTACCCCTTCCTTTCCCTTTAAGCTTTGCTAGTCTTGATACCCATGGTAATGGGATTGCTGAGTCCTCGTGGCTCACAGATTACTACAACAACAGTTGCAGGTACAGGTTTTGCGATGATCATGACGCGAGAGCGATGTTTGCTTGTGTTGGAGTTCTTCTTCTGCTTCTGCATCGATCAGGGGATAGGTTCCAGGTCGGCAGCCTGGGCTAGCAGGGTGGATGTCGTTTGAGTTTCTATTTGTGTTTCATCCGTAGTCGGATGATGCTCTTATGTATTGTGATGTTGTATTCATGTGGCATTGTTTGCCTCTTGTATGTATCCCCATCTATTATGTAATGTTGATGTAATGATATCCTCCTTGCAAAAGCGTCTTCAAGATGCGCTTCTATCCTTGGTGGGACCTTCGAGTTCCTTTAGGATAGGGTTGCATCTTGGGCATGACAGTAATGGTCATCTTGCCTGAGATCCCGCAAGGAAGAAGAATGAGTCCATGAAGAAGACAAACAGACGTAGTCGAACGAATCCTCACAACTCTGGAAAAAAACAGAAGCTAACGAGAGAAGCAAACCGAAAAGAAGCAAACAACAGGGTAAACACACAAGCATAAACATGGCATGATGCATTAACAAGTATGATGCATGTCCGGTTTAAAAGCATGACAAAGCATGGCAAAGTGCAACAAACAATACTACAAGTTAAGTGGAGCTCAATATGCAACGATTTGCATATTGACGAAACACCACGTCAATTATTTAGTTCGCTCTCGTTTAGGTACACAAGAATATTAAATGTTGTTAAACATGGCAAGAGGTGAAACATAAGAAAACTACCTATCTAGGCAAGTTTAAATGAGGCTGGAACAACACACAACAATTCCGAATAATCCCCATTTACATATTTCGAATTTGGTACTGTCCTGCCCTAAACCATATTTTAATGTTGTTAAACAGTAAAACAAAGTGCACCAAGCTAATCTATGCATTTTTCTAGACAATTTACATATAAAGTTTGTTAAAAACCGAGCTACAGTTAATTAGTTATGAAATAAATCATTTTAGCATGGCATTTTAGCAAATTAATAGCAAACAACAAGTTAAACATTTCTAACATGGATGGAAGTGGAATAATGTGAAACTAGATGAAATCGTAAGCATTTTACATATATAAATTATTTACATATGAAGCATGGTTAATGAGTTATTATATGCATGATGTGCAAGGACTTTTCTGTAAAACGGGCGTTCTCTAGATAATTAGCAAAATCGCAGAACAGGAAAAAAACATGACACAAGCCAAAACTGCAGGTTGCTGGGGCGCTCACCATGGGCCAGGCTCAGTTCGGTACAGAGGATGGAGGAGGCCGGGCTAGATCTGGCGAAGAGAAGGAGCTGCTGGGCCTCGGTCAACGCGACCGATGCAGTGGAAGCAAGGCGGGGCGGCAACGGGACTTGGCGGAGAGGCAGGCTAGGTGCATGACGAGGAGGGCGTGGACAACGTGCTCGAAGCAGGGGAAGCAGGGCGTCTCCTCCTTGGCTCGAAACAGCCATGGCGCGGGAGGAAGGAGGTCCTGCGGTGGCCCGAGGGGGCAGGGCATCTGGGAGGCCAGATCTGGTCGCGGAAGGTCGCCGGGGTCCCGTTCCCTACCGGATTGAAGCAGAGGAGGGCCGGCGGACTTGGAGCTCCATGGCGCGGGGATGCTGCTTCAACGCACAGAGAGAGAGAGAGAGATGAGAAGAGCGAACCGGAGGAAGGAGAGAAAGGGAACTAGGGCGGCGCTCATGTTAGACGACGACGGTGGAGGTGCTCGGCGGTCGGGGATGCAGGAGCTGCTCCTGCTGCCGGTGGCAGGGACGAGGCAGAGGAAACGTGTGAGCTCTGCTGGTCCTCAAGAAGAATAAGTGGAGGCGCAGGATAGCAGCCAGAGGAAGGAGGAGGCGCTCGGCTGGCCGTATCGAGGGGATCCAGAGGAGAGTGCCGGTTGCGTAGGTTCGATGGCGACTGGTCGGTGGATGAAATCGAGGAGAGGTGGGTGGATCGGGAGGGATTCCGATGAAGATGCTGAGTGGGTGGCAGCGCAGCTAGGGATGGATGGGACAAGGGGGCTAGATTTTAGGGGTTGGTCTAGGGTTGGACTGTTTATATAGGTAGGGGATTAGGGTAGGTGTTAATGATGTCCGTCCGATCGTAATCGGGCGGTCGAGAATAAATAGGTAGGGAGTCCAAATAAGAAAACAGAGATATTTTATAGATGTATGGGGATGATCCGAATCCAATGGTGATGACTGAGAGGGTCAGGTTCAGGACAACTTTCGGACGCGCGCGAGGGGTCTGAGTAAAGTGCGGAGAGGCTAGGCGGTCAGACAAGAGGGATTCAAAAACCCTGATTGGTCTCGAAACGGTCAACGAAGGCAAGGGGGGACGCGACAACTACGAACGGATGCAAACTTTATGAAAACATGCAGATGCAATGCGCATGATGCTGTGAGATGAAATGCATGACAAGAACAAAATGCAAAACGAAAGACAAAAAGCCAACCACGGAGGAGATAACATATCACATAGCCGGAAAAGGCAGGAGTTGGAGTTATAAATATGGAAAGTTACATCCAGGGTGTTACAATCGGCCTCCCGTATAACGCCATTCTCGGATATCCGGCCCTCGCCAAGTTCATGGTGGTGACTCACCCCGGCTACAACCTCATGAAGATGCCGGGAAGGAGCGATGACCTCACTGTAGACGGGAACACATAGGACGCTCTCATGGCCCTCAAGCTCGCCTTCAGGGCCACGGCAGCCGTGCAGCCAGGTGCGGGGGGCCCACCGGAGATCTCGAAGGCCGCGCCAGCAAAGAAGCAACTGTTCTCCGAAGACCGGGCTGAGACGAAGTAGGTTCTAGTCAATGATGACGGGGGATCAGGCCCTACCTTCACCATAGGCGCCAGCCTCCCCCAAGACCAGGAAGAGGTGCTGGTCAGCTTCCTACGCGCGAACAAGGATGTGTTTGCGTGGGAGGCAACAGACTTGGTCGGTGTTCCGTGCAGGGTGATCGAGCACCACTTGATGGTGTGCCCCAACACACGCCCCGAAAAGTAGAAGGCATGACGGCTAGCCCCGGAGAAGCAGTCGTTCATCGTCCAGGAGACACGCAAGCTGCAAGAAGCTGGCGTTATTCGGGAGGTGCAGCACCCGATTGGATGGTGAACCCTATTATCATCCCCAAGAAGGGCGGGAAGGAGCGCATGAGCACCGATTTTACGAGCCTCAACAAAGCTTTCCCTCAAGACCCTTTCCCTCTTCCGTGCATCGACCATATCGTTGACTCCACTGCCGAGTGCAATTTTCTGTGCTTCCTGGACGCCTTCTTAGGCTATCACCAAATCAAGATGGTGGTGCAGGATGTCGAGAAGATGGCTTTCCTGACCCCATGCGGGGCGTACTGCTACACTTGCATGCCGTTCGGGCTGCGCAATGCCAGTGCAACCTTCCAACGACTGATGCACATCGCCTTGGGCCGACATCTCGGTGGGAACGCCGAGGCATACGCTGACGACATAGTGTTCAAATCTCGGGAGGCGAGAACTCTTGTCGAAGATCTGGAAGAAACATTTGCCAACCTGTGCAAGGTAAACTTGTGGCTCAACCCGGAGAAGTGCGTGTTCAGCGGCCCGTCAGGCAAGCTGTTGGGTTTGCTAGTGTCGCACAGAGGGATCGAGGACAACCCGGAGAAGATCAAGGCGATAGATAGGATGAGCCCGCCGCAAACCCTTAAGTAGATGCAGAAGCTGGCGGTTGTGTAACCTCGCTGGGGCCCTTCATCTCCAAGCTAGGCGAGCACGCCCTCCCGTTCTTCAAGATGATGAAAAAGAAGCGCCCATTCGAGTGGACTCCAGAGCCTGAAGCAGCCTTCCAAGACCTCAAGAGATACCTCACCGGCCCACCAGAAATGGCAGCACCTCGCCCTCTGGAGTCCCTGGTGCTTTACATGGCTGCCACACCTCACTCTGCCAGCACGGCTCTCGTGGTGGTCAGGGAAGAGCGAGCGGTTGGGGGTGCACGGTGCAGCGCCCCATGCCCGACCGAGGCACCGCGGCCTCAGGACGGTGCTCCTGAGGCCTCAGTCGCCCCTCCATGCGGCGGGGCTCCCGAGGATGGTGCTCCTGAGGCCACGCCAGCCCTGCCCGATGACAAAGCTCCCGAGACTCCCCTGCCTCAGGAGGGATAGGACAACACCGATGCCTCCTCCCTCATCGAGCATCCCATGTACTTCGTCAGCACGGTGCTGTGTGACATGCGGGTGCGCTACCCCATGCCACAGAAGCTCCTGCTCGCACTACTCTTTACCTCCAGGAAACTACGTCACTACTTCCAAGGCCACACCATCAAGGTTGTCTCAGCATACCCCTTGGAGAGGGTGCTCCAGAGCCCCAACGCCGCTAGAAAGGTCGTCAAATGGAACATCGAGCTGCAAGAGTTCCAGCTCGAGTTCAACACCACCAGGGTCATCCAGGGCGTGACCCTCACTAACTTTGTGGCCGAATGGTCTGAAGCCCCTGGTCGAGAAGTGGGCAAGGACCTTTCTATCGTGCCCGGAGATGAGAGGCCAGATGGTTGGGTCATGTAATTCGACAGTACATTTGCACGCCAAGGCATGGGGGTTGGAGCCATGCTCATCTCACCTAACTAGGACAAGCTCTACTACGCCATGCAACTCTACTTCCAGCATGGCGAGAAGGTCTCCAACAACATCGCTGAGTACGAGGGCCTGATCACCGGCCTCAAGGCTGTGGCGGCTTTGGGTGTCAGGCGCCTCACCATCAGGGGCGACTCCTAGATCCTTGTCAACTTCTCCAACAAGGCATACAAGCGAAAGGACAAGCACATGGAGGCATACCTTGAGGAGGTATGCAAAATTGACAAATGATTCTTGGGCTTAGAATTGTAGCACTTGCCGCGTAGCACGAATAAGGAGGCAAACGACATCGCCAAGAGGGTGTCCTGGCGCCACCCTCATGAGCCTGGCGTCTTCGAGGAGCGACTCTTCAAGCCGTCAGCAGCTGGCCCCACTGCAGGACCGACTCTGCCTCGGGAGGAGTTGACCCTGGCACCTCCCTCGGGCGCCCCAGCCTGGAGCCCGACCTCGGGAGTCTGCCTACTTCTCGCGCTCGAGCCTCAGGAGGGGTGCTGGACCAAAGAATTCAAGGCGTACCTGCTCCGGGGCACCTTGCTGGAGAAGGAGGAAGATGCAGAGTGTGTGGCCTGCAAGACCACCTCGTACTGCATTTGGGACAATGAGATCTACCGAAAGCACCCAAACGACGTTTCTCTTCGATGCATCTCCAGGGAGCAGGGGTACAAGCTATTGGCCAACATCCATGGCGGGGATTGCGGGCATCGCTCCTCATCATGCACCATCGTGGGCAAGGCATTCCGTAGCTGATTCTACTGGCCCACGATGCTCAATGATGCCACTGAATTGGTGAGATCTTGCGAGGTTGTCAGTTCCATGCCAAGCAGATCCACCAGCCCGCTCAGGGCCTCCAGACCATCTTGCTCTCGTGGCCTTTTGTGGTATGGGTGTTGGACATCCTGGGCCCGTTCCCCCGAGCGCCCTGGGGCTATCGCTACCTCTACGTCGCCATCGACAAGTTCACCAAGTGGGCTGAGGTGGAAGCCGTGCGCACCATCCCAGCTGGCTCAGACATCAAGTTCATCAAGGGCCTCATGTTCCCTTTCGGGGTTCCCAACCGTAACATCACCGACAATGGCTCTTAGTTCACGAGCAACCTTTTCAAAACATATTGTGATAACCTTGGAACGCATGTATGCTATGCTTCGGTGGCACACCCTCAGAGTAATGGCCAGGCTGAGCGTGCCAACGGGGAGGTCCTGAGGGGCCTCAAGGCGAGGGGCTTCAAGAAAAAACTCGAGGCCTGCGGCAGGTGCTGGCTCGATGAGCTCCAGGCCGTGCTGTGGTCCATCCACACCGCTGCGAGCAAGCCCACGGGCAAGACTCTGTTCTTCCTCGTCTACGGAGCTGAGGCGGTCCTCCCTCACGATGTCAAGCATCGCTCCCCATGGGTCTTGGCGTTCGACGAGGCACGTCAGGACGCCTCGTGGGGGATGTACCTCCTGCGCGGGGAGGAGCACCACCGCCAAGCCTCGCTTGCAGTGAGGTACCAGCAGGCGCTGCAATGGTATCACTACCTTAGCATGCACTCCAGCACCCACGAGGTGGGTGACCTCGTCCTGAGGCGGGTGCTCTCCAGGGAGGGGCTTCACAAGCTCTCGCCCATGTGGGAGGGCCCGTTCAGGATCGCCCGTGTATCCAGGCCTGGCACCGTGCCCCTAGAGACGGAGGATGGGTTCCCCATCCAGAATGCCTGGAACATCCAACACCTCCGGAAATTCTACCCATGACCAAGGCCATGCGCCTGTGAAGATCTCCGCTCGTGACACTCTCATGTAATAATGAGTTAGTGTTGTACACACCACGGAGTCTCCTGAGCACTTCCCCTGGGCCTCACTTTGGCTCCCACCCATGTCCTAGTGGAGGCCCCATGCTCCGTGCTGGTAGGAAGACAAGAAGACAAGTATAGGTGCCGAACGCGACTGTTCATTTGCTTGCTTTCTGTATCTGGTTTGCAACTTCTTGAATGGAATTTGAAATTTTTCGTGTTTCATTTGAGGGTTGGGAAATTTCTTCTCCTTGCACCATTTGCTCTTTCAGTTGTTGCCTCAGGAGGAGTGGCAGTTGCCCGTCGCTCCTCCTCGTGCGTCCTGCGCGCGGGGGCTTGGCAGGTGCGTGCGCTCGGGCCCGTCCGCGAACACACCTCGCCAAAGCCTCAGTACCCTGACCTTTTGGTGTCTTCATCATTGCGCGACCCTCTTAAATGAGCTCACGAGTACGACGCATTCGGAGGTTTCCTAATCATATAGCTGTAGGGTGCCTCCTGAGGCTCAACGACTTTTGAGTCTCCTCGCGGCAAGGCACATTTTTGCAGAGTGCAGAGAATTTGAGCCCCTAGACAGGCACGCTCTCGCGACAGGGTAGTGCACCACAAGAATATCAAGATACATTGCCCCAACCACAATCAGCAGTAACGTGGGTATCGCAATGTAACACGAAAACAATAACATAACGGCGTAAGCGCCATAATTCATTACATGCCCCGATAGGGCCCTCTACCATTTTTTTCAATGCAGGGGGATGAAAGAAACAAAAGAAAGACACGCGACTACATCGGCTCTTGAGGCCCGGGTCCGGCAGCACTCGGGCTCAGTCGAAGTCCTCCTCCTACTTCACCGGGGCACGACGGCGACGCGGCTCGTCACCCTCCCCAGTTCGAGCCCGACGATGTGGTGGCTCGTCGTGTTCATCGTCGCTGGTGCTCTCCCCAGAGGAGGAGCCGCCACCGCTGGAGGCAGCATGACCGTCGCCGAGGACAAGCCCACCACCAGCAATGGCGCCACCGCTCCAGCCGTCGTCGTCATCACCATCATCGTTGTTACTGTCGCTTTCTAGGCGGCACCCCGAGCGCCGTCCGTCTTCCCTGAACAGCCTGACATAGAGGGTCACGACACCGTCGTACCTGAAGTGGAGGGAGCACCTCCCGTACAGACCCCGCGCGCGGGCAAACGACAGCCGCCCGCGGTTTAGGAACATGTTGCCAGCGGTGGTGACTTCGACCTCCACCCATGAGGACTTACTGCAGCAGCTGTCGGCCTACAGCCAGAGGCCACCCCCCGATTGGTAGCGCGCCCGCGAAGAAACACGCGGTTGTTTACCTAGGTTTGGATCTCTCCGGAGAGATAATAGCCCTACTCCTGCATGTCTGAATATATATGCAGTGTACATGTCTGGCAGTACAGCGTTGCTCCTGGAGCTATATCTAGAGGAGGAAGAAGGAGGCTGGGAGCGCTCCTCTTCTTTGCCTCATGTGTATGAGCAAGTGTGTGTGGCGTGAGTGCCTTGGGGGCATGAGAGCCTGCCTGAGTGTGGATGGATATGTGCCCATATATATAGTGTGAGCTAGCTTACACATAAAGCTAGGTGGGCATGGGTGTGTGCTTGGGATGTAAGCTACAACGTGTAGCTTACATCTCAAGCTATGTTTGCTTGAGATCTAGGCTAGGTATTGTTCCTGGGTCATTTTATAAATCAATGCCCAGGGGACAAAATACACTGTAGATGATGCTGCGTGTGACGAGCGAACAGTGTATGCTTTATCAGCAATAGTGGCCGCGGTATGGATGTCTTGTCGGTGTCGGGTCGATGCAGTGGTTGGTTTCGCGTAGTAGGCTAGTTGGAGCAGCTAGACGGGGAGCCAACTGGACAGCCGGGTTGGCGAGCCGGCCGGGCAACTGGGATGGTGAGCCGGCCAGGGTGGCCGGACAACCGGACTGGGGCACCTGCCGCCCCGATATTTTTGAAGCATCGTTTGCCGTCTTGGGCCTGATAACCCACAAGTATAGGGGATCAATTGTAGCCTCTTTCGATAAGTAAAAGTGTTGAACCCAACGAGGAGCTAAAGGTAGAACAAATATTCCCTCAAGTTCTATCGAGCACCGATACAACTCTACGCATGCTTGATGTTTGCTTTACCTAAAACAAGTATGAAACTATTTTGTAGGTGTGATGCTAGAACTACTTTGCAAGAATAAAACTAGAAGTACTTTGTAACATAATAAAATTTAGGTGTTTTAGTAAAAGGTTTGTGTCAACAAGAGAGGTATTTGTCCCTAGGCAATCGATAAGCAGTACCGGTAATCATTCTTGTAATTTTATATGAGGGAGAGGCATGAGCTAACATAATTTCTCTACTTGGATCATATGCACTTATGATTGGAACTCTAGCAAGCATCTGCAACTACTAAAGATCATTAATACCGTGAAACCCAACCATAGCATTAAGTATCAAGTCCTCTTTACTCCCATACGTCATACCCCACCTACTCGGGTTTAAGTTTGTGTCACTCTCGCAACCCACCGTAAGTGAACCATGAACATATTGCAACACCCTACAGCGGGGGGCCGTCACATTTGCACAAGACGGAGGGCACCGTAGGACAGAACCATAAATACAATATACAATCATAGCAACCAAGTTCATGGTTAACCCATAGGACAAAACAGATCTACTCAAACATCATAGGATAACCATAGATCATTGGGAAATAATATATGGAGTTGAGCACCATGTTTAAGTAGAGAATATAGCAGGGGGAAGAGGTGTTACACCGCTGCATAGAGGGGGAGAAAGTTGGTGTTGACGGTAGCAAGGTTGTTGATGTAGATCGCCGTCAAGATCCTAGCCCTGGCGGCACTCCAGCGCCACCGGGAAAGAGGGAGAGAGAGCCCCTCCTCCTTCTTCTTCCTTGGCCTCCCCCCTAAATGGGAGGAGGGTTCCCCCTCTGGTCCATGGCCTCCATTGCGGCAGCGGGGCAGGAGCCCCTTCGAGATTGGATCTCCCTCTCTGTTCTCTTCTGTTTCACGCTCCCCAGATCTGGCCGAGAACCGTTTCTTATATTCCCGGAGATCCGGTTCCCCCTCTGGTCCATGGCCTCCACTGCGGCTGATATTTTTACATGATTTTTTCCTGATATAAGCTTCCTTGCGCCCGAAGTACAGCTCCAACCAACGTATGAGGTGGGCACAACCCACCACGCCACGCCTGGCTCCTCTGGCGCGCCCCAGTGGGTTATGCCCACCACGGGCCTCTGTTTGCGGTGATTCCAACTCCCAAAAATCACAAATATTCCAAAATAATTCTCCGTGGAGTTGCATCACGTTTGGACTACGTTTCATATGGATTTTCTATGATACAAAAATAGGAAACAAATAGGAACTGGCACTAGGCACTAGATAAGTAAGTTATTCTAAATAAATCATATGAAAAGTTGTCAAAAGTATGTAAAACTTGTATAATATTGGCATGAAACAATCAAAAATTATAGATACGACGGATATGTATCAGGGCCTACCCGAGGGTCATCCCCCCGACAGTAGCCTCCGAGCCTCCGGGCAACTTGGAAAAGTTGCCTGGAGGTTTTTAGCAGGCGTTGAAGCAGTGGATGTCGATGACAGCCGGCTGCGGACCGCAACTGCCGCGCCTTGCTACTGGTGGGGGCACGCGAGCGCACCACTGGGTGTAGCCTCCGAGCCTCTGGGCAACTTGGAAAAGTTGGGCGGAGGGCCTTCGCGGTTGTTGGAGCAGACGATGGTGTCGAGGATGCCGGTTGCAGCCGGTGGCAGGCGTGCAATGGGCGCAGCATGTTCCGAGTGGGGGCGCGCAAGCGCAACCACTGGCTTTAGCCTCCGAGCCTCTGGGCAACTTGGAAAAGTTGGGCGGAGGGTCTTGCTGTTGATGATGAAGCCGACGATGACGTCGAAGGCGCCGGGCGCGGACACGGAGTACGCCGGCTGACGGCCGCGGGGCCCTATCGGACGCGGCGCGGAGTCTGCTGGCTGAGTAGGGGCACGCAAGCGCACCCACTGGGTGTAGCCTCTAAGGCTCCGGGCAACTTGGAAAAGTTGGGCGGAGGGTCTTGCTGTTGATGATGAGCCTACGGTGACGTTGAGGGCGCCGGACGCGGACACGGAGTCCACCGACTGATGGACGCGGGGCCCTACCGGACACGGACGCGGAGTCTGCCGGCTGAATAGGGGCGCGCAAGCGCACCCACTGGGTGCAGCCTCCTTGCCTCCGGGCAACTTGGAAAAGTTGGGCGGAGGTTCTTGCCATTATTGAAGCAGATGGTGGCATCCGAAATGTGGGGTGCAGTCGGCGTCGGGCCTGCAACCCGCGTGTAGCCTCCAGGCGAGGAGGGGGTTCCCCGCAGAGATGATCATGCAAAAGACAAGGTTAGTCTTTGCAGATATATCAAATATTTGCTTCTAGTTGTGCAAGTTTTATGCAGAGGGTACCGACTCGGTTTTGTCCGAACCACCTTCAGTATTTTTCATGTCCCCTCCGCTCTTTGTCTTTGCCTCTTGTTAGCTAGACAGTCGGGAGCCGGTCTGTAGCTGTTACGAAGAGTGGCCGCGGAGTGGAGCGTAGAGTACTCGGACTACATGAGCAGATTCGCCCGAGTAGATACTCATAAAGGAAACGATCGGGTTGCCCAAGCCATCTTCTCCTGGACGTTTTTCGGTGGGGTGACCTCCAGCTTTTGCTCTCGCTTAGCCTGATAGCCGCGTGGCGTTCTGTGGCTGAGAGTGGGCCTTCGGTACCGTATGTGCAACTAAGCCGTCTGCGGGAATGAACGTATCGGGCCGAGCGGCCATCCTCCTGGCCGAGACTAGTTGGCACCAGGACGAACAGTAGCGTAACTGTAATAACGAAGGAGGTGGTCCCCAAGGGTTGCTCGGGGTTATCCGTGTTTGCCCGTGGCACAAAAGTATACGGGTGAGGAGCTCACATTGCTTTGGTGCGGACGAGACGGAGGTGGTCGATGATAGTAGGAGCGGCTTGGTGCTAGCGCGCCGAGACACCCACTGTGGGTAGCCCTCAAGCCTCCGTGTGGTCAAAGGGGGTCCTGGCAAGTCGGGCCCGACCGACCAGGTGTCGAGGCGGACGAGCGGCTGGGTCGGCTTGGCACAGCCGACAGTCGCTGAAACGGGTAGGCAGGACCGCCGGCGTAGCAGCGATGCAGATACGCAAGCGCAGTCGGCCGGACGGTGACACGGGCGGGCGGAGGCGTCGGTGGAGCGGTGTTGCGAGTGGGCGAACAAATCCATCATTTTTTAAGCCGGCTTGCACAGGTGGTCCTTTCTCTTTTTCCAGCCGTCAACAACTTTTTTTTGCTATCTTTTTTTCTCCACCCGCCTGGGCAGCCGGGGTCACTCCTTTTCTTCTCTTTCTCTTTTCTTCAGAGCAGGGGGAAGCGGCAGCGGATGGCAGGCGCAGGGAAGCCGGTCCGAGCTTGGAGCAGACAGGTGGCAAGGCGGCGTGCGCGCGATCCGGCCAGCGCGGGCGGCTGGACTTGATGTTGTGGGCGGCCTGTCGGGGCGGGGCGGAGCCGGACGAAGGAGGGAGGCGGCCGCGACCGACCTGGTGACGAGGACGGCGCGAGGCGTCACGGAGGCCGGCATGGGTTGGCAAGCCGGGACGACGGCGGAGGTGGCCCGGCAGGGGCCGGAGCTGGCTCGGGCGGGCGCAGGAGGAGACCAGGCTCAGGGGCACGATGTGAGGCAGCGAGACAGCTGACGGGCGTGGGAGCCGGCGGTCGGGGCGGGGACCCGACAAAGGCATGGCTGCTACGTCTTGAGCTTGCGTTAGTTTTCCTTGAAGAGGAAAGGGTCATGCAGCAATAGTACCGTAAGTATTTCCCTCAGTTTTTGAGAACCAAGGTATCAATCCAGTAGGAGGCTCTTCAAAAGTCCCAAGCACCTACACAAACAAACAAAGAACTTGCAACCAATGCAATAAAGGGGTTGTCAATCCCTTCACAGCCACTCGCAAGAGTGAGATCTAATAGAGATAGTATGATAAGATAAATATATTTTTGGTATTTTATAATATAGATGCAAAAAGTAAAGATGCAAATAAAATTAGATTGGAAGCAAATATGATAAGAGATAGACCTGGGGGCCATAGGTTTCACTAGTGGCTTCTCTCAAGATAGCATAAGTATTACGGTGGGTGAACAAATTACTATCGAGCAATTGATAGAAAAGCGAATAATTATGAGATTATCTAGGCATCATCATGTATATAGGCATCACGTCCGCAACAAGTAGACCGACTCCTGCCTGCATCTACTACTATTACTCCACACATCGACCGACTCATGCCTGCATCTAGAGTATTAAGTTCATAAGAACAGAGTAACGCCTTAAGCAAGATGACATGATGTAGAGGGGTAAACTCATGCAATATGATATAAACCCCATCTTTTTATCCTCGATGGCAACAATACAATACGTTCCTTGCAACCCTTTCTGTCACTGGGTAAGGACACCGCAAGATTGAACCGAAAGCTAAGCACTTCTCCCATGGAAAGAAAGATCAATCTAGTAGGCCAAATAAAACTGATAATTCGAAGAGACTTGCAAAGATAACTCAATCATACATAAAAGAATTCAGAGGAGATTCAAATATTTCTCATAGATAAACTTGATCATAAACCCACAATTCATCGGATCTCCACAAACACACCGCAAAAAGAGTTTACATCGAATAGATCTCCACAAGAGAGGGGGAGAACATTGTATTGAGAGGGGCTATGGTGTGATGTAGAAGCCCTCTGTGAGCGATTCCCCCTCCGGCGGAGCGCTGGCGAAGGCTCCAAGATGGGATCTTGCGGATACAGAAGGTTACGGTGGTGGAAATTGTGTTTCGTGGGCTCCCTGGATGTTTTCGGGGTACGTAGGCTTATATAGGAGGAAGAAGTACGTCGGTGGCCGCCCAAGGGGCCCACGAGACAGGGGGCGCGCCCTACCCTCTCGTGGCCGCCTCAGCTGCTTCTTGACTTGCACTCCAAGTCCTCTGGATCATGCTCGTTCCAAAAATCACGCTCCCGAAGGTTTCATTCCGTTTGGACTCCGTTTGATATTCCTTTTCTTCGAAATACTGAAATAGGCAAAAAAACAGCAATACGGGCTGGGCCTCCGGTTAGTAGGTTAGTCCCAAAAATGATATAAATGTGTAAAATAAAGCCCATAAACATCCAAAAGAGGTAATATAATAGCATGGAACATTCAAAAATTATAGATACATTGGAGACGTATCAAGCATCCCCAAGCTTAATTCCTGCTCGTCCTCGAGTAGGTAAATGATAAAAACGGAATTTTTGATGTGGAATGCTACCTAGCATAATTCTCAATGTAATTTTCTTTATTGTGGCATGAATTTTCAGATCCAAATGATACAAAATAAAAGTCCATATTAACATGAAAATGGTGATACTTCAAGCATACTAATCAAACTAATCATGACTTCTCAAAATAACATGGCCAAAGAAAGTTATCCCTACAAAATCATATAGTCTGACTATTGCTCTATCTTCATCACACAAAGTATCTAATCATGCACAACCCCGATGACAAGCCAAGCAATTGTTTCATACTTTAATAATCTCAAACTCTTTCAACTTTCACGCAATACATGAGCGTGAGCCATGGACATAGCACTATATGTGGAGTAGAATGGTGGTTGTGGAGAAGACAAAAAGGAGAAGATAGTCTCACATCAACTAGGCATATCAACGGGCTATGGAGATGCCCATTAATAGATATCAATGTGAGTGAGTAGGGATTGCCATGCAACGGATGCACTAGAGCTATAAATATATGAAAGCTCAACAAAAGAAACTAAGTGGGTGTGCATCCAACTTGCTTGCTCACGAAGACCTAGGGCATTTTGAGGAGGCCCATCATTGGAATATACAAGCCAAGTTCTATAATGAAAATTCCCACTAGTATATGAAAGTGTCAATAAATGAGACTCTCTATCATGAAGATCATGGTGCTACTTTGAAGCACAAGTGTGGAAAAAGAGATAGTAGCATTGTCCCTTCTCTCTTTTTCTCTCTTTTTCTTTTCTCTTTTTTTCTTTTTCTTTTTTTTCTTTTTTTTTCTTTGGCCTTTCCTTTTTCTTTTCTTTTTGGCCTTTTTTCTTTCTCTTTTCTTTTTCTTTTTGTAAAGTCCGAAGTCTCATCCCGACTTGTGGGGGAATCATAGTCTTCATCATCCTTTCCTCACTAGGACAATGCTCTAATAATGAAGATCATCACACTTTTATGGATTTACAACTCAAGAATTACAACTCAAAGCTAGAACAAGATATGACTCCATATGAATGCCTCTGGCGGTGTACCGGGATATGCAATGAATCAACAGTGACATGTATGAAAATTATGAAGGTGGCCTTGCCACAAATACGATGTCAACTACATGATCATGCAAAAAGCAATATGACAAAAGTAATGCGTGTCATATGAACGGAACGGTGGAAAGTTGCATGGCAATATATCTCGGAATGGCTATGGAAATACCATAATAGGTAGGTATGGTGGCTGTTTTGAGGAAGGTATATGGTGGGTGTATGGTACCGGCGAAAGTTGCGCGGCACAAGAGGGGCTAGCAATGGTGGAAGGGTGAGAGTGCGTATAATCCATGGACTCAACATTAGTCAAAAGAACTCATGTACTTGTTGCAAAAATCTAGAAGTCATCAAAAACCAAAGCACTACGCGCATGCTCCTAGGGGGATAGATTGGTAGGAAAAGACCATCGCTCGTCCCCGACCGCCACTCATAAGGAAGACAATCAATAAATAAAATTGTGCTCCAACTTCATCACAAAGCGGTTCACCATACGTGCTTGCTACTGGAATCACAACCCTCAACACAAGTATTTTTCATAATCACCTCAACTAGCATGACTTTAATATCACTACCTCCATATCTCAAAACAATTATCAAGCATCAAATTGATCATAGCATCCAATTCTTTTCTATGATAGTTTTTATTATACCCAACTTGGATGCTCATCATTCTAGGACCAAATTTATAACCATAGCAAATACCATGCTGTTCTAAAAGAATCTCAAAAAGATATAAGTGAAGCATGAGAGACTAGCAATTTCTTCAAAATTAAGTCACCGCCGTGCTCTAAAAAATATAAGTGAAGCACTAGAGCAAAAACTATCAAGCTCAAAAGATATAAGTGAAGCATATAGAGTATTCTAGCAAATTCTAATCAAGTGGGTTTCTCCCAAAAGGTGTGTACAGCAAGGAAGATTGCGGTAAACTAAAAAGCGAAGACTCATATAATACACGACGCTCCAAGCAAAACACATATCATGTGGCGAATAAAAATATAGCTCCAAGTAAAGTTACCAATGAACGAAGACGAAAGAGGGGATGCCTTCCCGGGGCATCCCCAAGCTTAGGCTTTTGGCTATCCTTGAATATCTTGGGGTTCCATGGGCAGCCCCAAGCTTAGGCTTTTGCCACTCCTTATTCCATAGTCAATAAAAGCTTTACCCAAAACTTGAAAGCTTCACAACACAAAACTCAACAGGAAATCTTATAAGCTCCGTTAGTGAAAGAAAACAAAACCACCACATAAGGTACTGTAATGAACCAATTATTTATTTATTTTGGTGTTAAACCTACTGTATTCCAACTTCTATATGGTTTATAAACTACTTTCCTAGCCATAGATGCATCAAAATAAGCAAACAACACACGAAAAACACAATCTGTCAAAAACAGAACAGTCTTTAGAAATCTGTAACTAACGAAAACTTCTGGAACTCTAAAAATCCTACCAAAATAGGAAGTCCTGGTAAATTTGTCTATTGATCAGCAGAAAAAAGAATCAATGCAAAATCACGTATCTGTGAGTTAACAAAACTAAATTCGTGCGTGCAAAGTTTCTGTTTTTCAGCAGAATCAAATCAACTATCATCATAGGTTATCCTATAGGTTCGACTTGGAACAAGCACTAATTAAAAGATAAAAACACATATAAACATAAGGTAGATGCAATATTTATTACTAAATAGGAACAAAAACAAAAAACACAAAGAAAATTGGGTTGCCTCCCAACTAGCGCTATCGTTTAACGCCCTAGCTAGGCATAAAAGTGAAGATAGATCTAAGTAGTGCCATCTTTGGCACTCAATTCATAAGTAGCTCGCATGATAGATTCATAAGGTAATTTGACTTTCTTTCTTGTAAAGTGCTCCATGCCTTTCTTTAATGGAAATTGGAATCTAATATTCCCTTGCTTCATATCAATAATCACGCCAATTGTTCTAAGGAAAGGTCTACCAAGAATAATAGGGCAAGAAAGATTGCAATCTATATCAATAACGATAAAATCTACGGACACCAAATTTTTATTTGCAACAATGAGAACATCATTGATCCTTACCATTGGCTTTTTAATGGTGGAATCCGCAAGGTGCAAATTTAAAGAGCAATCATCAAGATCATGGAAACCTAGGATATCACATAAAGTTTCCAGAATCGTGGAAACACTATCACCCAAATCACACAAAGCAAAACACTCATGATCTTTAATTCTAATCTTTATAGTAGGTTCCCACTCATCATTAAGATTTCTAGGTATAGAAACTTCCAAATTAAGTTTTTCATCATAAGATTGCATCAAGGCATCAACGATATGTTTGGTAAAAGCTTTATTTTGACTATAAGCATGAGGGGGATTAACAACGGATTGCAACAAGGAAATACAACCTTCTAAAGAACAATTATCATAATCAAATTCCTTGAAATCCGAGATAGTGGGTTCAATGCTCTTTAAAGTCATGACCTCTCCAATCCCACTTTTACCAAATTTAGCATCAAGATCTAAAAACTCTAAATTCTTGGGATGCCTTCTAGGTAAGTTGACTCATATTCAGTCCCATAATTATCAAGATTCATATTGCAAAACAAAGATCTAATAGGAGACGCATCAATAACTTTAAGATCTTCATCATTATTTTCATCTAACTTATCTGGTTTGGCGGCCACCTTATTGACTAAGGTGGCTTGCTTATCAGAAATTTTGGCTGTAGCATTTTTAAGCCGGGCAATTTGAGAGTTCACACCATAAAATTCTTTATTCATATCATCAAGCTCTTTGTTTATAAACCCCCAAAAACCTTTTTGTTCCTTAAGCTCTTTTCTGAAGAAATTATTATGCTCAAATTGCAAATTCATAAAGCTTCTAATATTTGATTCAATCTCTTCCATCCTTGTAAGAAGGTGGTCGGTACTCTTAGGCAAAGGCATAAGGACAAACAAGCACACAAGCAAACAACAAAAGGCAAGCGGAAAAGAGAGAGAGATTGGAAAAGAGAGGACGAATAAAACGGCAAGGGTGAAGTGGGGGAGAGGAAAACGAGAGGCAAATGGCAAATAATGTAAATGCGAGGGAGATGAGTTTGTG
Organism: Triticum dicoccoides; assembly: GCF_002162155.2. NCBI lineage: Eukaryota > Viridiplantae > Streptophyta > Magnoliopsida > Poales > Poaceae > Triticum > Triticum dicoccoides. Next base: position 338,916,888 of record NC_041383.1, on the reverse strand, counting down.
ATGGGTACTTGGTATGTCTTGACTTGAGCGAACACCTCCCCGGCAACGGCGCCAGAAATCCTTCTTGCTACGTCTTGAGCTTGCGTTGTTTTCCTTGAAGAGGAAAGGGTGATGCAGCAATAGTAGCGTAAGTATTTCCCTCAGTTTTTGAGAACCAAGGTATCAATCCAGTAGGAGGCTCCTCAAAAGTCCCACGCACCTACACAAACAAACAAAGAACTCGCAACCAACGCAATAAAGGGGTTGTCAATCCCTTCACGGCCACTTGCGAAAGTGAGATCTAATAGAGATAGTATGATAAGATAAACATATTTTTGGTATTTTATAATATAGATGCAAAAAGTAAAGATGCAAATACAAGTAGATTGGAAGCAAATATGATAAGAGATAGACTTGGGGCCATAGGTTTCACTAGTGGCTTCTCTCAAGATAGCATAAGTATTACGGTGGGTGAACAAATTACTGTCGAGCAATTGATAGAAAAGCGAATAATTATGAGATTATCTAGGCATGATCATGTATATAGGCATCACGTCCGCAACAAGTATACCGACTCCTGCTTGCATCTACTACTATTACTCCGCACATCGACCGACTCTTGCCTGCATCTAGAGTATTAAGTTCATAAGAACAAAGTAACACCTTAAGCAAGATGACATGATGTAGAGGGATAAACTCATGCAATATGATATAAACCCCATCTTTTTATCCTCGATGGCAACAATACAATACGTACCTTGCAACCCTTTCTGTCACTGGGTAAGGACACCGCAAGATTGAACCCAAAGCTAAGCACTTCTGCCATGGCAAGAAAGATCAATCTAGTAGGCCAAACCAAACTGATAATTCAAAGAGACTTGCAAAGATAACTCAATCATACATAAAAGAATTCAGAGGAGATTCAAATATTTCTCATAGATAAACTTGATCATAAACCCACAATTCATCGGATCTCGACAAACACACCGCAAAAAGAGTTTACATCGAATAGATCTCCACAAGAGAGGGGGAGAACATTGTATTGAGATCCAAAAAGAGAGAAGAAGCCATCTAGCTAATAACTATGGACCCAAAGGTCTGTGATAAACTACTCACAACTCATCGAGGGGCTATGGTTTTGATGTAGAAGCCCTCCATGGTCGATTCCCCCTCCGGCGGAGCACCGGCGAAGGCTCCAAGATGGGATCTCGTGGATACAGAAGGTTACAGTGGTGAAAATTGTGTTTCTTTGGCTCCCTGGATGTTTTCGTGGTACATAGGCTTATATAGGAGGAAGAAGTATGTCGGTGGCCGCCCGAGGGGCCCACGAGACAGGGGGCGCGCCCTATAGGGGGGCGATACCCTCTCGTGGCCGCCTCGGCTGCTTCTTGACTTGCACTCCAAGTCCTCTGGATCACGTTCGTTCCAAAAATCACGCTCCCGAAGGTTTCATTCCATTTGGACTCCGTTTGATATTCCTTTTCTTCGAAATATGAAATAGGCAAAAAAAAAACAGCAATACGGGCTGGGCCTCCGGTTAGTAGGTTAGTCCCAAAAATGATATAAATGTGGAAAATAAAGCCCATAAACATCCAAAAGAGGTAATATAATAGCATGGAACAATCAAAAATTATAGATACGTTGGAGACGTATTAGTGGCGCACGTTGGCGAGCCGGTGCGAGCGGAGGCGTAGGGGTTGAGCGGCGCGGAGGAGAGCAGAAGCGAAGCCGGCCAAGCGTGGTTGGGACGCGGAGACGGCGGTCGGGCACGGGAGGTGGCCGCAGGTGGGCCGGCGGCGATGGCGCGGGAGGCCGGACATAGAGCGAGGCGACTCGGTATCCGGACTGGAAGGCCAGCGGAGCGATTCGGGAGACGAGTGAGGACGCGGAGGACCAGGGTGGTGCGGATGGAGCCGGCCTGGTCCGGGCGTGGGGACGAGGCGGACTCCAGGCTGCACGGAGGGCACGGGCAGAGCCGACCAGCACGGGAGATGCGGCTGCTTGACGGTCGAGGCCGGTCTCAGGGCAGAGCCATCATAGATACGGGGCGGGGCGGTGCAGGAGACTCGGAGCTGACCCTGGCCGGGTGCGCGGGAGGCGGCGGCCGGGTCGTGCGGACGGCGGGGACGCGGCAGTGGGCGGGCGAGCGAAGCCGGCTGGAGGAGGCGACGCGAGGTCAAGATGGAGGGGGAGTCGGCCGCGGCGGACCGACGAGGAGCGGGGCATCTGGCCGTGGGTCAGCGCAGCGGCCGTAGCGGGGCGAGCGCGGAGACGGCCGAGGGAGGAGTTGGTCGAGACGGAGCACCCAACCGCGGGCGGCTGGGTCGCACACGAGGGAGGGAGGCCGGCCTACGGGTGGAGCCACACAGGTGCGACCCAAAGCCGGACAGATAGGCCCGCAGATGCGAAGGAGGCGGCCGGTCGCGGGTGGACGGGGCAGAGCGGCGATCCGCAGAGACGAGGGCATGTGCCTGCGGGAGGGGCGGAGCAGAGCTGGAGCGTGGGGAGCCAATCAGCCAGCGCTGCGGTGCCCAACCTGCAACAAACGAGCTAGCAGCAAAACCATGCTCGTGTCTGGGACAATATGGGTGATGTCTGGTTAGTGGATAAGCAATACATGGGCATTATCCGACTTGTGTCTAACTTGCATCTGGGAAGCGTCTGGTTATTGTACGAGAAGTGTATGGCGAGTGTTTGGGATGTGCAAGTGTAGTGTACGGGCAAGCATGCGAGTGGGCAGGAGCAGCTACAGCAGATGGCGGTGAAGCCCGAGGAGGAGAGTGTGAGATGGGCGGCAAGGCAACCGGCATGCGCGGGGAAGGCGGCGACGGACGGAGCAACGTGGAGCCGCAATGAACGGCTGGCGGTGCTGCAACAGTGACTGAGAGGGCGAGGCCGACTATGAGGACACACCGCCCCGCGTGGTCGCCTCGGGCGCGTGTCGATGTCGAGCGCCCGAGCGCGGCCGGAGTGATGACGGTGATTCTGCGGTGGTGGTGATGAAAATGGTCCCGCCCAGACCACGGTTTCAACATCTGTTGGCCCCATGGTGGGCGCCAACTGTCGTGGTTATCTCGTGGGCGGGTTCGCGAGACGACAAATGCCACGGGGTGGCTTAAGGTAAGGGCAAGACTGCTGTGGAGATAAAGGGACAGGATTGGGCAAGCAGCACGCGATGGTTTACCCAGGTTTGGGGCTCTCCGGAGAGATAATACCTCTACTCCTACATGTCTCAATATATATGTAGTGTATATGTCTGGCAATACAGAATTGCTCCTGGAGCTGTATCTACAGGAGGGAGAAGTAGGCTGGGAGCGCTCCTCTTCTCTGCCTCATGTGTATGAGCAAGTGTGTGTGGCGTGAGTGCCTTGGGGGCATGAGAGCCTGCCTAAGTGTGGATGGATGTGTGCCCATATATATAGTATGAGTTAGCTTACACATAAAGCTAGGTGAGCATGGGTGTGTGCTTGGGATGTAAGCTACAGCGTGTAGCTTACATCGCAAGCTATGCTTGCTTGAGATCTAGGCTAGATATTGTTCCTGGATCATTTTATAAATCAATGGCCAGGGGACAAAATACACTGCATATGCTGCCGCGTGTGACGAGCGAACAATGTATGCTTTACCAGCAACAGTCGCCGCGGTATGGCCGTCTTGTCGATGTCGGGTCGATGGAGTGCTTGACTTTGTGTAGCAGGCCAGCTGGAGCAGCCGGATGGGCAGTCGGGTTGGCGAGCCGGCCGGGCAACTAGGATGGCGAGCCGGCCGGGGTGGCCGGACAGCCGGACCAGGGCATCAGTCTCCCCGATGTTTTTGAAGCATCGTTTTCCGTCTTGGGCCTACCCGGGGGTCATCCCCCCCCCCCACATGACGTACTTGCGGGGGCGTCCGCGGCCTCTCTTGGGCGGCGGCGAGCCTGGTCTCTCCTTGGCGGCCTTCCCCTTTTCCGCGGCGGAAAACTTCTTCGTTGGCACCATGGATGCTTCGACAAGGCAGCGGGGCAAGGAGGAGGAAGGAGGAGCAAGTAGTGAGAAGATGGAGATGAGTAGGGGGCTCTGCCCCTCTCCCATTTATAGTTGGAGGGAGGCCAACCGCCGACCGCCTACGATTCCAAGTAATGATGGCTTTTCTGCATGAAACAAGCAGTCGTCAAGTAGGGCGGTTGTCGGGTAGCATGGGGAAGTGGAGACGCCCACGTCTCATCAAGCGCCACGCGTCGACTTGGACCGCAGGTGATAGGGGCCCGTGGCACTTCGCATTTTCCCTCTGGCTTCGCCTCGAAGCCAAGTCCAAGCATGCCTTGGGCCCAGGGGCTATTGTCGGTGTTCTGGGAACCAGGGTACCTAGACTTGCCTGCATGCGGCCCACGATGTGGCTCCATCGACGACCTGGTACGACGCATCTTCAGCATCAGCAAGAGAAGACCCTCGCGAGGGGCCAAGCCTCGCGAGGCGGGCGACGCGAAGTTCTCCGGAGGGAGCGACTGTTGGTGTAAAAACCGGTGGATCTCGGGTAGGGGATCCCGATCTGTGCGTCAAGGCTGATGGTAACAAGAAGTAAGGGACACAGATGTTTACCCAGGTTCGGGCCCTCTCGATGGAGGTAAAACCTTACTTCCTGCTTGATTAATATTGATGATATGGGTAGTACAAGAGTAGATCTACCATGAGATCGTAGAGGCTAAACCCTAGGAGCTAGCCTATGATTGTATGAATGTAATTGTGATCGGCCTTCTAAGGACCAACCTCTTCGGTTTATATAGACACCGGAGAGGGCTAGGGTTTACATGGAGTCGGTTACAAGGAAATATAATATCCGGATCACCAAGCTTGCCTTCCACGCCAAGGAAAGTCCCATCCGGACACGGGCCGGAGTCTTGAGTCTTGTATCTTCACGCTTCAATAGTCCGGATGTTATACACAGTCCGGCTGTCCGGATACCCCCCTAATTCAGGACTCCCTCAGTAGCTCCTGAACCAGGCTTCAATGACGATGAGTCCGGCACGCAGTATTGTCTTCGGCATTGCAAGGCGGGTTCCTCCATCGAATACTCCAAAGTAATCACCGAACACTCAAATCGTGTCCGGATCTAAAAAATGATCTTCGCATACCACCGTAGAGAGGAGGACATTTCACAAATGCAATCTGCTGACAACTATTCCTGATGACATGACACGTTATTACGATCGGATCCATCTCACCATGCCATTAATCGTGGCGCTTGGGAAACAAGCGATTCCCAATGGGCAAGTGGGGAGGCGCACCGCTTCCGGCGCCTCCATAAAGGGATAAGATTCTCCCATTTTCACCCACGCCTTCTTCCTCCTATGCCCACTCTTGCCCCCCCCCCCGAGCTCCAGCGCCCAAGCCCAAGTCTCCCCCGCATAGCTAAACATGTTCGGAGCAGGAGGCAAGTGGGTGGCTTCCACCGTCAAGGAGAAGCACATCACCAATCTTCGGGCGGCCGGATACTTGGCCGCGGACATAGCGCACCGTCTACCAGACGCCGGGCAGGTCATTCCGACCCCAGGACCCCACGAGAGGGTCGTATTCATCGCCCACTTCGTCCGTGGACTGGGATTCCCACTCCATCCCTTCGTCTGCGGGCTTATGTTCTACTACGGGCTAGATTTCCATGATCTAGCCCCAAATTTCGTCCTCAACATCTCGGAGTTCATCGTCGTGTGCAAGGCCTTCCTCCGCATCCGGCCTCACTTCGGGCTATGGCTGCAAACTTTCTGCGTCAAGCCGAAGGTGGTAAGAGGCCAACAGGCGGAGTGCGGAGGGGCCATGGTGGGCCGAATGCCCAACGTCACATGGCTCGACGGCTCCTTTGCGGAGACCGTATAAGGATGGCAATCAGGGTGGTTCTACATCATCGAGCCGCGCGGCGCCAACTGGGCGGCAGCCCCCGAGTTCTGATCCAGAGCCCCCATGCAGCTCACCTCCTGGGAGAGGAAGCGCCTATCCTGGGGCGATTCCGTGGATCTGGCCGGACTCCAAACATGCGTTAAAACCATGAAGGACAAGAACATCAAGCTTGTCAACGTGATCCAGGTCATGCTCGTTCGCCGAATCTTGCCCTGCCAGAAGCGGGCAGTCAATCTGTGGGAGTTCGTCCCCACCGAGCTCTGGACGCTCCAGAGGCTCTACGACATGACGCACAAAGGCGCATGGAAGGAGCTGTTCAAGGCCTCCAAAGTGCCTCCTCCGACATCCGAGGACCGTGGCTTCACGCTGCGCGGGCTCCTAGGCCGGTGAGTTCTTAGACCGACATCGGACCCAGTTCTTCCCGATATATTCACGGGAGTGCCTTAAGTGGTTGTGCATATTTGTTTCAGGATTACGTGGAGACAGCAGAGCGGGTTTACTGCCCGGCTCCGCTGCCAGAAGACCCAGCAGATGTTCTCCTGTCGGAGATGCTAGTCCCGGCCGAGAAGAAGGCCACGGGGATCCGAGAGGGTCTCCGGTGCAATGTTGTGCCGGAAGGCTCGTCCGAGGACTACAAGGCAGACTCCTCCCACGAAGGGGAGGAGGAAGAAGAAGAAGACGCCCCATCCGGAAAGGATGATGGGTCTGGGGAGGCGGACCCGGGGGCCGGAAAAGGTCCTCGGTGCAGGGCCGTCATTCCCCTGTCGTCCGATGACGATGAGTCGGATTCCTCCCGTGGAGGCGGGGGGAATCAGGAAGAGATCCTACCTTCCCCCACCGGGGGGAGAAGAAGAGAAAAGACGCCCGGGAGGGGAGGCTGGGGCGTCCAAGAAGGCGAAGAGGTCCCTTCCGGACTACTCCGCCACAGCCGCTCTCAGCGAGGAGGGGTGGCTGCCCAGGGGGAAGCCCCTAGCACGATCGTAAGTGTTTGCACTCTATCATGACTTCACTTCACGGTTTTTGTATTTACAATGCCGAACATATGTGCAGTCCGGCGAGGGATCACCCCGGGGTATGCTCCTCCGGGTCCCTGAGCAATTCGGAGATGAATTCGCTTCCAACGGCCACCACTCCTCAACCCGCAGACGACACGGAGGTGTTGTCCCAAAGGCTCCCAGAGCAGGGGGAGGTGACCCTGGAGACGCCCCGAGGCGGGGTCCCAGTCATTGGACGCGCGGGGTTCAAGGTCCCTGCGGATCGTGTCGACGAGAGCCACGGCCAGCAGTGCTCTCAGCCGAACACAAGTCTGGAACCTTTGATGGTTCCGGCCTCAGGCAGGCGACCCTCGCTAAGGAGGGCGAGCCATCTATGTCGCGGACTTCTGTTGCGCATGAGGCGCCGGACGGTCTGCTGGAAGCACTTTGCGGCGCTTCCCTGGACGAAGGGCACCATACTCTTAGGAGTACGGTGATTCGGAAGGTTTCGTCCGCCAAGAGCGGACTAACCGAAGCATGCACCAGCCTCCTAACAGGCTTCGAGGTAAGTAATAAATATGTGCAAAATTACCACCCGATAGGTAGTAGCCCCTGATACTCTGTTTGGCATTCGGAAGGAAAAGCCGAGCAGAGGGTCAATTAAAATCCGCGGGAGTCTAATCATGAGTTTTATTTTGAATAAGCAGGCTGTGCTGCTTGCTGCTACTGCCCGTACTACCGAGGTTGCCGATCTGAAGCGGGACCTGGAGCAGGCGCAGGTAGAGCTCGACCTCACCAAGAGGCAGCTCGAAGAGAACAGGGGTAAGTAATTCCCGTTCTTATGTATTTAAGGATAGGCAGAATTGGTGGGTCTAACAACTAAGTGTTGTGACCGTGTAACAGGGGCCCCCGCCGAAGTGGCGGCCCTGAAGAAGGCGCTGTCCGAGGCCGAAGACAAGGTGGCCTCGGAGTGTAAGGAGCGTGAAAAGCAAAGTGCTAGGGTAGGTGAGGTACAGTAGGAGCTCCAGGACCTCGGCAAGAAATGCGAGTCCGTGGAGCATGATCTGAAGGCCAAAGAGGCCGAGCTTGCGAAGGCCCTTATGAGCTTAAAAGACGCCAAGGCCGAAGCCGAGAAAGCACAACAGGAGATCCAGGAGGCCAAGAAGATAGCAGCGGGTAAGAAGTTCTTTATGCAAAGCAAACATGTGGAGGAGGCGTTTCTATTACTTACTCGAAATCGGAGCTCTCCAGGGGCATTCGCAGATCTGCCACGCAGCGTATCAGACGCTGCGGAGTTCTACCGTGCGCAGGACGGGAACTCAACGGAGAAGTTGTTCTGGTCCCAGTATGCTGGGGCCGAACACCCGATGCCTGTGAGTGACCAACTAAAGCAGTTGGTCGAACTCCACAGGGCGGCCGAACTGGCTATGAAGGGGTTCATAGTCCGGATGTGGCCTGGTGAGCTCATGCCCAGTAGCTACTTCGGCTTGATCAAGCGGATGATGGATGCCTGCCCGCGGCTTGAGGTGATCAAGCGATCCATGTGCATCGAGGGTGCCCGCCGGGCCCTTTCCCGTGTCAAAGTGCATTGGGGCAAAATGGATGCGGAGAAGCTGGTCAAGGACGGACCGCCGGAGGGCAAGGCGCATCGCCATCCCGAGCTATACTATGATGGTGTTATGAAGGGTGCTCGCCTCGTAGCTGAAGAATGTACCAAGGACACCATTTTTGAATGAATTGGCTACTGTCATGGTTGTATTTTAAGGACGAAGTTACTTGCGCTATGTAGCGCTTTTGTTATTTAAAATATTACCTTATGTGCGGTTGTTTATAAAATCCTGAAAGTAGGCCAGTCGTCGGCTTCCGCCCCCACGCGACTAGCAGTGGGGTGTTCGTGGAAAACCTGGACACTCTTTATCCAAATGTTTGATCCCTTAAGGAGGTGCCCAGCACAGCGAAAGAGGTAATCGGACTATGTGGCTTTATAACTTTCACTTAGCCATAGAAGTCTACAATTTTAAATTTCGGCGAAGCCCCTAGAATCCGGAAGGCCGAATTGGGGCGCTATATACGCCTTGATCGGACAAAGCCGATTTATCGCCTAAAGCGGAAAATCTTTAAGGATTTTAGTACCTCTCGAACAGCGACCAGCCCTCGCCACATCATGCCGGTCAGTTTTCGGCTTTCTCTACTGAGGTGCTCGTCCGGAAGAACCGGGACACAATCACAGTAGTTCTCCCTGCGCTACCTTAGCCGATATAGCGAAACATAAGGCACCAAAACAAGGGAGCCGGGCTATCCCAACTATAGACCCAAGACATGATTCGGAGCTGATGCATATAGTGCTATAAGTTCGGGGTGCCGCACTATTGAAAGTGTTCGGACTTTTAGTTGCCATATTACGGGGCGTCGTAAGAAGCCCCTGGCAAACTGGCCGTACCAAGCTGTACGGATGCAATACCAAATAAACATTTATAAGAGAAAAATACTCAAATAAGGATAATAAGCTGACGCTATATATAATCTCCATTTGACGAAAAATACGTTTAAGCGTATGTTTACAATGGATGCATTAGGCAGAGATAAAAATAGGACTATTTGACATGTCCTATCCAGGGGCAAGCCGTGTGTAGATAGATGAAGCAGGTATGATGATCATAAATAGATTCCACCTGGGTATTTCCTTCTGCGCACAACATCTGTTGCCTCCGTGGGTGTTTCTTCTGTATGAGTCCGGCAATTTAGCTCTTCTGAGGATGCTGCACTAACGCGGTGTCCTGAAAGGTAAAAAGGGAAAGAGTATGAAGATTTTTAGTGGTTACCCGCATTGTCGACCGAGTCGTTGATGCGCCTCCGCCTATGCCCAAGGTATCTTGAGTGCGTAATTGTGTACGCGTGGCCCGAATGCTGCTTTGGAGGGACTTAAGCGGAGGCCGGACTGCTAATCACGATCTTGACATTCGTGTTGATCCTGCTGCGAGGTGCTCCGGACTCGTTTGATAGTGCTCGAAGTCGTCGCTGGATTGGTTCATCGAAGGAGGCCGCATTGTACTTCTACTGCGAGGGCTGCCGTATGCTCTTCTGTTCGAAGGGAGCGGTCCATATTTCCATTGAAAGTGATGACCCCGCGCGGTCTCGGGATCTTGAGCTTGAGATATGCATAGTGTGGCACCGCATTGAATCTTGCGAATGCTGTTTGTCCGAGCAATGCGTGGTAGCCACTGCAGAAAGGGACGATGTCGAAGATCAGCTCTTCGCTCCTGAAGTTGTCTGGGGATCCGAATACCACTTCCAATGTTATAGAACCCATGCAGCGGGCCTCTACTCCAGGAATAACACCTTTAAAGGTGGTTTTGGTGGGCTTGATCCTTGAAAGGTCAATGCCCATCTTGCGCACTGTGTCCTGATAAAGCAGGTTCAGGCTGCTGCCGCCGTCCATAAGGACACGCGTGAGGTGGAATCCATCGATGATTGGGTCTAAGACCAATGCGGCTGAGCCACCGTGACGGATGGTGGTAGGGTGATCCCTACGGTCAAAGGTGATCGGACAAGCTGACCCTGGGTTGAACTTGGGGGCGACTGGCTCCATCGCATAGACGTCCCGTAGTGCCCGCTTCCGTTCCCGCTTGGGGATGTGGGTGGCGTAGATCATATTGACCGTTTTCACCTGGGGGGGAAATTTCTTTTGCCCCCCTATATTCGGACGCCGGGGCTCATCGTCATCGTTGCTGTGCAACCCCTTGTCCTTGTTTTCGGCGTTTATCTTGCCGGCCTGTTTGAACGCCCAGCAGTCTCTATTGGTGTCGTTGGCTGGTTTGTCCGGTGTGCCATGAATTTGGCACGAGCGCTCTAGTATGCGGTCCAGACTGGACAGTCCCTGATTATTTCTTTTGAACGGCTTTTTCCGCTGTCCGGATTTAGGTCCGCTAAATCCGGCATTGATTGCCGTGTCTTCCGTGCTGTCGCCGTTGTTCCATCTCTTATGTCTGTTGCGTCGTGGCTTGCCGTTAGCATCGCGGCCGTCCAAAGTGCCGAAATGTGGTGTGGTGCCGCTACGAGCCAACTAGCTATCCTCACCCGCACAAAAACGGGTCATTAGGGTTGTGAGAGCTGCCCTAGACTTGGGTTTTTCCTGGCCGAGGTGTCGAGCGAGCCACTCGTCACGGATATAATGCTTAAAAGCCGCCAGGGCTTTGGTGTCCAGACAGTTAACTATTTGGTTCTTTTTAGTGAGGAACCGAGTCCAGAATTTCTGGGTTGACTCTCCGGGCTGTTGAGTAATGTGGCTCAGGTCATCAGCGTCTGGTGGTCGCACATGTGTGCCCTGGAAGTTGTCGAGGAATGCATCCTCCAGGTTTTCCCAACTACCAATGGAATTTGCTGGCAGGCTGTTTAACCAGTGCCGGGCTGGTCCTTTGATCTTAAGGGGGAGATACTTGATGGCGTGTAGATCATCTCCGCGGGCCATGTGAATGTGGAGAAGGAAATCTTCGATCCATACCGCGGGGTCTGTTGTGCCATCGTATGATTCGATGTTTACGGGTTTGAACCCTTCTGGGAATTCATGATCCATTACTTCATCCGTGAAGTAGAGGGGGTGTGCGGCGCCTCTGTGCCGGGCTATGTGGCTACGCAGGTCGGATTGGTCTGGGTTGCTATGTTCGGCCCGGCCGGATTTGTTGATGATGTATCCGGCGTGACGGTCGTCGTCGCGCGCTGGGGCGCGCCCCCTCGATCCGTAGATCGATCTTGGCTGTCCTGCTTTATTGTCCAGAATATCTTGCAGGTCGTGCCTGTTGCCCTGAGCCATAGTTTATCGGCATGGGGGTGCGGGCTGGTATCCGGGTTGGCATCCCGTTTTGTCCCGGACGCGGGGTGGCCGGTCAGCCGTTTGGCGTTTGAGTCCATATTCCTCGGCTGCCAGGACTTCAGTCCATCTATCTATGAGCAGGTCTTGATCAGCTTGTAGTTGTTGTTGCTTCTTCTTCAGGCTCCTTGTAGTGTCTATAAGCCTACGCTTGAAACACTCCTGCTCCATGGGATCCTCAGGTACGCCGAACTCGTCATCGCCGAGGCTGATCTGGTCTTCGGAGTTGTCCTCCTCCGGGTATGCGTCTGTCGCCTGTTCTTCTGGGATGACCATCTCGTCTTCCTGTTCGGCCTGCTCAAGGGAGGGCTGATCAGGGTCATATTCTTCTTCGGCGCCATCTGGATTATTTTCGCCTCCAAGGCCAGTGTTGCTATGGCGGGGCTTGGAGCAGCGCCGCCGACGCCCATTCTTTGATTTTCTTACCGAGGGGTTGTCCTCCATTGCCTCATCTCCATTAGTTTCCTTCGGAGTGTCCACCATATATATATCGTATGAGGAGGTGGCCGCCCACCGCCCGGTGAGCGGTGGCTCCTATAATTCTCCTACATCGTCGTCCATACCGTCGATGTCTTCGGAGTCGAAGTCAAGCACGTCGGTTAGATCATCGATCGTGGCAATGAAGTGGGTGGTGGGTGGGCAACGAATTCCATCGTTGTCTGCTTCCCACTCGAGCCGGACATAGTTCGGCCCGGAGTCTCCTGACAAGGAGAGAGACTTCAATAAGTCCAGCATGTCACCAAAGGGCGAGTGCTGAAAAACGTTCGCCACGGTGAACTCCATCACTGGAGCCCAACCAGGATCGGCCGGCTCGGGGGCGCACGGACTGGAACCTGCGTCCAGTTATGAGTCCGGGGGTCCAGAGTCACAGGTTCCCTCAGAGGTGAAACTTGTGTTCAACTCCATCGTCGATGAAGGTACGGCCTGCGGGGCAGGGTCCAACCCTCCGTCCTTAGGCGAAGCAACCTGTCCCGGATTTATATCCGAGGCTTCTGCGGGGGCGATATCCCGAACAACGTCTGACATCAGGTCTAAGACGTGCTCATCACGACTGTTCGGCGCTTCTGGCGTTGGCCCGAATCCGTCGAAGATCAAGTCTCCGTGGATATCCGCCGTGTAGTTCAGGTTTACGAACCTTATTTGATGGCCGGTGTCATAGCTATCGATCTGCTCCAAGTGGCCAAGCGAATTGGCCCGCAGTGCGAAGCCGCCAAACACGAAGATCTATCCGGGGAGGAAAGTCTCACCCTGGACAGCGTCATTAATGACGATTGAAGGAGCCATCGAGCCTGTCGGTGACGTCATAGAGGAACTCTAAATGAAAGCACCAATGTCGGTGTCAAAACCGGCGGATCTCGGGTAGGGGGTCCTGATCTGTGCGTCAAGGCTGATGGTAACAAGAAGTAAGGGACACATATGTTTACCCAGTTTCGGGCCCTCTCGATGGAGGTAAAACCCTACTTCCTGCTTGATTAATATTGATGATATGGGTAGTACAAGAGTAGATCTACCACGAGATCGTAGAGGCTAAGCCCTAGGAGCTAACCTATGATGGTATGAATGTAATTGTGATCGGCCTTCTAAGAACCAACCTCTCCGGTTTATATAGACACCGGAGAGGGCTAGGGTTTACATGGACAAGGAAGGAAATATAATATCCAGATCACCAAGCTTGCCTTCCATGCCAAGGAAAGTCCCATCCGGACACGGGCCAAAGTCTTGAGTCTTGTATCTTCACGCTTCAATAGTCCGAATGTTATACATAGTCCGGCTGTCCGGATACCCCCTAATCCAGGACTCCCTCAGCGACCTCTCTAGGTTGGCTCCTGCGGAGCGAAGATTCCTATGCAAGCGCCCATCTGATGAGGTTCGGGTGATGCAAGCCATGACGACCAAGGCCAAGCGGGCGCTAGCGGGCATAGAGCAGCAGGTTTCCCCTTTGGTGCTAAGGAGGCAAGCGTCGGCGCGGAGTCCCGGGGAATCAGCCAAAGATTTCCATTCCTGTGCAACAAGACCAAGACCACCAGGACGGTAGGACAGATGTCATCACCGAGCCCACCGCGGCGTCAGGACCAGAAGCTTTGCAGGCAAAGACCACCATTCGTCAGGATAAGATGTACTATTTGTTCCCCTTCAAAATTGGCCACTATGGGATCCCTTCCCGCCTTCGCTTGCAGGAAGAGGACCAAGGCATATATAAATATAGCTTAGCCACCACTATAGGAAGGGGTCGAGGACCGGGATCCAACCCAAACCCTCATTAGCTCACATCCACACAAGAACAGGCCTCGAAGGGTTGTTCTCCCGCTGTACTAGTTCATCCTCAGCCCCTCGCGAGGCTAATCCACACCAAAGTAGGAGTAGGGTCTTACACCGCAAGGTGGCCTGAACCTGGGTAAGCTGCCATGTCTCTTTCCTTTCCTGTTCATCGAGCTAGGCGACGAGAGCGACAAGTTAGTTGTCCAGAGAGGTTGAGTTCTTCGCACACGCCCCAGAGTTCGATCCTTTCTTGGGTCTGCGGAGCCCTGAATCCGACATCCTCATCCCGGATCCAGCACCAATTTGCCCTCCATTCCTCCCATCTGCCATGGTATGGACCAACAAGGTAATCCCAGTTTTCCCTCGCCACCCGAGGCATCCAACTTATATTTCAGGAATGGTGGGCCTTGTTCTCCACCCGCGGGACAAAATAGTGCCTAAACTCGTTGACATTGGGGGCAACTCCAACGAAGTTATCGCACATGTGGGCAAAAATCGTCATGCACACCATTGCATTTGGCGTAAAGTCCAGAACATGGAATCCATAGATCACCATCATTGCTTTGAAGAAATCTGAAAAGGGAGGGCAGAGGCCGCAGATGAAGTATGTGCAGAAGAGTCGATAAGAATCAGCGGGTCCTTTTTCCCCTTTGCCAGGACCTTGGGTGCGCCATGCTCCTTCGGGACGTCCCTCCCCCACAGATATCTGTGCGTTGCTTCCAGCACTTCGCCGTCCAGATTCGACGGGAAGAAGACTACGTCTCCCCTTCGGTTCTTGTCCAGCTCTACTGCTCTCTTGTTGCTCCCCTGGGCGGCCACCTCCTTCACGGCGATCGTCCGCTTCCCCTTGGGAGTAGCGGTTTTCTTCCCCATCTATTCAAAATGCAACGGGGATGGGGGAAGGAAATCGGGTGGTGGTCGGCGGCGAATGTGGCGAAGGGGGTGAGCAGTCGCTTGGCTTGCGGAGGAAGATGGTGGGGGAGCAAGGTAGATGATGGATAAGCAGTGCCTCTTTGTGTTTTTCTCTCTTAAGGGAAAAGACGTGGGGGAGGGCGCGGCTCGTCAGAAAGTTAATGTTCCACATTAACTGCTACAATCCCACAACGCCATGACCCGCAGTAATTACATGAAGTGGATGTTGGATTGATTGGTCATCATGATGAACCGCTGCACGCGCAGCGTTCTCTTGCCACTTGTCCGTGCACTGTTTGGGGCCTAACCCAACGTTCCTAGAGACACGTATGGCTCAGGCCCGGGGGCTTCTATCGGGGTACACAAATAGGGGTGTATGTTTTCCCTGACTTGTGCATGGATGGCAAGCCACCAGCCCAGCAGGTTACGACATCCAAGACGAGACCAAGCAGAAGAGATAGCTCTTTGATTAATCTAAGAGCGGATCAAGAATACCAACTCAAGCTGAAGGAGCAAGATACCACAAAGGAAAAACCACCCTTGCGTGGCAGGCGAGCCTGGCCGGGTCGAGGTTGCCCTGAAGAAAAGTCTCAAGACTGCCCTGACAAGCTTACCAGGGACATTGAGGGGGGACTTCACCAAGGTTCCACCGCTCCACCACACAGCAACGCAAGTCATCGATTGGTGCGGTGTCGAGCCCCAAAGTGATTAAGTGGCTCTCACTTGACGCATGGCAGCCACTTCTGAAGGAAATCACCTCCAAATGACACCCATCCAGAGACGTGTCACGCAGACAGGCGAAAAGGTGGCGGAATAGCCAGGCAAAGCTTGTCGGGCTGTGCTACGGTGTGAAACTAAGCGGCATTTAATGCACTATGTCCAGTCTGCAGAGTTAGGTATGATAGCACTGATACGTCTCCAATGTATCTATAATTTTTGATTGTTCCATGCTATTATATTACCCATTTTGGATGTTCATGAGCTTTACTTTATACTTCTATATCATTTTTGGGACTAACCTACTAACCGGAGGCCCAGCCCAAATTGCTCTTTTTTCGCCTCTTTCAGTGTTTCGAAGAAAAGGTATATCAAACCGAGTCCAAACGGAATGAAACCTTCGGGAGCGATCTTTTTAGAACAAACGCAATCCAGGAGACATGGAGTGGACGTCAAGCAGCAGACGAGGAAGCCACGAGGTAGGAGGGCGCGCCCTAGGGGGTGGGCGCCCCCCCACCCTCGTGGGCCCCTCGTGGCTCAACCGACCAATTTCTTCCTCCTATATATATCCACATACCACGAGAACACCCAGGAGCACCATGAAAAACTATTTCCACCGCCGCAACCTTTTGTATCCGCGAGATCCCATCTTGGAGCCTTCGTCGGTGCTCCGCCGGAGGGGGAATCGACCGTGGAGGGCCTCTACATCATCTCCAAGCCTCTCCGATGAGTTATGAGTAGTTTACCACAGACCTTTGGATCCATAGTTATTAGCTAGATGGCTTCCTCTCTTTCTTTGAATCTCCATACAAAGTTCTCCTCGATCTTCTTGGAGATCTATTCGACGTAACTCTTTTTGCGGTGTGTTTGTCGAGATCCGATGAATTTTGGGTTTATGATCAAGTTTATCTATGAGAAATATTTGAATCTCCTCTGAATTCTTTTATGTGTGATTAGTTATCTTTGCAAGTCTCTTCAAATTATCAGTTTGGTTTGGCCTACTAGATTGATCCTTCTTGCAATGGGAGAAGTGCTTAGCTTTGGGTTCAATCTTGCGGTGTCCTTTCTCAGTGACAGCAGGGGCAGCAAGGCACGTATTGTATTGTTGCCATCGAGGATAAAAAGATGGGGTTTATACCATATTGCTTGAGTTTATCCTTCTACATCATGTCATCTTTCTTAATGCGTTACTCTGTTCTTATGAACTTAATACTCTAGATGCAGGCATGAGTTGGTTGATGTGTGGAGTAATAGTAGTAGATGCAGAATCGTTTCGATCTACTTGTTGCGGACTTGATGCCTATATGCACGATCACGCCTAGATATTCTCATAACTATGCACTTTTCTATCAATTGCTCGACAATAATTTGTTCACCCACCGTAATACTTATGCTATCTTGAGAGAAGCCACTGGTGAAACCTATGGCCCCCGAGTCTATCTTTTATCATAGAAGTTTCCCATCTACTTTTATTTTCATCTTTTACTTTCCAATCTATATTATAAAAATACCAAAAATATTTATCTTATCTTATTGTCTCTATCAAATCTCACTTTTGCAAGTTACCATGAAGGGATTGACAACCCCTTTATCGCGTTGATTGCGAGGTTCTTGCTTGTTTGTGTAAGTAAGAGGGACTTGTGAGGAGCCTCCTACTGGATTGATACCTTGGTTCTCAAGAACTAAGGGAAATACTTATGCTACTTTGCTGCATCACCCTTTCCTCTTCAAGGGAAAACCAACGCAAGGCTCAAGAGGTAGCAAGAAGGATTTCTGGTGCCGTTGCCGAGGAGGTCTTCGCTCAAGTCAAGACATACCAATTTTCAAGTTTTGGGTAAAGATTTGATGGACTATGGAATAAGGAGTGGCAAGAGCCTAAGCCTGGGGATGCCCATGGCACCCCAAGATAATCCAAGGACAACCAAAAGCCTAAGCTTGGGGATGCCCAGAAGGCAGTACCAACCCTTCCCCTAGGAGCATGTTGATGTCTACTACACAACCTTCTTCTTGTAGACGTTGTTGGGCCTGCAAGTGCAGAGGTTTGTAGGACAGTAGCAAATTTCCCTCAAGTGGATAGCCTAAGGTTTATCAATCAGTGGGAGGCGTAGGATGAAGATGGTCTCTCTCAAACAACCCTGCAACCAAATAACAAAGAGTCTCTTGTGTCCCCAACAAACCCAATACAATGGTAAATTGTATAGGTGCACTAGTTCAGCGAAGAGATGGTGATACAAGTGCAATATGGATGGTAGATATAGGTTTTTGTAATCTGAAAATATAAAAACAGCAAGGTAACTAATGATAAAAGTGAGCACAAACGGTATTGCAATGGTAGGAAACAAGGCCTAGGGTTCATACTTTCACTAGAGCAAGTTCTCTCAACAATAATAACATAATTTGATCATATAACTATGCCTCAACATGCTACAAAGAGTCACTCCAAAGCCACTAATAGCGGAGAACAAACGAAGAGATTATGGTAGGGTACGAAACCACCTCAAAGTTACTTTTTCTGCTCGATCTATTCAAGAGTCTGTAGTAAAATAACATGACGCTATTCTTTTCGTTCGATCTATCATAGAGTTCATACTAGAATAACACCTTAAGACACAAATCAACCAAAACCCTAATGTCACCTATATACTCCATTGTCACCTCAAGTATCCATGGGCATGATTATACGATATGCATCACACAATCTCAGATTCATCTATTCATCCAACACAAAGTACTTCAAAGAGTGCCCCAAAGTTTCTACCCGAAGTCAAGACGAAAACGTGCGCCAACCCCTATGCATAGGTTCATGGGAGAAACCCGCAAGTTGATCACCAAAACATACATCAAGTGGATCACGTGATATCCCATTGTCACCACAGATAAGCATGGCAAGACATACATCAAGTGGTCTCAAATCCTTAAAGGCTCAATTCGATAAGATAACTTCAAAGGAAAAACTCAATTCATCACAAGAGAGTATAGGGGGTGAAACATCATAGATCCAACTATAATAGCAAAGCTCACGATACATCAAGATCATGCCATAGAGAGAACACGAGAGAGAGAGAGAGAGAGATCGAACACATAGCTACTGGTACATACCCTCAGCCCCGAGGGTGAACTACTCCCTCCTGGTCATGGAGAGCGCCGGGATGATGAAGATGGCAACCGGTGAGGGATCCCCCCCTCCGGCAGGGTGCCAGAACAGGCTCCCGAGAGGTTTTTGGTGGCTACAGAGGCTTGCGGCGGCGGAACTCCTGATCTATTATGTTCTTAGTGTTGGGGAGCGTTGCATAAAATTAATTTTTTTCTACGTTCACCAAGATCAATCTATGAGTTCATCTAGTAACGAGAGAGAGGAGTGCATCTACATACCCTTGTAGATCGAGTGCGGAAGCGTTCAAGAGAACGGGGTTGAGGGAGTCGTACTCGTCGTGATCCAAATCACCGGAGATCCTAGCGCCGAACAGACGGCACCTCCGCGTTCAACACACGTACGGTCAGCGTGACGTATCCTACTTCTTGAGCAAGGGGGAATGAGAGGTTGATGAAGATCCAGCATCACGACGGCGTGGTGGTGGATGCAGCAGGGTTCCGGCAGGGCTTCGCCAAGCGACTACGGGAGGAAGAGGTGTAGCAAGGGGGGAGGGAGGCGCCAGGTGTCAGGGTGCGGCTACCCTCCCACCCCCCTCTTTATATAGGGAGCCCAGGGGGGCGCCGGCCCTAGGAGATGGGATCTCCTAGGGGGGCGGCGGCCAAGGGGGGAGACTTGCCCCCCAAGGCAAGTGGAGGCGCCCCCTCCCCTAGGGTTCCCAACCCTAGGCGCAGAGGGGGGCCCAGGAGGGGCGCACCATCCCACCAGTTGCTGGTTCCCCTCCCACTTCAGCCCATGGGGCCCTCCGGGATGGGTGGCCCCACCCGGTGGACCCCCTGGGACCCTTCCGGTGGTCCCGATACAATATCGGTGACCCCCGAAACTTTCCCGATGGCCGAAACTCGACTTCCTATATATAATTCTTTACCTCCGGACCATTCCAGAACTCCTCTTGACGTCCGGGATCTCATCCGGGACTCCGAACAACTTTCGGTTTGCTGCATACTAATATCTTTACAACCTTAGCGTCACCGAACCTTAACTGTGTAGACCCTACGGGTTCGGGAGACACGCAGACATGACCGCGACTACTCTCCGGTCAATAACCAACAGCGGGATCTGGATACCCATGTTGGCTCCCACATGCTCCTCGATGATATCATCAGATGAACCACGAAGTTGAGGATTCAAGCAACCCCGTATACAATTCCCTTTGTCAATCGGTACGTTACTTGCCCGAGATTCGATCATCGGTATCCCAATACCTCGTTCAATCTCGTTACCGGCAAGTCACTTTACTCGTACCGTAATGGATGATCCCGTGACCAGACACTTGGTCACTTTGAGCTCATTTTGATGATGCATTGCCGAGTGGGCCCAGAGATACCTCTCTGTCATACGGAGTTACAAATCCCAGTCTCGATCCGTGTCAACCCAACAGACACTTTCGGAGATACCTGTAGTGCACCTTTATAGTCACCCAGTTACGTTGTGACGTTTGGTACACCCAAAGCACTCCTACGGTATCCGGGAGTTACACGATCTCATGGTCTAAGGAAAAGATACTTGACATTGGAAAAGCTCTAGGAAAACGAACTACACGATCTTGTGCTATGCTTAGGATTGGGTCTTGTCCATCACACCATTCTCCTAATGATGTGATCCCGTTATCAATGACATCCAATGTCCATAGTCAGGAAACCATGACCATCTGTTGATCAACGAGCTAGTCAACTAGAGGCTCACTAGGGACATATTGTGGTCTATGTATTCACACATGTATTACGATTTCCGGATAATACAATTATAGCATGAATAAAAGAAAATTATCATGAACAAGGAAATATAATAATAATCCTTTTATTATTGCCTCTAGGGCATATTTCCAACACTTATAAGGTTTTAGGGTATATGGACTTATATAAGCGAAAGAAGTTGGGTCAGGGGAGCCTCGAGGGGCCCATGAGGGGGGTGGGCGCGCCCCCTGCCTCGTGGCCTCCTCAAAGCTTCCCTGACTTGCACTCCAGGTCCCCTGGATTGCTTCCATTCCAAAAATAACGCTCCCGAAGGTTTCATTCCGTTTGGACTCCGTTTGATATTCCTTTTCTTCGAAACACTGAAATAGGCAAGAAAACAACAATATGGGCTGGGTCTCCGGTTAATAGGTTAGTCCCAAAAATAATATAAAAGTGCTTAGTAAAGCCCATAAACATCCAAAACGGGTAATATAATAGCATGGAACAATCAAAAATTATAGATACGTTGGAGACGTATCAAGCATCCCCAAGTTTAATTCCTGCTCGTCCTAGAGTAGGTAAATGATAAAAACAGAATTTTTGATGTGGAATGCTACCTAGCATATTTCTTAATGTAATTTTATTTATTGTGGCATTAATGTTCAGATCCAAATGATTAAAAATAAAAGTTCATATTGACATAATAAATAGTAATACTTCAAGCATACTATTCAAACAATCATGTCTTCTCCAAGCAAAACACATATCATGTGGTGAATAAAAATATAGCTCCAAGTGAAGTTACCGATGATCGAAGACGAAAGAGGGGATGCCATCCAGGGCATACCCAAGCTTAGGCTCTTGGTTATCCTTGAATATTGCCTTGGGGTGCCTTGGGAATCCCCAAGCTTAGGCTCTTGCCACTCCTTATTACATAGTCCATCGAATCTTTACCCAAAACTAGAAAACTTCACAACACAAAACTCAACAGAAAACTCGTAAGCTCCGTTAGTATAAGAAAAGAAAACAACCACTTAGGTACTGTAATGAACTCATTATAAATTCATAATGGTGTAATATCTACTGTA
This sequence comes from Triticum dicoccoides, assembly GCF_002162155.2. Taxonomy (NCBI): domain Eukaryota; kingdom Viridiplantae; phylum Streptophyta; class Magnoliopsida; order Poales; family Poaceae; genus Triticum; species Triticum dicoccoides. Next base: position 338,895,395 of record NC_041383.1, on the reverse strand, counting down.
TTCAAACTTCTCTATGGTTCATACCCTCCGATACTACTCATAGATTCATCAAAATAAGGAAACAACACATAGAAAACAGAATTTGTCAAAAACAGAACAGTCTGTAGTAATCTGTACCAAACGTGTACTTATGGAACTCTAAAAATCCTACCAAAATAGGAAGACCTGAGAAATTTGTGTACTCATCCATATCAAAAAGAATAAGATCAAAATCACGTTTATGTGAATTATCAAAACTAATTTACTGGGTGCAAAGGTTTCTGATTTTCAGCAGGATCAACACAACTATCACCGTAAGCTATCCTAAAGGTCTTACTTGACACTTTATTGGAACAAAAGCTATAAAACATGATTACTACAGTAGCATAATCATGTGAACACAGAAAAACAGTAAAGGTAAATATTGGGTTGTCTCCCAACAAGCGCTTTTCTTTAATGCCTTTCTAGCTAGGCATGATGATGACAATGATGCTCACATAAAAGATAAGAATTGAAACATAACGGGAGTATCATGAAGCATATGACTAGCACATTTAAGTCTAACCCACTTCCTATGCATAGGGATTTTGTGAGCAAACAACTTATGGGAACAATAATCAACTAGCATAGGAAGGCAAAACAAGCATAACTTCAAAATTTTCAACACATAGAGAGGAAACTTGATATTATTGCAATTCCTACAAGCATATGTTCCTCCCTCATAATAATTTTCAGTTGCATCATGAATGAATTCAACAACATAACCAGCACCTAAAGCATTCTTTTCATGATCTATAAGCATAGAAAATTTACTACTCTACACATAAGCAAAATTCTTCTTATTCGGAATAATGGGAGTATCATAAGAGACTCGAATACTATAAATTTTTTTCACATTAAAAGAGTAATGTACAGAAAAAGGGTAATCATAATCATTACAAGTTTTATAAATATAATCATCACTACTTTTTATAACATAAGTTTCATCACAATAATCATCATAAGTAGCAACTTTATTCTCATCATAATCGATAGAAACCTCTTCCAAGATAGTGGAATCATCACTAAATAAAGTCATGACCTCTCAAAATCCACTTTCATATTCATCATAATAAGATTCATAACCCTTCAAAATAGTGGGATCATTACCTCCTAAAGTTGACACTCTTCCAAACCCAGTTTCATTAGTATAATCATCATAGGTAAGATGCATGCTATCATCATAACAACTTTGCATATCAAAACTTGGGAGGCTAAAAATATGATCTTCATTAAACGTAGCATCCCGAAGCTTGGGACAAACATTAATTTCAGCAAATATATTCTCAAATATTTCATCCTTATCAAACGTAGCTTCCCCAAGCTTGGGCCTTTTCATTTCATAAGCATAATCACTCTGATCATGAATAGTATGGATATCACCAATAGTATAGCAATTATCATCATCACAATGAGTAGTAGGAGCAACATCATTTGGGAGAGATACCTTTCTACCTTTGTTGCTCCTTCTTTTCTTTTTCTTCTTCACATTATGTGTGGGTTGAACCTTCTTCTTTGAGCTCCTTATTGATGAGATTGGTTGAATAGAAAGCTTCTCCTCGTTACCTGATTCATCATAAGAAATAATAGGAGGATATTGGGAAGTCTCTTCCCTTTCATTAGTATTCTCTTCATCTTCTATTTGCTTTCCTTTCTTTATGTAATTGGCAATATAAGGATTTTCACTGCAATTCACCGCACAATACAAATAAGTTTATAACGGGCAAATTCTAGAAGAAACTTAGTTATAAGTTTCATTTCTTCATAACCCATAATAAAACTAAGTTCATTATAATGTGCAAGGGAAATCAAATCATCACAATTTTTGGACACGATTTGATCATGAAACAATTTGCATCGGAGATGTAAATGACCACTTTCATTGCAAAGTTCACAAGTACGGCAAAGGAAATATAAATTTTCAGCACTCACATTTAGCCTTTCTTGCAACAATTTAGTTTCTACATGCTTATGCCTCTTGCAATATCTATCTTCCCTATTTGGTGTGTTCATGCAAACCCAATGCTCTCCACAAAATCTACATGCTTATAGGAGACATTTTCATCATAACTAGTGCAATCATCATTAGTACTATGGATATTCAAAAGTGTTCATACTAACAACATTGCAACCATGCTCATCATTCAAAGATTTAGTATCAAACATTTTATAAACTTCTTCTTCTAGCACTTGAGCACAATTTTCCTTTTCATCATACTTACGAAAGATATTAAAAAGATGAAGCGTATGAGACAAACCCAATTCCATTATTTTGGTAGTTTTCTTTTATAGACTAAACTAGTGATAAAACAAGAAACAAAAAGATTCGATTGCAAGATCTAAAGATATACCTTCAAGCACTCACCTCCCCGGCAACAACGCCAAAAAAGATCTTGATGTCTACTACACAACCTTCTTCTTGTAGACGTTGTTGGGCCTCCAAGTGCAGAGATTTGTAGGACAGTAGCAAATTTCCCTCAAGTGGATGACCTATGGTTTATCAATCCGTGGGAGGCATAGGATGAAGATGGTCTCTCTCAAACAACCCTGCAACCAAATAACAAAGGGTCTCTTGTGTCCCCAACACACCCAATACAATGGTAAATTGTATAGGTGCACTAGTTGGCAAAGAGATGGTGATACAAGTGCAATATGGATGGTAGAATAGGTTTCTGTAATCTGAAAATATAAAAATAGCAAGGTAACTAATGATAAAAGTGAGTACACACGGTATTGCAATGGTATGAAACAAGGCCTAGGATTCATACTTTCACTAGTGCAAGTTCTCTCAACAATAATAACATAATTGGATCATATAACTATCCCTCAACATGCAACAAAGAGTCACTCCAAAGCCACTAATAGTGGAGAACAAACGAAGAGATTATGGTAGGGTACGAAACCACCTCAAAGTTATTCTTTCTGCTCAATCTATTCAAGAGTCCGTAGTAAAATAACACGAAGCTATTCTTTCCGTTCGATCTATCATAGAGTTCATACTAGAATAACACCTTAAGACACAAATCAACCAAAACCCTAATGTCACCTAGATACTCCATTGTCACGTCAAGTATCCGTGGGCATGATTATATGATATGCATCACACAATCTCAGATTCATCTATTCAACCAACACAAAGTACTTCAAAGAGTGCCCCAAAGTTTCTACCAGAGAGTCAATACGAAAACATGCACCAACCCCTATGCATAGGTTCATGGGCGGAACCCGCAAGTTGATCACCAAAACATACATCAAATGGATCACGTGATATCCCATTGTCACCACAGATAAGCACCGCAAGACATACATCAAGTGTTCTCAAATCCTTAAAGGCTCAATCTGATAAGATAACTTCCAAGGGAAACTCAATTCATCACAAGAGAGTAGAGGGGGAGAAACATCATAAGATCCAACTATAATAGCAAAGCTCGCGATACATCAAGATCGTGCCATAGAGAGAACACGAGAGAGAGAGAGAGATCAAACACATAGCTACTGGTACATACTCTCAGTCCCGAGGGTAAACTGCTCCCTCCTCGTCATGGAGAGCGCCGGGATGATGAAGATGGCCACCGGTGAGGGATCCCCCCCTCCGGCAGGGCGCCAGAACAGGCTCCCGAGAGGTTTTTGGTGGCTACAGAGGCTTGCGGAAGCGGAACTCCCAATCTGTTCTGTTCTTCAAAGGTTTTCGGGTATATGGACTTATATAGGCGAAATAAGTCAGTCAGGGGAGCCTCGAGGGGCCCACGAGGGTGGAGGGCGCGCCCAGGGGGGTGGGCGCGCCCCTTGCCTCATGGCCTCCTCGAAGCTTCCCTGACTTGCACTCCAAGTCCCCTGGATTGCTTCCGGTCCAAAAATAACGCCCCGAAGGTTTCATTCCGTTTGGACTCTGTTTGATATTCCTTTTCTTCGAAACACTGAAATAGGCAAGAAAACAGCAATATGGGCTGGGCCTTCGGTTAATAGGTTAGTCCCAATAATAATATAAAAGTGCTTAGTAAATCCCATAAACATCCAAAACGGGTCATATAATAGCATGGAACAATCAAAAACTATAGATACGTTGGAGACGTATCACATGCGTAGTAGTACTTTGCTTCGAGGGCTAATAAAACTTTTGCAATAAGTATATGAATTCTTTATGACTAATTGAGTCCATGGATTACACACACTCTTACCCTTCCATCATTGCTAGCCTCTTCGATACTGTGCATTGCCCTTTCTCACCTGGAGAGTTGGGGCAAACTTCACCGGTGCATCCAAACCCCGTGATACGATACGCTCTATCACACATAAACCTCCTTATATCTTCCTCAGAACAGCCACCATACCTACCTATTATGGCGTTTCCGTAGCCATTCCGAGATATATTACCATGCAACTTTCCACCGTTCCATTTATCATGACACATTTCATCATTATCATATTGCCTTGCATGATCATGTAGTCGACATCGTATGTGTGGCAAAGCCACCATGCATAATTTTTCATACATGTCACTCTTGATTCATTGCCCATCCCGGTACACCGCCGGAGGCATTCATATAGAGTCATATCTTGTTCTAGTATCGAGTTGTAATCAATGAGTTGTAAATAAGCAGAAGTGTGATGATCATCATTATTAGAGCATTGTCCCTTATAAAAAGAAAGAAAAGAAAGGCCAAAAAAAAGAAAAGAAAAAGGCCAATAAAAAAAGAAAAGAAAAAGAAAGGACAAAAAAGACCCAAAAAGGAGAAATAAAAAAGGGGGACAATCTTACTATCTTTTTCTACACTTGTGCTTCAAAGTAGCACCATGTTCTTCATATAGAGAGTCTCCTATGTTGTCACTTTCATATACTAGTGGGAATTTTTCATTATAGAACTTGGCTTGTATATAGAGATCCCATCTTGGAGCCTTCGTTGGCGCTCCGCCGGAGGGGGAATCGACCATGAAGGGCCTCTACATCATCTTCAAGGCCTCTCCGATGAGTTGTGAGTAGTTTACCACATACCTTCAGGTCCATAGTTATTAGCTAGATGGCTTCTTCTCTCTCTTTGAATCTCAATACAAAGTTCTACTCGATATTCTTGGTGATCTATTCGATGTAACTCTTTTTGCGGTGTGTTTGTCGAGATCCGATGAATTGTGGGTTAACGATCAAGTTTATCTATGAGAAATATTTGAATCTCCTCTGAATTCTTTTATGTGTGATTAGTTATCTTTGCAAGTCTCTTTGAATTATCAGTTTGGTTTGGCCTACTAGATTTATCTTTCTTTCAATGGGAGAAGTGCTTAGCTTTGGGTTCAATCTTGCGGTGTCCTGTCCCAGTGACAGCAGGGGCAGCAAGGCACGTGTTGTATTGTTGCCATCGAGGATAAAAAGATGGGGTTTATATCATATTGCTTGAGTTTATCCCTCTACATCATGTCATCTTTGTTAATGCGTTACTCTGTTCTTATGAACTTAATATTCTAGATGCAGGCACGAGTCGGTCGATGTGTGGAGTAATAGTAGTAGATGAAGAATCGTTCCATCTACTTGTTGCGGACGTGATGCCTATACATGATCATGCCTAGATATTCTCATAACTATGCACTTTCCTATCAATTGCTCGACTATAATTTGTTCACCCACCGTAATACTTATGCTATCTTGAGAGAAGCCACTAGTGAAACCTATGGCCCCAAGGTCTATCTTTTATCATATAAGTTTCCCATCTAGTTTTATTTGTATCTTTTACTTTCCAATATATATTATAAAAATACCAAACATATTTATATTATCTTATTATCTCTATCAGATCTCACTTTCGCAAGTTACCGTGAAGGGATTGACAACCCCTTTATCACGTTGCTTGCGAGGTTCTTGTTTGTTTGTGTAGGTACGAGGGACTTGTGAGGAGCCTCCTACTGGATTGATACCTTGGTTCTCAAAAACTGAGGGAAATACTTACGCTACTTTGCTGCATGACCCTTTCCTCTTCAAGGGAAAACCAACGCACTGCTCAAGATGTAGCAATCATTGTTTGCTATTTAATCGGTATGCAAGGACTGATTTGCCATTGTGGTGACCGGTAACGCCCCTAGTCCGATGCGCCAGGTGTCCAGTTATTTGCTGTCGTTGCCATGTCATTCTCTTGCGTGTTGAACGTTTCCATGTCATCATCTGCATGTGATCTACATGTTTTTCAAAACATGCATTCGTCTGGGTTCTTTCGTTTCTCTCCGTTGTCCGTTCTGAGCCCAGACACTCTCATACGCACCCGCCGCTGCTCTCAGTCCTCATTTCATGAGCGGGAGAAAAAACGTTCTCGGAATAAGCCGATAGTTCATGAGTGGTCTTGGTACATCACCGGTAGACCGCCTGTCAAATTTTGTTGCATATGGAGGTCGTTTGATTCCCCAACGGTTAACCGTGTAACCGTGAACCACCTTTGTCTTTGCAGCCCACCACCCCTCCACACAGCCCACTAGCCCATCTAAACCCCCTCCATGCTCATCGCCACCGGATCACGATCGTGTGGGTGAAAACCGCATCTCATTTGGACTCTCCTAGCTCACTCTATCTATATAAACCCCCTCTCCCCCGAAATTTCGGGCAAACTCTAGACTTCTTCCTCCTCCCGCCGCCGGACATGTCCATCCCATGCCAAACAAGTCTGCCACCGTCCCCTTAACCAATCCCCTTGCGCCACGTCAGCGCCCCGGCCTCCCACCGCCGTGGCCCGCCGAGCCCATCGCGGGCCCGCGCGAGCCCGCCCCCGCCCGCCGCCGCCCGCGATGCCCGCGCCCGCCGCCGCTGCCACCTCAACTGCCGCCACCCGCGATGGAGGATTGTCTCCTTGGATGGTGAGCTTGTAATGTGCTAAGTTGGGACACCCCTGCAGGGTTTGATCTTTCGAAAGCCGTGCCCACAGTTATGTGGCAGATGGTAGTTTTTAATACCCGATTGTAGAGAACTTGACACCGGACTCGAATTAAAATACCCAACCGCGTGAGTAACCCTGATGGTCTCTTTTCAAGTGGGTCGAGAAGAGAACACAGTGGTGTTATGTTTGAACATAAGTAGTTCAGGATCACTTCTTGATCATTACTAGTTTGCGACTGTTTGCGTAGCTTCTCATCTTGTTCTTGTACCCGTAAGTTAGCCACCATACATTGCTTAGTCGCTGCTGCAACCACACCACTTATCCATTCCATACCTATTAAGGTTTGCTACTCTTGATACCCATGATAATGGGATTGCTGAGTCCTCGTGGCTCACAGATTACTACAACAACAGTTTGCTGGTACAGGTAATGCGATGATCATGACGTGAGAGCGATGCCTCCTTGTTTTTAGTTCTTCTTCTGCTTCGTCGTTCAGGGGATAGGTTCCTGGTCGGCAGCCTGGGCTAGTAGGGTGGATGTTGTTTGAGTTTCTGTTTGTGTTTCATCCGTAGTCGGATGTTGCTCTTATGTATGATGCTGTTGTATTCATGTGGCATTGTATGCGTCTTGTATGTATCGCCAACTATTATGTAATGGTACGATGTAATGATATCCACCTTGCAAAAGCGTCTCCAATATGCGCTTCTATCCTTGGTGGGACCTTCAGGTTCCTTTAGGATAGGGTCACATATTGGGCGTGACATGACCCCTCCATCTACAAAAGTAGGGCCATGGCAACCTGAGAAAGGATTCAGACCTTTGTACACACATACGCATGTAGCAGCTCTCGCCCCGAGGCGACCCTGCCGGCCTAGGGCTGTCACACCCTGATTTTCATGCCACAACACTTAAGCTAATAAATCATGATAAAATGTGATTTTACAAAAACTTTTGAGTGTTTTGGACTTTGCTTGATTGGATTTTTGTTTGTTGTTTGCAAGTGCTCTAAAAATCAAATAAATCCTCCAACTCTTATACTCCTTCTCATTGACCCAAAACTTTGCCCAATGATCATGCCATGTGTATATAACAAAATAGTATTTTGTTACAAAAATAATTTGGCCAAAAAGTATTTTTCTAAATGAGGTTTTCCAAAAAGCCCTGAGTTAAGGCTTGAACTACAAGTACATAATTTAGGGCATGAAAAATATTTCACATTATATTTGAATCCTATGAGATATATGACTCCGCAAAACCACAAAATTATTATTTTAGAAGTTGTTTTACTATTTCATTTAAAGGTTTTTTCTTAAGGCTAGAAATGGTGTTTAATAGGTTAAAATTATTTTAATGTTTCAATAATGTTTTAGAAAAGTTAGGGAAGCTCAATGGACATATATTGTCCATATATAAGAGTTTCAATACGTGGTCATGTCCAAATTATTGGTCAAATCCCTCAAAAACCCTTTCTGGACATTTCAAGCTTTTGAAATATTTACAAAGGAAATATTTTCCATTAAATCCAAGAAAATTATACCAATTTACCAATGCAATATTTGATAACCTTGACAAGTCTCATGTCTTGGAGAAAAAGATAACCCCATGAAACCCTCTCTAAACTGTTTCTGTCCTTTTCCATGTTTGGACAACTATGCACTACCAAACATGTCCAAATGATCTCAAAAATTGTACACATGCTCAGATGGCCTAATAATTACCTAGGACAAGTGGAACAAGTTGGAGAATAGGATAACTTGATCAAAGTGCCACAAAACCCTTTTTGTCCGGAACCAAATTTGAACAACTCTACATTGTCAATTGTCTCCTTTTGACTCCAATTTTCGTGGGAATACTATAATCCCCAAATGATGACACTACACCAAGTAGTGAATCAAGGAGAATAGATTTGCATGACAAAATCTTGGAGAACCCATTTCTGTCCATTTCTTGGGTTTACAAAAGTTGCATTGGCCACTTTATCTTTTTGGTCTCAAATTTTGTGGACACTGCTATTTCTTGGTGCCTCTCACTCTTGTTAAGTCTCATGACAAGGTAAGTACATTTACTTGCCCAAACCGACATCAAACACCTTCTGGAAAAAACTTAAAAATGCATGTTTTGGCCATTTCCACTAATCTCCTCGAGTCCAAATTTTTACCACAACATGCCCTAGTACCCCTCCACCACTGGCAAGAGTTGCATGACATCAGCTCAATTATTTGGGGGTGAGAACCTCATTTTCCCTCTCTGGACACCATCATTTCCACTCTCTCTCAACCCCCTCTCTCCTCCAATGGATTCCCAGGGCATCCAACGCCTTTGCCACATTGTTTACTCACCCCTACAGCCACTAGACACAAGTGGACGCGTGGGCGCGCGCGAAAAGCCATGGGTGCCAGCCAAAAACGCGCTCTGGAGCATGTCAGCATGCTCCCGACCGTTGATGCCTTGTCCCTCGACCACCTCGAGCCTCCCCCTTGCGCAAGTAGAGCTGCCTCGACGTCCGCGACACGCCATCATGCTGGCCCCCTCCTTCCCCTCTCTGTCCGGCCCATGTCGCGCGTGCCTAGAGCCGCTCGAGCCCGCCAATGCGCGTGCGAGCTCGTGGATCCACCCAGAGCTCTCCCCGCTCCCTCTCTCTCTTCCTGACGCCCTACTCCACCCCCACAAGCAACGCAGGCAACTCCTCTCTCTCTCCTGGCCGCCCGAGCCATTGTCACGGCCCTCCATGCGCCGTGTCCACGGTGAGCCATGGGTCGGCTACTTAAAGCCGTTCCAGGCCCTCCTCGCTGCTCCATTTGCCCCCTCTCTCTCCTGTACACCACCCAGGCCAAGCCATTCTCCCCCCCGTGCCCTCCTTGCACCTACATGGCCGGAGCCGAGCCGCCAGTGTCCTCTCAAATTCCCACGAGCAATGCCTCCTCCTCCCCTCCTTTCTGCTCTAGGAGAACCCCCTGACCATAACAGAACCCCTCACCACTTCTCCCTCTGCTCAGGTGCCCCATAGCACCAATGCTGCCATCACCGTCAGCCTCGTCCGTTGCGGCCGATGCCCTGCTGAACCCGGTGCCCCTCGGCGTCCGTTTCCACCCACAGTTGGACGCGACCGAGTCCCCTGAGCATGCCGGTGGTCAGCTCACCGGAAATGGTGGCATGTGGCGCCGGCAAGCCGCCATCGACACCGCCCCCTGCCTCTGCTTTGTTCGAGCGGGAGGTTGGGGATGAACCCGACAGGCGGTTCCCGCGTGTCGGTGACCCTGAGGGCCAGGCCCACGGGTCAAGTGCACAAGGGATCTTCGGAAGCCGTCTCCCTGCAGCCAAGGTGTACTTCGGGTGGGCGTCTTCGACGTCACCTCTCCCCACCCGCGTGGCTGAGCCACTTGGCTAGCCCACTTCTATCATCTGCTCGGTACGCTGGATATGGGTAAAAACCCTTTGTCTTTTTCTTTTTCTTTTCCCAATAGCTGGTAAAATCCCCTTTCTACAATTTACCAAGAACTTTCTCTTCACACACATTTATCAAATCCCCTTTCTACAATTTCTGTGATAAACTTTATAAAATCACAGAGAGCTCAAAATTGATCCAAATGTCATAATTCCTATATACTTCATAACTTAATTTTTGAACATTTTTCCTAATACTTTTTGTGCCACACAAAATAATGAGCCATTTCTTCATATTTGTCAACTTTGCAAATTCATAGGAAAATCATTTGAACTCCAAATCCAATGAAACCAACTCCTAGGTGCTTCTAAAGTAATTCATTGTTAAATCGTTGCCTTTGCCCATTTTTCGAAAATATGTTTTTGTACACTTCTTGCAAATCCATTAATCCCTTGATTCCATTAGATTGAAATGTTCAGAAATATCCACTAATCCAATTCCAATGAAACCACTCTGGTTATTTTCCATATAACCAGAGAAGTCCTAGAAAAGCCAATGTCATATTTTTAGAGCACTTTTAATTTCTTCCTTGTTGTGTTGCTCATTATGATTGCTTTCAACGATAGTTGACGAAGTATACGAAATTCTCAGAGATGGACTAGAAGATTTGAGGACTTTATTGAGCCAGGCAAGCAACCCTTTGACCATGATGCACCTCTCTTGTTCATCGATAAATTTTCCGTATGCATGATGATGTTGTTGATTATGAGCTTGAAATAATCATTGCATTGATGCATGCCTGTTGGTACTTGCATGTTCGGAGCTCTACCTTTTGCTAGAGATGCGATGAAAACCCCGTGATATTGATGCATGATGTTCCATGTGTGCCATGATCACCTTGTGGTTGCATTCTTTTGAAAACCCCATCGGGTGCCCCTAATGCCCGTGGGTGATGTTGAACTAAGGTCACCACTTGAGGAAGAAGTGGTGTACCGGAGCAAGCATTTATGTGTGGGTAAAATGATGGATTAGATTTAAGGTATGATTACCGTCCCAAACAAACATGGCAACCACTCTACCACTTATGGGACGGGGTATTGTTAATTACCTAGTCCGATACTAGCATGGAGCCCGCATTACTACTGACGGGGGTGTCATGAGGTCACTCTCGGGATGGGGTCGTGCTTCGGTAGGCGGCCATGACTGTTTTCACAGGGCACCGAACACAGCATTGGTCCCTTCGTGTATGTGTGATAACGAAAAGGGCAGCGTCCCAAAATCTTATGCTTATACACAAGGGTCGTGTACCAATGAGTGGACCCTATGTTAGTTGCGCCTAGGGAAAGATAGTGATCGGGTGCTTCCCCCGAGTACTTGAGGTACTGCGGCATCGTGGATGACACGAAAGCTCCCCGATTCTTGTGGGTAAAGTGCACAACCTCCGTAGAGTGTCAAATTATTCGAATAGCCATGTCCACGGTCACGGACAGTTGGGTCGTGCTACTTAAACTATGTCCAGAATTTTACAAACTTGGTATGTGTAAGCTTCTTGGGTCAGGTAAAGGCTTGGCATGTTGATTAAGCTAGAGTTGTTCTAATCTCTGTTTATGTTAATATATGTAACCTGTTCACACGGATGTCGGAACCCTTATGATGCATGTCTTACTAGAGGCTCGATCATGTTATTTCACTCAAACCAGCATTTTGCAAGTTACTTAGTGATATGACATGCATTGTTGCCTTGATCCAAAACATGGGTTGCTTGCGAGTACATTCAAAGTACTCATTGGCTTGCCACTGGTTATTTTATTGGCCAGGCATGAAAGAACAAGATACAATGAAGAGTACCTTGGTGACGAACATGCGATCTAGGACACTTCCCAGTCAGAATGCCTGTAGGGTTAAGGCAGATGGTATCGGTTCAAGTTATCATCGAAGATTTCCGCTGCAATGTTCTACTCAAGACTTGACCACAATGGTCATAATTTATGTAAGACAGTATCTATGGATGTAAGAGTCTTGTTATTCAGCTTATGTGTGTTCCGTGAACATTGATCTCTAGGATCACTTACACTTGCATTCGGTGATCATGACTTTTGAGTCGGGGTCCCCACAAAGCTGGTATCAGAGTCATCCTGACTATTGGAAGCCTTAGTTAGCATGGTCATTAGTTAGGATAAAACTATTTTCAAAACTATCATTATTTTCAAAACTACATATACTTCTCTCCTTTTCTGGGTTTTTCCAAACCCACTACACGTCATATTCTTTTTCTCCTTATTGATCTGTTCTCTTCAAAACTTTTTGTAAATGGCCGCTAAACTAGAAGACCTCCTGACTACCGTATTTCTCGATCTTCTTTATGATAGCCTCTAGAAGTGCTAGTTTCACCAAGCCCCACTTTAACTTACCATGAGAATTGGATCAACGACACCAAGACGGAGTACCATATGGAATTAGTCATGAATGCAAATGACTCCCCGACAAGTTGGTTCTTCAAAGTGATCTGGAAGACAACATTGGTTCTTGCCATCAAGACAGCAACACCGATTGATGGTAAGGGATTACCGTAGGCTCTTCACCACACCACCGACAAAACAACACCGTGTTGAGATCCTCCAATCCCCCACTCCCACAAGTGACAAAGAAGCTCAGACAGATGACGACAAGGAGGAAGACCCAAAAGATATAGAATACGCGGCTGAGCATTCCACCCATAGTCACCGTTCGAGACTAGTGTATGCCAGTTAGTAACCCATAAGGTAGGATTGGTCATGTACCCCACGTGAAGTTGAGTCCTTGTGATCGTTTAGAGGAAACCATGCTATGTGTGTTTGCTTTGGTGTGCATTTTGATGGAAGTCATGCTTTCCCTCTCAAGACTTGAGTATGACTACATCAGCTATTTGGTTTTTAACAATGTGTTTGGCCCTTGCTTAAATTAAACCTGCAAAGTACCAACCCCCTTACTATGCACCCCCATCCACCTTGTTTTCCCTTTCGTACGCCCCAATCTTGAGCCCTTGACTGCCCCGCAAGGATGTTGGTCTTGACTGCACTAACATGGCTAACCAACAAGGAACCAAAACTTCTGCGTAGGAAGAAGTCAGCCAGGACTAGGCCAGAGTCAAGCTCCACCATCACCTCTTCCAGGCAAATGCGATCATAACTCAGCTTCCCCGAGCCTCCAAGAGGAGCACTAAGAAAACACTACACTCCTCCCAAATGATTACTCAAGGCATTTCCAATAGCTCGCTGCAAGCAAGAAGATAATAAGGATCATTACATCTAGCTGAGTGATAACCCACAAGTATAGGGGATCGCAACAGTTTTCGAGGGTAGAGTATTCAACCCAAATTTATTGATTCGATACAAGGGGAGCCAAAGAATATTGTCAAGTATTAGCAGTTGAGTTGTCAATTCAACCACACCAAGATAACTTAGTATCTGCAGCAAAGTATTTAGCAGCAAAGTAGTATGATAGTAATGGTAAAAGTGATAAAAGTAATGATAGCAGTTTTGTAGTAATTGTAACAGTAGCAACGGAAAAGTAAATAAGCAAAGCACAATATGTGAAAAGCTCATAGGCATTGGATCAGTGATAGATAATTATGTCGGATGCGATTGCTCATGTAATAGTAATAACATAGGGTGACACAGAACTAGCTCCAGTTCATCAATCTAATGTAGCCATGTATTCCGAATATAGTCATACGTGCTTATGGAAAAGAACTTGCATGACATCTTTTGTCCTACCCTCCCGTGGCAGCGGGGTCCTAGTGGAAACTAAGGGATATTAAGGCATCCTTTTAATAGAGAACCGGACCAAAGCATTAGCACTTAATGAATACATGAACACCTCAATCTACGGTCATCACCGAGAAGTATCCCGATTATTGTCACTTCGGGGTTGTCGGATCATAACACATAATAGGTGACTATAGACTTGGAAGATAGGATCAAGAACTCAAATATATTCATGAAAACATAATAGGTTCAGATCTGAAATCATGACACTCGGGCCCTAGTGACAAGCATTAAGCATAGCAAAGTCATAGCAACATCAATCTCAGAACATAGTGGATACTAGGGATCAAACCCTAGCAAAACTAACTTGATTACATGGTAAATCTCATCTAGCCCATCACCGTCCAGCAAGCCTTCGATGGAATTACTCACGCACGGCGGTGAGCATCATGAAGTTGGTGATGGAGGATGGTTGATGATGATGACAGCAACAAATCCCCCTCTTCGAAGCCCCGAATGGACTCCAGATCAGCCCTCCCGAGAGAGATTAGGGCTTGGCGGCGGCTCCGTATCGTATAACGCGATGAAACTTTCTCTCTGATTTTTCTCTCCACGAAACGGAATATATATAGTTGGAGTTCAGGTCGGTGGAGCATCAGGGGGCCCATGAGACAGGGGAGCGCGCCTAGGGGGAGGGGGCGCGCCCCCCACCCTCGTGGACATGGTGTGGGCCCCCTGGCCTTGATTCTTTCACCAGTATTTTTATATTTTCCAAAAGTTATCTCCGTGGATTTTCAGGTCATTCTGAGAACTTTTGTTTTCTGCACAATAAATAACACCATGGCAGTTCTGCTGAAAACAGCGTCAGTCTGGGTTAGTTTCATTCAAATCATGCAAGTTAGAGTCCAAAACAAGGGCAAAAGTGTTTGGAAAAGTAGATACGTTGGAGACGTATCAACTCCCCCAAGCTTAAACCTTTGCTTGTCATCAAGCAATTCAGTTGATAAACTGAAAGTGATAAAGAAAAACTTTTACAAACTCTATTTGCTCTTGGTTGTTGTAAATTTGTAAAGCCAGCATTCAAGTTTTCAGCAAATATTATGAACTAACCATATTCATAATAACACTTAGGTCTGATATTTACTCATATCAATGGCATAATCAACTAGCGAGCAATAATAACGAAACTCGGATGACAACACTTTCTCAAAACAATCATAATATGACATAACAAGATGGTATCTCGCTAGCCCTTTCTGAGATCGCAAAACATAAATGTAGAGAACATTTAAAGATCAAGGACTGACTAAACATTGTAATTGATGGTAAAAGAAATCCAGTCAAGTCATACCCAATATAAACTAATAGTAATGCATGCAAATGACAGCGTGCTCTCCAGCGAGTGCTTTTTAATAAGAGGGTGATGACTCAACATAAAAGTAAATAGATAGGCCCTTCGCAGAGGGAGGCAGGGATTTATAGAGGTGCCAGAGCTCGATTTTAAAATACAGATGAATAACATTTTGAGCGGCATACTTTCACTGTCAACGCAACAACTATGAGATCTCGATATCTTCCATGCTACATACATTATAGGCGGTTCCCAAACAAAATGGTAAAGTTTATACTCCCCCACCACCAAAAAGCATCAATGCATGGCTTGCTCGAAACAACGAGTGCCTCCAACTAGCAACACCCCTGGGGGAGTTTTGTTTAATTATTTGGATTTGCTTTGATCTTTTTTATCATGGGACTGGGCATCCCGGTTACTAGCCATTTTCTCGTGAATGAGGAGCGGAGTCCACTCCTCTTGAGAATAACCCACCTAGCATGGAAGATACAGACAGCCCTAGTTGAAACATGTGCTACTCGAGCATACAAAACAGAATTTCATTTGAAGGTTTGAAGTTTGGCACATACAAATTTACTTGGAATGGCAGATAGATACCGCATATATGAAGGTATGGTGGACTCATATGGAATAACTTTGGGGTTTATGGAGTTTGGATGCACAAGCAGTATTCCCTCTTAGTACAGGAGAAGGCTAGCAAAAGACTAGGAAGCGACCAACTGAGAGAGCGACAATCAGTCATGAACATGCATTAAAATTAATCAACACCGAGTGCAAGCATGAGTAGGATATAATCCACCATGAACATAAATATCGTGAAGGCTATGTTGATTTGTTTCAGCTACATGCGTGAACATGTGCCAAGTCAAGTCACTCAAGTCATTAAAAGGAGGATACCACCCTATCATACCACATCACAACCATTTTAATAGCATGTTGGCACGCAAGGTAAACCATTATAAGCTCCTAGCTAATTAAGCATGGCATAAGCAACTATAATCTCTAATTGTCATTGCAAACATGTTTATTCATAATAGGCTGAATTAGGAACAATGAACTCATCATATTTACAAAAACAAGAGAGGTCGAGTTCATACCAGCTTCTCTCATCTCAATCAGTCCATCATATATCTTCATTATTGCCTTTCACTTGCACGACCGAATGATGTGTATAATAATAATAGTGCACGTGCATTGGACTAAGGTGGAATCTGCAAGCATTCAATTCAAGGGAGAAGACAAAGTAATATGGGCTCTAAGTTAAATCAACAATCATGCATATGAGAGCCACTAAGCATTTTCATAATGGTCTTCTCCTCTCGACCCCCAAAGGAAAGAAAAGAAAATAAAACTATTTACACGGGAAATCTCCCAACAAGCAAAATGAAGAACGAGAAATCTTTTTGGGTTTTCATTTTAATTACTACTACAAGCATGGAAATTAAACTAACTAATTTTTTGTGGTTTTTCTTAAGGTTTATCAAACACACAAGAAGAAAGCTAGAAAAAGAAATTAAACTAGCATGGATAATACAATGAAAGAGTATGAGCACTAACAACTAGAATAAGTGTGTGAACATGAATGTAAAGTTGGTGAGAAATACGTACTCCCCCAAGCTTAGGCTTTTGGCCTAAGTTGGTCTATGCCCATGGAAAGCCTGGCTGATATCCAAAGTTATAACTCGGGTCGTACTGAGATGGAGCAGCCAATGCCTCCTGAGCTACGACATGTTGGCGAGTTGCCTCCACTCTCCTCTTGTGTTCGGTTGCCTCCTCCCTGGTTACAACATATCTTCGTCTTGCCTGGTAATCAAAAAGGGAAGGAGCAGGGAGAGTAACATGGATAGCGCGACGTCTGTCAAAGATTAGCCTATACTAGAGGAATTGTTCATTCCTCAAAAGAAAACGATGTCTGACCATCGCGTCATAATCTAAATAAGCGGGAGGCAACTCCATATCACCCTCACGTGGGGGTATACCAAGATAATTAGCAACACGGGTCGCATAAATCCCTCCAAATAAGTCTCCAACTAAACCATTATTATGAAACCTACGTGCAACAATCGCTCCCAAGTTGTAATCTTTATTACCTAATACATCACTCCTAAGAACACAAAGATCAAGGACACACATGTGACATGCTTCATCTTTACCATTAATGCATCTACCAATGAAGAGTGCAAAATAATGTATAGCAGGAAAATGAATGCTCCCTATGGTAGCTTGTGTTATATCCCTAGATTCTCCCACAGTGATACTAGCAAGAAAGTCTTTATATTCAGATTTGTGGGGTTCATTAACATTGCCCCACTGTGGGAGTTTGCAAGCGGTTGTAAAATCTTCTAGGTCCATGGTATAAGATTGATCATAAATATCAAAGACGACAATCTGAGAATTATGCGAAGATGTAAATTTAAATCTTCTCATGAATGAATCAGTCAATTGGTAGTACTGAGGACACTTATCTTGCATGAAGTCCTCAAGATCGGCATTACGCACATATGCATCAAATTCATCCTTGATGCCTGCATTGACCATAAACTCTTCTGACGGCCATTCACAAGACCGCACCTCAGCTTCCCTTGGTGGTGCATCGTCTTGCTCACGCATAGCACGCCTGGGTCCTCTCTTTGTTGAGGAACCACCTTGGTACATTTTCCTGGACATAATTCTTCCTCTGAAAATTTCTGAAATTTTTAGTAACTTCAAAATAAAAGTGAATCAAACTAAACAAAATTGATAGCAACTACTCCCACAAGTGCCTAGAGCCTATATCATGCATTAGAATTGCTTGGGACCTCATAAATTTGACATGGAAGCTAAAGAACAGGGTCACCTATGCAGCAAAAACTTATAGTGAATAAAGCACTAGAACAAAAACAAATTGGACCAATGGAGGAGTCACATACCAAGCAACAATCTCCCAAAGCAGTTTTGTGAATGGAGCTTTGAGCAAGGAGATCAAAAATCGCAGCAAAATGAGCTAGAACTCATGCTTGAGCTGGATGGGGATTTTTTTGGGAGGAAGATGGAGTGTGTGGGTGCAGGAATAAGTGAAGGGGCCCACCGTGGGACCACGAGGTAGGGGGGCACGCCCAAGGGGAGTGGGCGCGCCCTGGACCCTCGTGGCCAGGTGCTTGTCCCCATGCTGTGTTCTCAGTGCCTAAAATACTAAAATATTTCGTAAAAAATCATACTAAATTTGCAGGGCATTTGGAGAACTTTTTTTGGGATATTTTTATAGCATGGATAATTCAGAAAACAGACAGATAATACTATTTTTGCTTTATTTATTCTAAATAACAGAAAGTAAAAAGAGGGTACAGAAGGTTGTGCCTTCTAGTTTCATCGATCTCATGATCATCAAAAGGAATCCACTAACAAGGTTGATCAAGTCTTGTTAACAAACTCATTCCGAATAACATGGAACCGGAGAAATTTTGATTGACACTAGGTTACCTCAACGAGGATATGAACATCCCCAACAATAAGAATTTTCTTGACAGTAGGGAGAGGAAATTCAAAACCTCCAATAATGATAGTTGGAATTTTTCCAATAGAATTGATGCTATGAACTTGAGGTTGTTTCCTTGGAACGTGTACCGTATGCTCATTACCATTAACATGAAAAGTGACATTGCCTTTGTTGCAATCAATAACGGCCCCTGCAGTATTCACAAAGGGTCTACCAAGGATAATCGACATACTATCGTCCTCGGGAATATCAAGAATAACAAAGTCTGTTAAGATACTGACATTTCCAACCACAACAGGCACATCCTCACAAATACCGACAGGTATAGCAGTTGATTTATCAGCCATTTGCAAAGATATTTCAGTAGGTGTCAACTTATTCAATTCAAGTCTACGATATAAAGAGAGAGGCATAACACTAACACCAGCTCCAAGATCACATAAAGTAGTTTTAACATAGTTTCTTTTAATGGAGGATGGTATAGTTGGTACCCCTGAATCTCCAAGTTTCTTAGGTATTCCACCCTTAAAAGTGTAATTAGCAAGCATGCTGGAAATTTCAGCTTCCGATATCTTTCTTTTATTTGTAATGATATCCTCCATATATTTAGCATAGGGATTTACTTTAAGCATATCAGTTAAGCGCATACATAAGAAGATATGACTAATCATTTCAGCAAAGCGCTCAAAATCCTCATCATCCTTTGTCTTGGATGGTTTAGGAGGAAAAGGCATGGGTTTCTGAACCCATGGTTCTCTTTCTTTACTGTGCTTCCTAGCAACAAAATCTCTCTTATCATAACGTTGACTCTTTGATTGTGGGTTATCAAGATCAACAGCAGGTTCAATCTCTACATCATTGTTATTGCTAGGTTGAGCATCAACATGAACATTATCATTAACATTATCACTAGGTTCTTGTTCATCACCTGATTGTGTTTCAGCATCAAAAATAGAAATATCATTGGGGTTCTCAGGTGTGTCCACAACAGGTTCACTAGAAGCATGCAAAGTCCTATCGTTTTTCTTTTTCTTCTTTTTAGAAGGACTAGGTGCATCTACATTATTTCTCTGAGAATCCTGCTCGATTCTCTTAGGGTGGTTGTCGGTGTCAAAACCGGCGGATCTCTGGTAGGGGGTCCCGAACTATGCGTCTAGGCGGATGGTAACAAGAGACAAGGGACACGATGTTTTACCCAGGTTCGGGCCCTCTTGATGGAGGTAAAACCCTACGTCCTGCTTGATTGATATTGATGATGTGGGTATTACAAGAGTAGATCTACCACGAGATCAAGGAGGCTAAACCCTAGAAGCTAGCCTATGGTATGATTGTTGTTCGTCCTACGGACTAAAACCATCCGGTTTATATAGACACCGGAGAGGGCTAGGCTTACACAGAGTCGGTTACAATGGTAGGAGATCTACATATCCGTATCGCCAAGCTTGCCTTCCACGCCAAGGAAAGTCCCATCCGGACACAGGATGAAGTCTTCAATCTTGTATCTTCATAGTCTTGGAGTCCGGCCGATGATGATAGTTCGGCTATCCGGACACCCCCTAGTCCAGGACTCCCTCAGTAGCCCCTGAACCAGGCTTCAATGACGACGAGTCCGGCGCGCATATTGTCTTCGGCATTGCAAGGCGGGTTCCTCCTCCGAATAATTCATAGAAGATCGTGAACACCAGGATAGTGTCCGGCTCTGCAAAATAAATTCCACATACCACCGTAGAGAGAATAATATTTACACAAGTTCAATCTGGTGACGTATTTTGTGGCGTGACGTCACACCACCACCAAGCCTTTACTCGAATTGTTTTTATTGTATCACCTTAGCGCGTTTAGCGAAGCGGTTTCCTTGGCACGTCTTGTTGAAGCAGAGATCATGTTCCCCTTATTCCGGGATTCCCATCAATACAGACGTGGGTAACCCAACCGCGCCATTGATTGCGGCGCTTGGGAGATAAGCGAGTTTTATCAGGCCGGTGGGGACGCATGGTTTCGTCCGCCCATATAAGGGGATAAGGATCCACCCTTTTACCTACGCCTTCTTCCTCCTTTGCTTATCCATCTCCGCAAACTCGAGCTCCAGCGCCTAAGTCCGCACATCTCACCTCAACCTTCTCCAACTATGTCCGGAGCGGGAGGCAAGTGGATGGCCTCCTCTGTTACGGAGGGGCACATCCAGAAGCTGCTCAGCGCCGGATATCTGTCCAGCGACATCGCGCACCGGCTCCCCGACGAGGGGGAGCTCATCCCCACCCCCAGGCCCCATGAGAGGGTAGTATTCCTTTCCCATTTCCTCCGCGGACTGGGCTTCCCACTCCATCCCTTTGTCCGGGGGCTCATGTTCTACTACGGCCTAGATTTCCATGATCTGGCCCCGAATTTCATCCTCAACATCTCGGCATTTATCGTCGTGTGTGAGGCCTTCCTCTGCATCCAGCCCCACTTCGGCTTGTGGTTCAAGACCTTCAGTGTCAAGCTGAAGGTTGTGAAGGGCAGCCAAGCGGAGTGCGGAGGCGCCATGGTGGGCAAGATGCCCAACGTTACTTGGCTCGAGGGCACCTTCGTGGAAACCATTAAGGGGTGGCAATCGGGGTGGTTCTACATCACCGAGCCGCGTGACCCTAAATGGGCAGCGGCCCCCGAATTCAGATCCGGCATCCCCATACGGCTCACCTCTTAGAAGGAGAGTGGCCTAACATGGGGTGATTCGAAGGAGCTGACCGGACTCCAAGCCTGCGTCCAAAAGCTAGTGAACAAGAAGCTCAAGCTTGTCAACGTAGTCCAGGTCATGATCATCCTCCTGATTCTCCCGTGCCAACAACGGGACTTCAATATGTGGGAGTTCGATTCGGCGCAGCACCAGACTTTGAGCAGGCTCTTCGACACTACGTACGAAGAGGCCTGGAGGGTGCTGTTTAAGGGCGCCGAGGCTCCCGCATCCGCTACCGAAGATCGCGGATTCAGCTCACAGCGTCCGGCTAGCGAGGTAAGCGATTTTACCCTTTATGGGACACTTGTTTTCCATAGTTTGACTCTATGCGGGATCTAAACTCCCTCTCCTTTGACAGGACTGGCTAAAGAAGGCCGAGCGGACTAACTGTCCGGCCCCTTTGCCAGAAGACCCAGCGGACGCCCGCTTAATGGGGCTGCTGGTTCCGGACTCCCCACGTGGTGCCGGAGAAGAAGGCCAAGAAGAAGGCCATGGGCACTCGAAAGAGTTCCCGTTTTCAGGTGTCATCGGAAATATCGTCCGGTGACTCCGAGGCTGACTCCTCCCACGAAGGCGAGGAGGAGAAGAAAGAGGCCTCTCCCCTAGCGGGGGGAGGGAAGAAAAGGAAGGCCTCCCCAACGAGGGAGGTCGAAGGGTCCAAGAAGGGAAGGACTCTTCCCCCGGACTGCTCTGCCGACGCCGGCGACGACGATGAGGACTGGCCTTCAAGGGCCAAGCCCCTGGCGAGATCTTAAGTATCCGGACTCCCGAATAACTTCATGATTTTTCTTTTCGCCACATGGTGTCTTTCTAATGCCGCATACAACCCTGCAGTCCGCCCAAGGATGATCTTCCCGCTTCGTCGAGCGGGTCCTTGGGTGCGTCGGATATGGATTCCCTTCCGACCGCCTCCACCCCCCGTGATGCGGACGATGCCGAGGTGGGATCCCGGGAAGGGACCCGCCAGGAGGAGTAGGCCCCGGAGGTGCCGCAAGGCAACCTCCTGGGCTTTGCATCGGACTACGCACCGGAACCTGTAGTGGCCCCGGAGTCCGGCGGGCGGCTCCTTCGTATGAAGGGCAAGACCGTGACGCCGGCGGCCTCCGTCCAACCGGAGGCGCCGGATAGCTTGCTGGAGGCGCTCAACGGCGCTTCCATCAAAGAGGAACACCGCACCGTCATGAGTGCGGTGATTCAGAAGGTTCAGCTCGCCAAGAGCAGGCTGACTGAAGCCTGTAGCAGCCTTCTAACAGGCTTTGAGGTAAGAATTTTGATATATGTAAAATAGTACTGCATAGACAGTAACCCCTGATGCTCGGTTCGGTGTTCGGAAAGAAAAGCCGGACTGAGGATCTAAAAATATATATGCAGGAGTCATAAAAAATATGTCAATATGGGATTGCAGGCTGTGCTGCTGACCTCTGCCGCACTGACTGCGGAGGTCAATACTTTGAAGCAAAGCCTCGAGCAGTCCGAGAACGAGCTCGGCCGTGCCAAGAAGCAGCTCGAGGAAAAGGAAGGTGAGTAACACCTTATTAAAATTGTACCTTACAGAAATGGATTTGGTTGCAAGAAGAATGACAAGGATAACATGGGTATTGCAGGGGCCACGAACGAGGTGGCGACCCTGAAGGAGGCGGTGTCCGCGGCCGAACGTAATGCGGCCGCGGAGCGCACCGAGTGAGAGAAGCAGGAGGCGCGGTGTTGGAAATATGCCCTAGAGGCAATAATAAAAGTATTATTATTATATTTCCTTGTTCATGATAATTGTCTTTTATTCATGCTATAACTGTATTATCCGGAAATCGTAATACACGTGTGAATACATAGACCACAATATGTCCCTAGTGAGCCTCTAGTTGACTAGCTCGTTGTGATCAACAGATAGTCATGGTTTCCTGGCTATGGACATTGGATGTCGTTGATAACGGGATCACATCATTAGGAGAATGATGTGATGGACAAGACCCAATCCTAAGACTAGCACAAAAGATCGTGTAGTTCATTTGCTAGAGCTTTGCCAATGTCAAGCATCTCTTCCTTCGACCATGAGAGCATGTAACTCCTGGATACCGTAGGAGTGCTTTGGGTGTATCAAACGTCACAACGTAACTGGGTGACTATAAAGGTGCACTACAGGTATCTCCGAAAGTATCTATTGTTTTATGCGGATCGAGACTGGGATTTGTCACTCCGTGTAAACGGAGAGGTATCTCTGGGCCCACTCGGTAGGACATCATCATATGCGCAATGTGACCAAGGAGTTGATCACGGGATGATGTGTTACGGAACGAGTAAAGTGACTTGCCGGTAACGAGATTGAACAAGGTATTGGATACCGACGATCGAATCTCGGGCAAGTAACATACCGATAGACAAAGGGAATTGAATACGGGATTGATTAAGTCCTTGACATCGTGGTTCATCCGATGAGATCATCGTGGAACATGTGGGAGCCATCATGGGTATCCAGATCCCGCTGTTGGTTATTGACCGGAGAACGTCTCGGTCATGTCTGCATGTCTCCCGAACCCGTAGGGTCTACACACTTAAGGTTCGATGATGCTAGGGTTATAAAGGAAGTTTGTATGTGGTCACAAAATGTTGTTCGGAGTCCCGGATGAGATCCCGGACGTCACGAGGAGTTCCGGAATGGTCCGGAGGTAAATATTTATATATGGGAAGTCCTATTTTGGCCACCGGAAAATGTTCGGGATTTTTCGGTATTGTACCGGGAAGGTTCTAGAAGGTTCCGGAGTGGGGCCCACCTGCATGGGGGGACCCACATGAACGTGGGTAGTGGGGGCAAGGCCCCACACCCCTGGTCAAGGCGCACCAAGATCCCCCCTTAGAAGGAATAAGATCATATCCCGAAGGGATAAGATCAAGATCCCTAAAAAGGGGGGATAACAATCGGTGGGGAAGGAAATGATGGGATTTCTTTCCTCCCACCTTGGCCAACGCCCCAATGGACTTGGAGGGCAAGAAACCAGCCCCTCCACCCCTATATATAGTGGGGAGACGCATGGGAGCTGAACACGAAGTTCTGGCGCAGCCCTTCCCCTCTCCCAAGTCGTCCTCCTCTCCCGCGGTGCTTGGCGAAGCCCTGCAGGATTGCCACGCTCCTCCACCACCACCACGCCGTCGTGCTGCTGCTGGATGGAGTCTTCCTCAACCTCTCCCTCTCTCCTTGCTGGATCAAGGCATGGGAGACGTCACCGGGCTGTACGTGTGTTGAACGCGGAGGTGCCGTCCGTTCGGCACTAGGATCTCCGGTGATTTGGATCACGACGAGTACGACTCCTTCAACCCCGTTCTCTTGAACGCTTCCGCTTAGCGATCTACAAGGGTATGTAGATGCACTCTCCTTCTACTTGTAGCTGGTTTCTCCATAGATAGATCTTGGTGACGTGTAGGAAAATTTTGAATTTCTGCTACGTTCCCCAACAGTGGTATCAGAGCTAGGTCTATTGCGTAGATTGTTTGCACGAGTAGAACACAAAGTAGTTGTGGGCGTTGATGTTGTTCAATATGCTTACCGTTACTAGTCCAATCTTGTTTCGACGGTATTGTAGGATGAAGCGGCCCGGACCGACCTTACACGTTCTTACGTGAGACAGGTTCCACCGATTGACATGCACTTGATGCATAAGGTGGCTAGCGGGTGCCAGTCTCTCCCACTTTAGTCGGAACAGATTCGATGAAAAGGGTCCTTATGAAGGGTAAATAGCAATTGGCATATCACGTTGTGGTTTTGCGTAGGTAAGAAACGTTCTTGCCAGAAACCCATAGCAGCCACGTAAAACATGCAACAACAATTGGAGGACGTCTAACTTGTTTTTGCAGGGTATGCTATGTGATGTGATATGGCCAAGAGGAATGTGATGAATGATATGTGATGTATGAGATTGATCATGTTCTTGTAATAGGAATCACGACTTGCATGTCAATGAGTATGACAACCGGCAGGAGCCATAGGAGTTGTCTTTATTTATTGTATGACCTGCGTGTCATTGAAGAACGCCATGTAAATTACTTTACTTTATTGCTAAACGCGTTAGCCATAGAAGTAGAAGTAGTCGTTGGCGTGACAACCTCATGAATACACAATGATGGAGATCATGATGACGGAGATCATGGTGTCATGCCGGTGACGATGATGATCATGGAGCCCCGAAGATGAAGATCAAAAGGAGCAAAATGATATTGGCCATATCATGTCACTATTTGATTGCATGTGATGTTTATCATGTTTATGCATATTGTTTACTTAGGACGATGGTAGTAAATAAGATGATCCCTTACAAAATTTCAAGAAGTGTTCTCCCCTAACTGTGCACCATTGCTACAGTTCGTCGCTTCTAAGCACCACGTGATGATCGGGTGTGATGGATTCTTACGTTCACATACAACGGGTGTAAGACAGTTTTACACAGCGAAAACACTTAGGGTTAACTTGACGAGCCTAGCATGTGCAGACATGGCCTCGGAACACGGAGACCGAAATGTCGAGCATGAGTCATATAGTAGATACGATCAACATGAAGATGTTCACCGATGATGACTAGTCCGTCTCACATGATGATCGGACACGGCCTAGTTGACTCGGATCATGTGATCACTTAGATGACTAGAGGGATGTCTATCTAAGTGGGAGTTCATAAGATGAACTTAATTATCCTGAACATAGCCAAAAGACCTTTTGCAAATTATGTCGTAGTTCACGCTATAGTTCTACTGTTTTAGTTATGTTCCTAGAGAAAATATAGTTGAAAGTTGACAGTAGCGATTATGCGGACACTAGAACGCTTATGTCCTTAATGCACTGCTTAGTGTGCTGAACCCCAAACGTCGTTTGTGGATGTTTCGAACATCGAACATACACGTTTTGATAACTACGTGATAGTTCAGTTAAATGGTTTAAGTAGAGGCACCAAAGATGTTTTCGAAACGTCGCGGAACATATGAGATGTTTCGAGGGCTGAAATTGGGATTTCAGGCTCGTGCCCACGTCAAGAGGTATGAGACCTCCGACAATTTTCTTAGCCTACAAACTAAGGGAGAAAAGCTCAATCGTTGAGCTTGTGCTCAGATTGTCTGAGTGCAACAATCACTTGAATCGAGTGGGAGTTGATCTTCCAGATGAGATAGTGATGTTTCCCCAAAGTCATTGCCACCAAGCTGCTAGAGCTTCGTGATGAACTATAACATATCAGGGATAGATATGATGATCCTTGAAATATTCATGATGTTTGACACCGCGAAAGTAGAAATCAAGAAGGAGCATCAATTGTTGATGGTTGGTGAAACCACTAGTTTCAAGAAGGGCAAGGGAACAAAGGGATACTTCATGAAACGGCAATTCAGCTGCTGCTCAAGTGAAGAAACCCAAGGTTGAACCCAAACCCGAGACTAAGTGCTTCTGTAATAAGGGGAACAACCACTGGAGCAGCATTACCCTAGATACTTGGTAGATGAGAAGGCTGGCAAGGTCGATAGAAGTATATTGGATATACATTATGTTAATGTGTACTTTACTAGTACTCCTAGTAGCACCAGGGTATTGGATACCGGTTCGGTTGCTAAGTGTTAGTAACTCGAAATAAAAGCTACTGAATAAACGGAGACTAGCTAAAGGTGAGCTGACGATATATGTTGGAAGTGTTTCCAAGGTTGATATGATCAAGCATCGCACGCTCCCTCTACCACCGAGATTGGTGTTTGCGTTGAGCATAGACATGATTGGATTATGTCTATCGCAATACGGTTATTCATTTAAGGAGAATAATGGTTACTCTATTTTTGAATAATACCTTCAATGGTCTTGCACCTAAAGGAATGGTTTATTGAATCTCGGTCGTAGTGATACACATTTTCATGCCAAAAGATATAAGATAGTAATGATAGTACCACTTACTTGTGGCACTGCCATGTAAGTCATAATGGTATAAAACGCATGAAGAAGCTCCATGTTGATGGATCTTTGGACTCACTCGTTTTTGAAAAGTTTGAGACATGCGAACCATGTCTATTGGTGTATATGCATGAAGAAACTCCATGCAAATGGATCGTTCGGACTCACTTGATTTTGAATCACTTGAGATATGCAAATCATACCACATGGGCAAGATGACTGAAAAGCCTCATTTTCAGTAAGATGGAACAAGATAGCAACTTGTTGGAAGTAACACATTTTGATGTATGCAGTCGAATGAGTGCTGAGGCATGCAGTGAATATCATTATGTTCTTACTTCACAGATGATTCGAGTAAATGTTGAGTATATTTACTTGATGAAACACAAGTCTGAATTATTGAATGGTTCAAGTAATTTCAGAGTGAAGTAGCAGATCATTGTGACAAGAGGATAAAATGTCTATGATATGATCATAGAGATGAATATCTGAGTTACGAGTTTTGGCACACAATTAAGACATTGTGGAAATTGTTTCGCAATTAATACCGCCTGGAACACCATAATGTGATGGTGTGTCCGAACATCATAGTTGCACCCTATTGGATATGGTGCGTACCATGATGTCTCTTATCGAATTACCACTATTGTTCATGGGTTAGGCATTAGAGACAACCACATTCACTTTAAATAGGGCACCACGTAATTCCGATGAGATGACACCGTATGAATTATGGTTTAGAGAAACCTAAGTTGTCGTTTCTTAAAGGTTTGGGGCTGCGACGCTTATGTGAAAAAGTTTCAGGATTAAGCTCGAACCCAAAGCGGATAAAATACATCTTCATAGGACACCCAAAACAGTTGGGTATACCTCCTAATTCAGATCCGAAAGCAATATGAATTGTTTCTAGAATCGGGTCCTTTCTCGAGGAAAGGTTTCTCTCGAAAGAGTTGAGTGGGAGGATGGTGGAGACTTGATGAGGTTATTGAACCGTCTCTTCAACTAGTGTGTGGCAGGGCACAGGAAGTTGTTCCTGTGGCACCTACACCAATTGAAGTGGAAGCTTATGATATTGATCATGAAACTTTGGATCAAGTCACTACCAAACCTCGTGGGATGACAAGGATGCGTACTACTTCAGAGTGGTACGTAATCCTGTCTTGGAAGTCATGTTGCTAGACAACAATGAACCTACGAGCTATGGAGAAGCGATGGTGGGCCCGGATTCCGATAAATGGCTCGAGGCCATAAAATCCGAGAACGGATCCATGGACTTTGGTGGACTTGCGCGATGATCGGCAAGCCATTAAGATAAATGGATCTTTAAGAAGAAGACGGACGTGGATGGTAATGTCACCGTCCATGAAGCTCGACTTGTGGCGAAAAGTTTTTCACAAGTTCAAGGAGTTGACTACGATGAGATTTTCTCATCCGTAGCGATGCTTAAAGTCCGTCGGATTCATGTTAGCATTAGTTGTATTTATGAAATCTGGCAGATGGATATCAGAACGAGTTTCCTTACCAGTTTTCGTGAGGAAAGGTTGTATGTAATACAATCAGAAAGTTTTTGTCGATCCTAAGGATGCTAAAAGGTATGCTAGCTCCAGCGATCCTTCTAAGGACTGGAGTGAGCATCTCGGAGTTGGAATGTATGCTTTGATGATGATCAAAGATTTTGGGTTTGTACAAAGTTTATGAGAAACTTGTATTTCCAAAGAAGTGAGTGGGAGCACTATAGAATTTCTGATGAATACATGTTGATCAGAAATGATGTAGAATTTCTGGAAAGCATATAGGGTTATTTTGAAAGTGTTTTTCAATAGAAAGCCTGGATTAAGCTACTTGAACATTGAGCATCAAGATCTATAAAGATAGATCAAAATGCTTAATAATACTTTCAAATGAGCACATACCTTGACATGATCTTGAAGGTGTTCAAGATGGACCAGTCAAAGAAGGAGTTCTTGCCTGAGTTGTAAGGTACGAAGTTAAGACTTAAAGCTCGACCACGGCAGAATAGAGAGAAAGGACGAAGGTCGTCCCCTATGCTTAAGACGTAGGCTCTTCAGTATGCTATGCTGTGTACCGCACCTGAAGTGTGCCTTGCCATGAGTCAGTCAGGGGGTACAAGAGTGATCCAAGAATGGCTCACAGGACAGCGGTCAAAGTTATCCTTAGTAACTAGTGGACTAAGGAATTTTCTCGATTATGGAGGTGGTAAAAGAGTTCGTCGTAAAGGTTACGTCGATGCAAGCTTAACACCTATCCGGATAGCTCTGAGTAGAGAGACCGGATACATATAATGGAGCAATAATTTAGAATAGCTCAAAGTAGAACAGTTATTTGGAATAGCTCCAAATAGAGCGTGGTAGCTGCATCTAGGAGATGACATAGATATTTGTAAAGCACACACGGATCTGAAAGGTTCAGACCCGTTGACTAAAACCTCTCTCACAAGCAACATGATCAAACATAAAACTCATTGAGTGTTAATCACATAGTGATGTGAACTAGACTACTGACTCTAGTAAACTCTTGGGTATTAGTCACATGGCGATGTGACCTGTGAGTGTTAATCACATGGCGATGTGAACTGGATTATTGACTCTAGTGCAAGTGGGAGACTGTTGGAAATATGCCCTAGAGGCAATAATAAAAGTATTATTATTATATTTCCTTGTTCATGATAATTGTCTTTTATTCATGCTATAACTGTATTATCCGGAAATCGTAATACACGTGTGAATACATAGACCACAATATGTCCCTAGTGAGCCTCTAGTTGACTAGCTCGTTGTGATCAACAAATAGTCATGGTTTCCTGGCTATGGACATTGGATGTCGTTGATAACGGGATCACATCATTAGGAGAATGATGTGATGGACAAGACCCAATCCTAAGACTAGCACAAAAGATCGTGTAGTTCAATTGCTAGAGCTTTGCCAATGTCAAGTATCTCTTCCTTCGACCATGAGAGCGTGTAACTCCTGGATACCGTAGGAGTGCTTTGGGTGTATCAAACGTCACAACGTAACTGGGTGACTATAAAGGTGCACTACAGGTATCTCCGAAAGTATCTATTGTTTTATGCGGATCGAGACTGGGATTTGTCACTCCGTGTAAACGGAGAGGTATCTCTAGGCCCACTCGGTAGGACATCATCATATGCGCAATGTGACCAAGGAGTTGATCACGGGATGATGTGTTACGGAACGAGTAAAGTGACTTGCCGGTAACGAGATTGAACAAGGTATTGGATACCGACGATCGAATCTCGGGCAAGTAACATACCGATAGACAAAGGGAATTGAATACGGGATTGATTAAGTCCTTGACATCGTGGTTCATCCGATGAGATCATCGTGGAACATGTGGGAGCCATCATGGGTATCCAGATCCTGCTGTTGGTTATTGACCGGAGAACGTCTCGGTCATGTCTGCATGTCTCCCGAACCCGTAGGGTCTACACACTTAAGGTTCGATGACGCTAGGGTTATAAAGGAAGTTTGTACGTGGTCACCGAATGTTGTTCGGAGTCCCGGATGAGATCCCGGACGTCACGAGGAGTTCCAGAATGGTCCGGAGGTAAAGATTTATATATGGGAAGTCCTATTTTGGCCACCGGAAAATGTTCGGGATTTTTCGGTATTGTACCGGGAAGGTTCTAGAAGGTTCCGGAGTGGGGCCCACCTGCATGGGGGGACCCACATGAACGTGGGTAGTGGGGGAAAGGCCCCACACCCCTGGTCAAGGCGGACCAAGATCCCCCCTTAGAAGGAATAAGATCATATCCCGAAGGGATAAGTTCAAGATCCCTAAAAAGGGGGGATAACAATCGGTGGGGAAGGAAATGATGGGATTTCTTTCCTCCCACCTTGGCCAACGCCCCAATGGACTTGGAGGGCAAGAAACCAGCCCCTCCACCCCTATATATAGTGGGGAGACGCATGGGAGCTGAACACGAAGTTCTGGCGCAGCCCTCCCCCTCTCCCAAGTCGTCCTCCTCTCCCGCGGTGCTTGGCGAAGCCCTGCAGGATTGCCACGCTCCTCCACCACCACCACGCCGTCGTGCTGCTGCTGGATGGAGTCTTCCTCAACCTCTCCCTCTCTCCTTGCTGGATCAAGGCATGGGAGACGTCACCGGGCTGTACGTGTGTTGAACGCGGAGGTGCCGTCCGTTCGGCACTAGGATCTCCGGTGATTTGGATCACGACGAGTACGACTCCTTCAACCCCGTTCTCTTGAACGCTTCCGCTTAGCGATCTACAAGGGTATGTAGATGCACTCTCCTTCTACTCGTAGCTGGTTTCTCCATAGATAGATCTTGGTGACGCGTAGGAAAATTTTGAATTTCTGCTACGTTCCCCAACACGCGGGTGGCGGAGGTGCAGCAAGAGCTCCAGGCTCTCGTGGAAAAACATGAGAGTTTGGAGCGCGACTCGAAGGCTCGAGAGTCCGAGCTTGCATCGGCTCTTGAGAGTGCCAAAGCCGCTAAGGCCGAAGCCTACAAGGCCCTCCAGGAGATTGAGGCGGTAAAGAAAATAGCGGCGGGTAAGGCATTTTTCATGCAAAGTAAGCATGTGAGTGTGAATTACCTGTCGCTTACCCGAATTCGGAGCTCTCTAGGAGCGTTCGCAGATCTTCCTCGCAGCGTGTCCGATGCTGCCGCATTCTAGTAGACCGAGGAGGGGAGCTCGACGGAGAAGGTCTTCTGGTCTTAGTATGCTGAGGCCGAACATCCGGTGCCCCTTAGCGACCAGCTGAAGCAGCTGGTCGAGCTCCACAAGGTGGCCGTACAGGCCATGAAGGGCCTCATAGTTCGGCTGTGGCCCGGGGAGGCCATGCCTGGGAGCTACTTCGGCCTGGTGCAGCGGCTGGTGGATGCTTGTCCATGGGTTGAAGTCATCAAGCACTCCGCCTGTATTGAAGGTGCCCGTCGGGCCCTTGCCCACGCAAAGGTGCAATGGGGCAAGATGGATGCTGAGAAGCTTGTGACGGACGAGCCACCGCCGGGCAAGGAGTATTGCACGCCCGAGATGTATTATAAGAGTGTCCTGAAGGGTGCCCGCATTATTGCGGGTGAGTGCTCCAAAGATGTAATATTTGAGTAGACTCGCATTTTGTTATCCTGTGCGCTAAAAACTTTGTTCATATGTGCTAAGCAACGCTTGTTAATTTAAAATATTACCTTCTGTGCGGCCGTTTATCAAATCTGAGAGATGGCAAGTCGTCGGCTTCAGCCCCCATGCCACGAGTGCTGGGGTGTTTGGGATAAATTTGAGCACTCTTGTTCCCATTTTTGGGTCCATCTAGGGAGGCTCTCAACACAACGAATGAGGCAACCGGACTTATAATGCTTGAACACTCTCACTTAGCCATAGAATTCTATAATTTTAAATTTCTGCGAAGCCCCTAGTGTTCGGAAGGACGAATTTGGGGCGCTATCCACGCCTGGGCCGGACAAAGCCGGTTCCTCGCTCTAAGCGGCATAAGTCTTTAGGGACTCGAAAAAAAACCTCTCGAACAGCGACCAGCTCTCGCCTCATCATGACAGTCAGTTTTAGCTTTCTCCACTGAGGCGCTCGCCCAGCTCAACTGGGGCACAATCACAGTGGTTCTCCCAGTGCTACCTTAGCCGATACAACGGAACGTAAGGTACCAAAACATGGGAGCCGGGCAAACCCAACTATTGACCCAAGACATGATTCGGAGCCGGTGCATATAATGCTATAAGTTCGGGGTGCCGCACTTGTGAAAGTGTTCGGACTTATCACACCATGATGCGGGAAACATAAGCCCCTAGTGTATTTAGCGGTACCAAAGTGTACGGATGCAACATGTCATAAATGAACATATGTATAAGAAAGAAATGCAATTATAAGCAAAAAGGTGCTGCATTGTTTATTCAATAAATACTGCCGTGAATGCAGAACGATACAAATAGTGCGGTAAGCAAGGGATGGGACTATTAAACATGTCCCCCTCCAGGGGTAGGCTGCGGAATGGTGTATAAAAAAGATTTAATGCTCGTAATGGAAACCACCTGGATATTCATCGTAGCCTTTCTCCTTCCCTGGCTGTTGCATCGTGAGTCCGGCAGGTCTACTGCCGGACAAGGCCTCTGATGAACGGAGTCCTGTGGGTAAAAAAAAAGAAAAAGAGAAAAAAAGAACGACACACTTGAGAGCCCCTGGTGTGGTTAAGCCACATTCTGGGCCTATCGTGGTCGTGCCCCTCCCCCTATGCCCATGGTATCTCCAGAGCGTAATGATGTATGTGAAGGACCAATCTTGCAATTTTGCAGGGGCTGGGGTTGGGGCCGCATTGCTACGTGTGCTCGGAACGTGCCAGGTGGTATTGTTGTAGGTTACTCCGGGCGCGTTTAGCCGTGTCCGGTCGCTTAATGGCCGGACTCGAGAATTGCCTTAAGAGGCTGCACTGTACTTCTGTCGTGAGAGCCGCTGTATGTTCCTCCGTTCGGAGAGAGCGTTCAGTGTTTCCGTTGACCGTGATGACTCCTCGAGGGCCTGTCATCTTGAGCTTGAGGTATGCATAGTGCGGCACCGCGTTGAAGTTTGCAAACGCGGTACGTCCGAGCAGAGCTTGATAGCCGCTGCGGAACGGAACTATGTCGAAGATTAACTCCTCGCTTCGGAAGTTATCCGGGGATCCGAAGACCACTTCTAGTGTAACTGAGCCTGTACAATTGGCTTCTACACCTGCTATGACGCCTTTAAAGGTCGTCTTTGTGGGTTTAATCCTTGAGGGGTCTATGCCCATTTTGCACACTGTATCCTGATAAAGCAGGTTCAGGCTGCTGCCGCCGTCCATCAGGACTCTAGTGAGGTGAAATCCATCGACGATTGGGTCTAAAACCAATGCGGCGAGTCCGCCGTGGCGGATGCTGGTGGGGTGGTCCCTTCGATCAAAAGTGATCGGGCAGGAGGACCATGGGTTGAACTTCGGGGCGACTAGCTCCATCGCGTATACATCCCTGAGTGCATGCTTCCGCTCCCTTTTGGGTATGTGGGTTGCGTATATCTTGTTCACCGTCCGCACTTGTGGGGGGAAACCCTTCTGTCCTCTATTGTTCGGCGGTCGGGTCTCTTCCTCGTCATCGCTATGCAGCCCCTTGTCGTTGTTTTCGGCAATTAGCTTGCCTACCTGCTTGAATACCCAACAGTCCCTGTTGGTGTGGTTAGCTGGCTTTTCGGGGATGCCGTGTATCTGGCACGAGCGATCAAGTATTCGGTCCAAATTGGACGGACCCGGAGTAGTTCTTTTGAATGGCTTTTTCCGCTGACCGGGTTTGGAGCCTCTGAATCCGGCATTGACTGCCGTATCCTCATTATTGTCGCCGTTAATGCGGCGTTTGTTCTTGTTGTGACGCGACCTGCCATTGCGGTCCTTGATATCCGGACTGCCAGAATTTTTGCTGAGGTTGTTGCTGCGGGCTAGCCAGCTGTCCTCTCCTGCGGAGAAGCGGGTCATGAGTGATGTGAGGGCTGCCATGGATTTCAGTTTTTCCTGTCCCGGGTGCCGGGCAAGCCACTCGTCGCGGATGTGAGGGCCTCCGCATCCGGATAGTCGACGATTTGATTTTTCTTAGTTAAGAACCGTGTCAAAAATTGTCTGGCCGATTCGTCTAGCTGCTGAATTATATGGCTTAGGTCGTCAGCGTCTGGTGGTCGCACATAAGTGCCCTGGAAGTTATCAAGGAATGCGGCTTCCAGGTCCTCCCAACACCCAATTGATTCTGCTGGCAAGCTGTTGAGCCAATGCCGAGCTGGTCCTTTAAGCTTGAGTGGGAGGTATTTGATGGTGTGAAGATCGTCACCGCGGGCCATGTGGATATGAAGGAGATAGTCTTTGATCCAAACCGCGGGGTCTATTGTGCCATCATAAGATTCAATATTCACGGGTTTAAACCCTTTGGGGATTTGATGATCCATTACTTCATCTGTGAAGCATAGTGGGTGTGTGGTGCCTCTGTATTGGGCTATATCACGACGGAGCTCAAAAGAGCGTTGTCTACTGTGTTCGGCCCGACCGGACTTGCTGTGTCCGGCGCGACGGTTGTCGTCACGTATCATGGGGCGCCCATGCGATCCGTAGATCGATCTTGATTGTCTTGCCTTATCCTCCAATATATCTCGCAAGTCCAGAGCGTTCCCCTGTGGCCTTGTGCTTTTCGAGCGATGCCGGGGTACGGTTCTAGTGGAGGGCCTAGAGGCCTCTCTGTCGCGACCACGGGGTGGTCGGTTAGCCGTATTGTGCGCTGGTGATGCAGGTTCATATGCCTCCTCCTCTAATCGGGGGAGCAGCTTGCGGTTGGGGTAGCTTTTGGAGGGGCGTTCGAGCTCATGCTCTTCGACCGCAAGGACTTCAGTCCATCTGTCGGCTAGTAGATCTTGATCAGCTCTAAGCTTTTGCTGCTTTTTCTTGAGGCTGTTTGCCGTGGCCATAAGCCTGCTTTTAAAACGCTCTTGCTCGACAGGATCCTCAGGCATGACAAATTCGTCGTCGTCAAGGCTTGCCTCGTCTCCGGAGGGAGGCATGTAATTATCATCCTTTACCTCTTCGTCTGCCGCTCTCTCATGAGGGCTGGCTTCTGCGTCCTCCTGTGCTGAATCTTGCTAGAGGGGGTTGTCTTCGGCACTGTTTGGGGAATTATTATCTCCGGTGCCGGAATCTCCATTCTTGCTGTGGCGGGATTTAGAGCGGCGCCGCTGACGCTGGCGCTTGGGCTGTTCCTTGGAGGGGTCATCCTCCGCTGTTCCTTCGCCATTCCCATACTTTGGGATATCCACCATGTATATGTCATATGATGAGGTGGCTTTCTAGTGCCCAGTAGGCGCTGGTTCTTCGTCATCTCCGGCATCGTCGTCCATACCGTCGATGTCTTCGGAGTTGAAGTCTAGCATGTCGGTTAGATCGTCGACAGTGGCTACTAAGTAGGTGGTGGGTGGGCTTTGAATTTCTTCGTCGTCCGCATCCCAACCGTCCTGACCGCAGTTTGGCCAGGGCTCTGATGTCGCCAAAAGGTGCGTGTTGAAAGATGTCCGCAGTGGTGAACTCCATGATCGGCGCCCAATCGGATTCGATTGGAGGGGTCGCGGGAGGTTTGGAGTCCAGCGAGGAGTCCGACACCTCGGAGTCACGAGCTTTACAAGGGACAAGGTCAGTATTCGGCTCCATCACCGTAGAGGTTGCAGCCCCCGAGG
Source organism: Triticum dicoccoides (assembly GCF_002162155.2). NCBI lineage: Eukaryota > Viridiplantae > Streptophyta > Magnoliopsida > Poales > Poaceae > Triticum > Triticum dicoccoides. Next base: position 338,858,714 of record NC_041383.1, on the reverse strand, counting down.
CGGTGTCTAGCCACCCGTCGTCGATCTGCGCAGCCGGCTCCGAATTGAGGGTCGGAGCGGACTCGTGTGCAGCCTTTAGGGCACTGTCCGGCTGCAGAGCTAAATCATGCCCATCATGATAGTGCGGCACGCTCGGCTGTGGCTTGAATCCATCGAAGATCAAGTCTCCGCGGATGTCAGTCGTGAAGTTCAAACTTCCAAATCTGACCTGATGGCCAAGGGCGTAGCTTTCGATCTGCTCCAGATGGCCAAGTGAATTGGCCTGCAGTGCAAAGCCGCCGAATACAAAGATCTGTCCGGGGAGAAAAGTCTCATCCTGGACTGCGTCGTTGTTGATGATCGAAGAAGCCATTGAGCCTATCGGTGAGGACACAGAGGAACTCTCAATGAATGCACCATTGTCGGTGTCAAAACTGGCAGATCTCGGGTAGGGGGTCCCGAACTGTGCGTCTAGGCGGATGGTAACAGGAGACAAGGGACACGATGTTTTACCTAGGTTCGGGCCCTCTTGATGGAGGTAAAACCCTACGTCCTGCTTGATTGATATTGATGATGTGGGTATTACAAGAGTAGATCTACCACAAGATCAAGGAGGCTAAACCCTAGAAGCTAGCCTATGGTATGATTGTTGTTCATCCTACGGACTAAAACCATCCGGTTTATATAGACACCGGAGAGGGCTAGGGTTACACAGAGTCGGTTACAATGGTACGAGATCTACATATCCGTATCGCCAAGCTTTCCTTCCACGCCAAGGAAAGTCCCATCCGGACACGGGACGAAGTCTTCAATCTTGTATCTTCATAGTCTTGGAGTCTGGCCGATGATGATAGTTCGGCTATCCGGACACCCCCTAGTCAAGGACTCCCTCAGTGGCCTTCAGGATACAAAGGTTCCTGAGTCATTCTACCAGTTCTAGTAGCCACTCTAACATCAAAGTCATGTTTATTATTTAATTCATCGAGCATATCACTTTGAGCTTTAAGTACTTTCTTTGCTTGAGTGGTAACCATAGAAGCATATTTGCTAATGAGTTTGAGTTCACCTTTAACTCTAGCCATATAATCACTCAAGCATCCTATCATGAAAGCATTACTATTTAACTCTCTACCAACACAAGCATTAAAACTTTCTTTCCTAGCCATGAAGTCATCAAATTCATCTAAACATTGGCTATGAAATTTAGTAGATGAGATTTCAACCTTATCATATCTATAGAGAGAATTTATCTTTACTATCTGTGTCGGGTTATCAAGACAATGTGTTTCTTCAACAGGCGGTATATTAAGACCATGTATTTTTTCAATAGGAGGTAAATTCTTAACATCTTCAGCTTTAATACCTTTTTCTTTCATTGATTTCTTTGCCTCTTGCATATCTTCAGGACTGAGAAATAGAACACCCCTCTTCCTCGGAGTTGTGTTAGGAATAGGCTCAGGAGTTGGCTCAATTGGCTCAGGAATTGGCTCAGGAAGAGTCCAATTATTTTCATTAGTCAACATATTATTCAATAGTAATTCAGCTTGGTCGACTGTTCTTTCCCTGAAAACACAACCAGCACAACTATCCAAGTGGTCCTTGGAAGCATCGGTTAGTCCATTGTAAAATATATCAAGTATTTAATTTTTCTTAAGAGGATAATCAGGCAAAGCATTAAGTAATCGGAGAAGCCTCCCCCAAGCTTGTGGGAGACTCTCTTCTTCGATTTGCACAAAATTATATATTTCCCGCAAGGCAGCTTGTTTCTTATGAGCAGGGAAATATTTAGCAGAGAAGTAATAAAACATATCCTGGGGACTACACACACAACTAGGATCAAGAGAATTAAACCAAGTTTTAGCATCACCATTTAATGAGAATGGAAATATCTTAAGGATATAATAATAGCGAGAGTTCTCATCATTAGTAAACAGGGTGGCTATATCATTCAACTTGATAAGATGTGCCACAACAATTTCAGATTCATAGCCATAAAAAGGATTAGATTCAACCAAGGTAATTATCTCAGGATCAACAGAGAATTCATAATCCTTATCAATAACAATGATAGGTGAAGTAGCGAAAGCAGGGTCATATTTCATTCTAGCATTCACAATTTTCTGTTTAAGTTTAGCTAGTAATTTCTTAAGATCAGATCTATCATTGCAAGCAAAAAGATCTCCAGCAGTTTCTTCATCCATAACATAACTCTCAGGAACAACAGGCAATTCATACTTAGGGGGAGAACCTTCATCATCACTATCATCAATCATTTCATCTTCAATAATTTCATTCTCTCTAACCCTAGCAAGTTGTTCATCAAGATATTCACCTAATGGCACAGTAGTATCAAGCATAGAAGTAGTTTCATCAATAACATGCGACATATGCGAATTCATAGCAGTAATAGGTTTAGGTGTCGCAAGATTACTCAAAACGGAAGGAGAATCTAGTGCAGAGCTAGATGGCAGTTCCTTACCTCCCCTCGTAGTTGAGGGAAAAATCTTAGTTCTTTTGACTTTCAAGTTCCTCATAGTGACAAGCAGATATAAATCCCAAGTGATTCAAAGAATAGAGCTATGCTCCCCGGCAACGGCGCCATAAAATAGTCTTGATAACCCACAAGTATAGGGGATCACAACAGTTTTCGAGGGTAGAGTATTCAACCCAAATTTATTGATTCGACACAAGGGGAGCCAAAGAATATTCTCAAGTATTAGTAGTTGAGTTGTCAATTCAACCACACCTGGATAACTTAGTATCTGTAGCAAAGTATTTAGTAGCAAAGTAGTATTATAGTGATGGTAACAGTGATAAAAGTAACGATAGCAGGTTTGCAGTAATTGAAACAGTAGCAACGGAAAAGTAAATAAGCAAAGCACAATATGTGAAAAGCTCGTAGGCATTGGTTCAGTGATGGATAATTATGTCGGATGCGATTCCTCATGTAATAGTTATAACATAGGGTGACATAGAACTAGCTCCAGTTCATCAATGTAATGTAGGCATGTATTCCGAATATGGTCATACGTGCTTATGGAAAAGAACTTGCATGACACCTTTTGTCCTACCCTCCCGTGGAAGCGGGGTCCTAGTGGAAACTAAGGGATATTAAGGCCTCCTTTTAATAGAGAACCGGACCAAAGCATTAGCACTTATTGAATACATGAACTCCTCAAACTATGGTCATCACCGAGAAGTATCCCGATTATTGTCGCTTCGGGGTTGTCGGATCATAACACATAATAGGTGACTATAGACTTGCAAGATAGGATCAAGAACTCGCATATATTCATGAAAACATAATAGGTTCAGATCTGAAATCATGTCACTCGGGCCCTAGTGAAAAGCATTAAGCATAGCAAAGTCATAGCAACATCAATCTCAGAACATAGTGGATACTAGGTATCAAACCCTAACAAAACTAACTTGATTACATGGTAAATCTCATCCAACCCATCACCGTCCAGCAAGCCTACGATAGAATTACTCACGCACAGCGGTGAGCATCATGAAATTGGTGATGGAGGATGGTTGATGGTGACGACAGCGACGAATCCCCCTCTCCGGAGCCCTGAACAGACTCCAGATCAGCCCTCCCAAGAGAGATTAGGGCTTGGCGGCGGCTCCGTATCGTAAAACACGATGAAACTTTCTCTCTGTTTTTTTTCTCCGCGAAACGGAATATATAGAGTTGGAGTTGAGGTCGGTGGAGCATCAGGGGGCCCACGAGACAGGGGGGCGCGCCCAGGGGGAGGGGGCGCGCCCCCACCCTTGTGGACAGGGTGTGGGCGCCCTGGCCTTGATTCTTTCGCTAGTATTTTTTATATTTTCCAAAAGTTATCTCCGTGGATTTTCAGGTCATTCCGAGCACTTTTGTTTTGTGCACAATAAATAACACCATGGCAGTTCTGCTGAAAACAGCATCAGTCCGGGTTAATTTCATTCAAATCAGGCAAGTTATAGTCCAAAACAAGTGCAAAAGTGTTTGGAAAAGTAGATATGTTGGAGACATATCACTGAGTTCGAGGAGCGCGCATCTCCAGCCTTCAATAAGGCTACTAACCCCTAGGTCGGAGTAGCTCCTTGCAGACCCTGTTTTCTTAAGGTCATCAGGTTGTACATGGTCTTAGGAATGAGTCGGCTCGTCAAGCACCACGGCTCGTTAGACAGTGCCAACCATACTAACACCCTGACCTATGACTAAGGAGTCGAAGTTAAGTTCACTTCCAACCACGTCTCCTGCTTAGGCCTAAGACAACCATCTGGCAGAAGTTGATTTGGAACAAGTACAAATAATATGTGAGTACCCCAATGTCTTTCCCAATGAGTTGCCAAGAATACCTCCTGTCCGTGACATCGAGTTCAATATTGAGCTCATGCCCGAAGCAGGCACCATCTATAAGAAGCCTTACATAATGGGATCAGAAGAAATGGCAGAGTTGGAGAAGCAACTAGCCGAGCAGTTGAGAAAAGAATTTATCCGCCCTAGTGCCTCACTTTACAAATCACTTGTTCTATTTGTAGAAAAGTCGGGCGGTACCATTCGATTATGTGTTGACTATCATTCCCTTAATGAAGTCACAATCAAGAACAAGTATCCCATCCCCAAGTTGAAGAATTGTTTCATCAGCTCAATGAAGCCAAGGTTGTTTTCCAAGATCGATCTAAGGTCTGGGCACTATCGGCAAACCTCAAGATATTTTGGAATGGCTTTGTAACCCGATATGGTCTGTGCGAGTACACGGACATGTCGTTTAGACTAACCAATGCCTGTGCCTACTTCATGTGCCTCATGAACAAAGTTTTCATGGAGTACTTGGAAAAGTTGTTGTCACCTTCATTGATGACATACTCATCTTTTCCAAGTCTGAAGAAGAGCATGAGCAACACCTGAGGATGGTCCTCGACAACCTTTGAGAGCACCAACCGTATGCCAAATTCAGCAAGTGTGAGTTTTGGCTACACAAAGTCGGATTCTTGGGTCATGTCCTGATGGAAGCAGGATTAACGGTAGACCCTGCAAAGATTGTCGTTGTGACCTAGTGGCAACCCCCAACCACCATCAAGGAACTTGGAAGCTTCCTCAGATTTGCGTCATTTTACCGCAAACTCGTCAAAGGATTCTACAGTATTACCTGACCAATGACTCGGCTCTTTAAGAAGAACCAGAAGTTTGAATGGACGTCCAAGTGAGAAGAGGGCTTCAAAGATCTCAAGAAGATATAGACCACTACCCCAGTTCTGGCAACACCTGATATTGATAAGGAGTTGTGATATAGTGTGATGCCTCCTGAACAGAAGTGGGAAGCATTCTAATGTAAGAAGGCGGAGTCTAGCTTACCTCTCAAGGAAACTGTCGCCTTATGAAGAGAACTATGGCTATGGTACCCATGATCTTGAGCTAGCATCAATGGTTCATGCCCTGAAGACGTGGCGACACTACCTCCTAGGGAAACTATGTGAGCCATACGTAGATCACAAAAGTCTGAAGCATATCCTCATCAGAGAAGATGGATGGAGCTAATCAAGGCTTATGACTTTTGTGTTCAATATCACCCTAGGAAGGCAAACATGGTAGCAAACAACTTAAGAAGAAAGGTTTGCTCCATGAATACCATGGTCCAAGAAAGGTAGCCAACCCTGTTTGAAGAGCTGAAATGATTTGGCTTAGAGTAGCCAGTCTGGAAATCAAGCCTACCTTGATGGACAGAGTCAAGAAAGCGCAGAAAGGACATGAAAGCATCATTGGCATCAAGAGGAAGATGAAGCTAGGTAAGGCCCTAGGATTCTTCAAAGACGGACACAGAGTTGTATGGTACAATAGCCGCATATGTGTACCTAACAACAAGAATCTAAAGGATTTGATCCCGCGAGAAGCCCATGAGACCCCGTGCTCCCCTTATTCCGGAGGAACGAAGAAGAATCAAGACCTGAAGAAAAGCTCACGCCAACTTTCGCAGGCCCCTTTGAGATCAACGCAAGACGGGGAGAAGTCGCTAGTTAGCTAAAGTTGCCACTAGACTTATTCGCCAAACACAACATTTTAGGCATGTCACTATTGGGGAACGTAGTAATTTAAAAAAAATCCTACAATCAGGAAAGATCTATCTCTAGGTTATGCATAGCAACGAGAGGGGAGAGTGTTGTCTACGTACCCTCGTAGACCGAAAGAGGAAGCACTATGACAACGCGGTTGATGTAGTCGTACGTCTTCACGACCCGACCGATCCGAGCACCGAAGGTACGATACCTCCGCAATCTGCACACGTTCAACTCGGTGACGTCCCACGAACTCTAGATCCAGCCGAGGTCGAAGGATAGTTTCATCAGCAGGATGGCGTGGTAACGGTGATGTTGAAGTTACCGGTGCAGGGCTTTGCCTAAGCACTATGACGATATGACCGAGGTGGAAATCTGTGGAGGGGGCACCGCACACGGCTAAACAATCAACTTGTGTGTTCTAGGGTGCCCCCTGCCCCCGTATATAAAGGAGGGAGGGAGGAGGAGGCCGACCAGGGGAGGAGGCGCGTCAAGGGGGGACACTCCTACTCCAATTCGGTTTGGCCCCCCCCCCTTTCCTATTCCAACAAGGAGAAGGGGGAAGGAGGAGGTGGAGAGAAGGAAGGAGAGGCGGGCGCCACCCCTTCCCCTTGTCCAATTCGGACTAGGGCAAGGGGTACCGTGCCACCTCCCTGCTACCCTCTCTTTTCTCCACTAAGGCCCATGAGGCCCAATAGCTTCCCCCCCAGGGGAGGGGGGGTCCGGTAACCCCCGGTACTCCGGTTTTATCCCAAACTTATCCGGTACACTTCCGGTGTCCGAATATAGTCGTCCAATATATCAATCTTTATGTGTCGACCATTTCGAGACTCCTCGTCATGTCCGTGATCTTATTTGGGACTCCGAACAATCTTCGGTACATCATATCACATAAACTCATAATACCAATCCTCATCGAACGTTAAGCGTGCGGACCCTACGGGTTCGAGAACTATGTAGACATGACCAAGACACGTCTCCGGTCAATAACCAATAGCAGAACCTGGATGCTCATATTGGTTCCTACATATTCTACAAAGATCTTTATCGGTCAAACCGCATACCAACATACGTTGTTCCCTTTGTCATTGGTATGTTACTTGCCCGAGATTTGATCATCGGTATCATCATACCTAGTTCAATCTCGTTATCAGCAATTCTCTTTACTCGTTCCGTAATACTTCATCCCACAATGAACTCATTAGTCACAATGCTTGCAAGACTTATAGTGATGAGTATTACCGAGTGGGCCTAGGGATACCTCTCGGAAACACGGAGTGAAAAATCCTAATCTTGACCTATGCCAACCCAACAAACACCTTCGGAGACACCTGTAGAGCACCTTTATAATCACCCATTTACGTTGTGATGTTTGGTAGCACACAAAGTGTTCCTCCAGTATTCGGGAGTTGCATAATCTCATAGTCTGAGGAACTTGTATGAGTCATGAAGAAAGAAGTAGGAATGAAACTAACACGATCATAATACTAAGCTAACGGATGGGTCATGTCCATCACATCATTCTCCTAATGATGTGATCTCATTTATCATATGACAACACATGTCTATGGTTAGGAAACATAACCATCTTTGATTAAAAGCTAGTCAAGTAGAGGCATACTAGGGACTATAAGTTTTGTCTACGTATTCACACATGTACTAAGGTTCCAGTTAATACAATTCTAGCATGAATAATAAACATTTATCATGAATTAAGGAAATAAATAATAACTTTATTATTGCCTCTAGGGCATATTTCCTTTAGTCTCCCACTTGCACTACAGTCAATTATCTAGACTACATAGTAACGATTCTAACACCCATGGAGCTTTGGTGCTGTTCATGTTTTGCTCATGGAAGAGGCTTAGTCAACAGGTCTGCAACATTTAGATTCGTGTGTATCTTGCAAATCTCTATGTCCCCTTCCGACACTTGATGACGGATGGAATTGAAGCGTATCATGATGTGCTTGGTTCTCTTGTGAAATCTGGATTCCTTTGCCAAGGCAATTGCACCAGTATTGTCACAAAAGATTTTCATTGGACCCGGTGCACTAGGTATGACACCTAGATCGGATATGAACTCCTTCATCCAAACTCCTTCATTCACTGCTTCCAAAGTAGCAATGTACTCCGCTTCATACGTAGATCCCGCCACGATGCTTTGCTTGAAACTGCACCAACTGAAAACTCCTCCATTCAATAAAAACACGTATCCGGTTTGCGACTTAGAGTCATCCGGATCAGTGTCAAAGCTTGCATTGACGTAACAGTTCATGAAGATCTATTTTTCACCTACATAAACGAGAAACATATCCTTAGTCCTTTTCAGGTATTTCAGGATGTTCTTGTCTGCTGTCTAGTGCTCCACTCCGGGATTACTTTGGTACCTCCCTGCTATGCTTATAGCAAGACATACATCAGGTATGGTACACAACATTGCATACAGGATGGAACCTATGGCTGAAGCATAGGTAATGACTTTCATTTTCTCTTTATCTTCTGCAATGGTCGGGCATTGATTCTGACTCAACTTCACACCTTGTAACACAGGCAAGAACCCTTTCTTTGACTGATCCATTTTGAACTTCTTCAAAATTTTATCAAGGTATCTGCTTTGTAAAAGTCCAATTAAGCGTCTTGATGTATCTGTATAGATCTTGATGCCCAATATGTAAGCAGCTTCACCGAGGTCTTTCATGGAAAAACTCTTATTCAGGTATCCCTTTATGCTATCCAGAAATTCTATATCATATCCAATCAACAATATGTCATCTACATATAAGATTAGAAATGCTACAGAGCTCCCACTCACTTTCTTGTAAATACAGGCTTCTCCAAAAGTATGTATAAAACCAAATGCTTTGATCAAAGACAACAGGCAATTCATACTTAGGGGGAGAACCTTCATCATCACTATCATCAATCATTTCATCTTCAATAATTTCATTCTCTCTAACCCTAGCAAGTTGTTCATCAAGATATTCACCTAATGGCACAGTAGTATCAAGCATAGAAGTAGTTTCATCAATAACATGCGACATATGCGAATTCATAGCAGTAATAGGTTTAGGTGTCGCAAGCTTACTCAAAACGGAAGGAGAATCTAGTGCAGAGCTAGATGGCAGTTCCTTACCTCCCCTCGTAGTTGAGGGAAAAATCTTAGTTCTTTCGTCTTTCAAGTTCCTCATAGTGACAAGCAGATATAAATCCCAAGTGATTCAAAGAATAGAGCTATGCTCCCCGGCAACGGCGCCATAAAATAGTCTTGATAACCCACAAGTATAGGGGATCACAACAGTTTTCGAGGGTAGAGTATTCAACCCAAATTTATTGATTCGACACAAGGGGAGCCAAAGAATATTCTCAAGTATTGGTAGTTGAGTTGTCAATTCAACCACACCTGGATAACTTAGTATCTGTAGCAAAGTAGTTAGTAGCAAAGTAGTATTATAGTGATGGTAACAGTGATAAAAGTAACGATAGCAGGTTTGCAGTAATTTTAACAGTAGCAATGGAAAAGTAAATAAGCAAAGCACAATATGTGAAAAGCTCATAGGCATTGGATCAGTGATGGATAATTATGTCGGATGCGATTCCTCATGTAATAGTTATAACATAGGGTGACATAGAACTAGCTCCAGTTCATCAATGTAATGTAGGCATGTATTCCGAATATGGTCATACGTGCTTATGGAAAAGAACTTGCATGACATCTTTTTTCCTACCCTCCCGTGGAAGCGGGGTTCTAGTGGAAACTAAGGGATATTAAGGCCTCCTTTTAATAGAGAACCGGACCAAAGCATTAGCACTTATTGAATACATGAACTCCTCAAACTATGGTCATCACCGAGAAGTATCCCGATTATTGTCGCTTCGGGGTTGTCGGATCATAACACATAATAGGTGACTATAGACTTGCAAGATAGGATCAAGAACTCGCATATATTCATGAAAACATAATAGGTTCAGATCTGAAATCATGTCACTCGGGCCCTAGTGAAAAGCATTAAGCATAGCAAAGTCATAGCAACATCAATCTCAGAACATAGTGGATACTAGGTATCAAACCCTAACAAAACTAACTTGATTACATGGTAAATCTCATCCAACCCATCACCATCCAGCAAGCCTACGATGGAATTACTCACGCACAGCGGTGAGCATCATGAAATTGGTGATGGAGGATGGTTGATGGTGACGACAGCGACGAATCCCCCTCTCCGGAGCCCTGAACAGACTCCAGATCAGCCCTCCCAAGAGAGATTAGGGCTTGGCGGCGGCTCCGTATCGTAAAACACGATGAAACTTTCTCTCTGTTTTTTTTCTCCGCGAAACGGAATATATAGAGTTGGAGTTGAGGTCGGTGGAGCATCAGGGGGCCCACGAGACAGGGGGGCGCGCCTAGGGGGAGGGGGCGTGCCCCCACCCTTGTGGACAGGCGTCGTCTCAACAGATTTTGATGGTGCCCTATTTAAACTGAATGCAGTGATCTCTAAAGCATAACCCCGAAACAATAGTGATAATCAGCAAGAGACATCATAGATCGCGCCATACCCAATAAAGTACAGTTATGGCATTCGGACACACCATTTCGTTGTGGTGTTCCAGGTAGCATCAATTGTGAAACTATCCCATGTTGTTTCAAATGAAGACCAAACTCGTAACTAAAATATTCTCCTCCATGATCATATCGTAGAAACTTTGTTTTCTTGTTACGATGATTTTCCACTCACTCTGAAATTCTTTGAACTTTTCAAACGTTTCAGACTTATGCTTCATTTAGTAGATATAACCATATCTTCTCAAATCATCTGTGAAGCTAAGAAAATAACAATACCCACCATGATCCTCAATACTCATTGGACCACATACATCAGTATGTATTATTTCCAATAATTCAGTAGCTCGTTCCATTGTTCTGGAGAACGGAGTTTTAGTCATCTTGCCCATAAGGCACGGTTCACAAGCACCAAGTGATTCATAATCAAGTGATTCCAAAAGTCCATTAGCATGGAGTTTCTTCATGTGCTTTACACCGATATGGCCCAAACGGTAGTGCCACAAATAAGTTGCACTATCATTATTAAACTTATATCTTGTGGCTTCAACACTATGAATATGTGTATCACTACTATCGAGATTCAACAAAAATAGACCACTCAGCAAGGGTGCATGACCATAAAGGATATTACTCATATAAATAGAACAACCATTGTTCTCTTATTTAAATGAATAACCGTCTCGCATTAAACAAGATCCAGATATAATGTTCATGCTCAACGCTGGCACCAAATAACAATTATTTAGGTATAAAACTAATCCCGATGGTAGATGTAGAGGTAGCATGCCGACTGCGATCACATCAATTTTGGAACCATTTCCCGCATGCATCGTCACCTCGTCCTTAGCCAATCTTCGCTTAATCTGTAGCCCCTATTTCGAGTTACAAATATGAGCAACAGAACCAGTATCAAATACCCAGGTGCTACTGCAAACATTAGTTAAGTACACATCAATAACATGTATATCAAATATACCTTTCACTTTGCCTTCCTTCTTATCCGCCAAATACTTGGGGCAGTTCCTCTTCTAGTGACCAGTCCCTTTGTAGTAGAAGCACTCTGTTTCAGGCTTAGGTCCAGACTTGGGTTTCTTCTCTTGAGCGGCAACCTTTTTGCCGTTCTTCTTGAAGCTCCCGTTCTTCCCTTTGCCCTTTTTCTTGAAACTAGTGGTCTTGTTCACCATTAACACTTGACACTCCTTTTTGTTTTCTACCTCCCGGCCTTTAGCATCACGAAGAGCTCGTGAATAGTCTTGTTCATCCCTTGCATATTATAGTTCATCACAAAGCCTTTATAGCTTGGTGGCAGTGATTGAAGAACTCTATCAATGACACTATCAACTGGAAGATCAACTCCCAATTGAGTCAAGTGGTTATGGTACCCAGACATTCTGAGTATGTGTTCACTCACAGAACTATTCTCCTCCATTTTGCAGTTGTAGAAGTTGTTGGAGACTTTATATCTCTCAACTCGGGCATTTGGTTGAAATATTAACTTCAACTCCTGGAACATCTCATATACTCCATGACGTTCAAAACGTCTTTGAAGTCTCGATTCTAAGCCGTAGAGCATGCACACTGAACTATCGAGTAGTCATAAACACGCGTCTGGCAGGCATTCACAATGTCTACAGTTGCGGGCGCGGGTCGTACACCAAACGGTGCTTCCAGGACGTAATTCTTCTGTGCAGCAATGAGGATAATCCTCAAGTTACGGACCCAGTCCGTGTAGTTGCTTCCATCATCTTTCAACTTAGCTTTTATCTAGGAATGCATTAAAATTCAAAGGAACGGTAGCACGGGCCATTGATCTACAACACCATAGACATGCAAAATACTATCATGTACTATGTTCATGGTAAATTAAAGTTCAGTTAATCATATTACTTAGGAACTCCCACTTAGATAGACATCCCTCTAATCATCTAAGTGATCATGTGATCCAAATCTACTAAACCATGTCCGATCATCATGTGAGATGGAGTAGTTTTCAATGGTGAACATCACTATGTTGATCATATCTACTATATGATTCACGCTCGACCTTTCGGTCTCAGTGTTCCGAGGCCATATCTGCATATGGTAGGCTCGTCAAGTTTAACCCGAGTATTCTGCGTGTGCAAAACTGGCTTGCACCCATTGTATGTAAACGTAGAGATTATCACACCCGGTCATCACGTGGTGTCTCGGCACGACGAACTGTAGCAACGGTGCATACTCAGGGAGAACACTTGTACCTTGAAATTTAGTAAGGGATCATCTTATAATGCTACCGACGCTCTAATCAAAATAAGATGCATAAAGGATAAACATCACATGCAATCAAAATGTGTGATGATGTGGACATCATCATCTTGTGCTCATGATCTTCATCATCGAAGCATCGTCATGATCTCCATCGTCACCGGCGCGACACCTTGATCTCCTTCGTAGCATCGTTTTCGTATTGCCAACTATTGTTACTACGACTATCGCTACCTCTTAGTGATAAAGTAAAACAATTACATGGCGATTGCATTGCATACAATAAAGCGACAACCATATGGCTCCTGCCAGTTGCCGATAACTTTGTTACAAAACATGATTATCTCATACAACAATTTATATCACATCATGCCTTGACCATATCACATCACAATAGGCCCTGCAAAAACAAGTTAGACGTCCTCTACTTTGTTGTTGCAAGTTTTACGTGGCTGCTATGGGCTTCTAGTAAGAACCGTTCTTACCTACGCATCAAAACCACAACGATTTTTCGTCAAGTGTGTTATTTTAACCTTCAACAAGGACCGGGCATAGCCACACTCGATTGAACTAAAGTTGGAGAAACAGACACTCACCAGCCACCTATGTGCGAAGCATGTTGGTAGAACTAGTCTCACGTAAGCGGACGCTAATGTTGGTCTGAGCCGCTTCATCCAACAATACCGCCGAATCAAAGTATGACATGCTGGTAAGCAGTATGATTATTATCGCCCACAACTCTTTGCGTCCTACTCGTGCATATAACATCTACGCATAAACCAGGCTCGGATGCCACTGTTGGGGAACGCAGTAATTTCAAAAAAAATTCCTACGATCACCCAAGATCTATCTCTAGGTGATGCATACCAATGAGAGGGGAGAGTGTTGTCTACGTACCCTCGTAGACTGAATGTGGAAGCATTATGACAATGCGGTTGATGTAGTCGTACGTCTTTGAAGGAAATATGCCCTAGAGGCAATAATAAAGTTATTATTTATTTCCTTATATCATGATAAATGTTTATTATTCATGCTAGAATTGTATTAACCGGAAACATAATACATGTGTGAATACATAGACAAACAGAGTGTCACTAGTATGCCTCTACTTGACTAGCTCATTAATCAAAGATGGTTATGTTTCCTAACCATGGACAAAGAGTTGTCATTTGATTAACGGGATCACATCATTAGGAGAATGATGTGATTGACTTGACCCATTCCGTTAGCTTAGCACTTGATCGTTTAGTATGTTGCTATTGCTTTCTTCATGACTTATACATGTTCCTATGACTATGAGATTATGCAACTCCCGTTTACCGTAGGAACACTTTGTGTGCTACCAAACGTCACAATGTAACTGGGTGATTATAAAGGAGCTCGACAGGTGTCTCCGAAGGTACATGTTGGGTTGGCGTATTTCGAGATTAGGATTTGTCACTCGATTGTCTGAGAGGTATCTCTGGGCCCTCTCGGTAATGCACATCACTATAAGCCTTGCAAGAAATGTGATTAATGAGTTAGTTGCGGAATGATGCATTACATAACGAGTAAAGAGACTTGCCGGTAACAAGATTGAACTAGGTATTGAGATACGGACGATCAAATCTCGGGCAAGTAACATACAGATGACAAAAGGGAACAACGTATGTTGTTATGCATTTTGACCGATAAAGATCTTCGTAGAATATGTGGGAGCCAATATGAGCATCCAGGTTCCGCTATTGGTTATTGACCGGAAACGTGTTTCGGTCGTGTCTACATTGTTCTCAAACTCGTAGGGTCCGCACGCTTAAGGTTTCGATGACAGTTATATTATGAGTTTATGAGTTTTGATGTACCGAAGGTTGTTCGGAGTCCCGGATGTGATCACGGACATGACGAGGAGTCTCTAAATGGTCGAGACATAAAGGTTGATATATTGGACGACTATATTCGGACATCGGAAGTGTTCCGGGTGATTTCGGAGAAAACCGGAGTGCCGGAGGGGTTACCGGAACCCCCCGGGGAAGTATTGGGCCTTAGTGGGCCTGAGGGGAGAGAGAGGGCAGCAGCCCAGGAGGTGGCGCGCCCCCTCCCATGGGGAGTCCGAATTGGACAAGGGGAGGGGGGCGCGACCCCTCTTTCCCTCTCACTCTCCCTCTCTTTCCTTCCCCCTTCCTCCTTCCTAGTTGGACTAGGAAAGGGGAGTCCTACTCCCACTAGGAGGAGGACTCCCCCCTCCTTGGCGCGCCCCCTAGGGCCGGCCGGCCTCCCCCCTTGCTTCTTTATATACGGGGGCTGGGGGGCACCCCATAACACACAAGTTGATCTTCGTGATCGTTCCTTAGCCGTGTGCGGTGCCCCCCTCCACCATATTCCACCTCGGTCATATCGTAGCGGTGCTTAGGCGAAGCCCTGCGTCAGTAGAACATCATCATCGTCACCACGCCGTCATGCTGACGGAACTCATCCTCGACACCCTGCTGGATCGGAGTCCGGGGATCATCATCGAGCTGAACGTGTGCTGAACTCAGAGGTGCCGTATGTTCGGTACTTGGATCGGTCGGATCGTGAAGACGTACGACTACATCAACCGCGTTGTCATAACGCTTCCGCTATCGGTCTATGAGGGTACATGGACAACACTCTCCCCTCTTGTTGCTATACATCACCATGATCTTGCGTGTGCGTAGGATTTTTTTTGAAATTACTACGTTCCCCAACAGTCTTCACGATCCGACCGATCCTAGCACCAAAGGTACGACACCTCCGCGATCTGCACACATTCAGCTCAGTGACGTCCCATGAACTCTAGATCCAGCTGAGGTCGAGGGAGAGTTTCGTCATCACGACGGCATGGTGACGGTGATGATGAAGTTACCGGCGCAGGGCTTCGCCTAAGCACTACGACGATATGACCAAGGTGGAAATCTGTGGAGGGGGCCACCGCCACGGCTAAACAATCAACTTGTGTGTTCTAGGTTGCCACCTGCCCCTGTATATAAAGGAGGGAGGGAGGAGGAGGCCGGCCAGGGGGGGAGGCGCGCCAGGGGGGAAAACCTACTCCAGGTAGGTTTGCCCCCCTTTCCTATTCCAACAAGGCAAAGGGGGAAGGAGGAGGTGGAGAGAAGGAAGGAGAGGGGGGTGAGGGAGTCCTGGATTAGGGGGTATTCGGACAACTGGACTATATAATTTGGCCGGACTGTTGGACCGAGAAGATACAAGACTCAAGACTTTGTCCCGTGTCCGGATGGGACTCTCCTTTGCATGGAAGACAAGCTTGGCGATCCAGATAATAGATTTCCTTCTTTGTAACCGACTCTGTGTAAACCCTAGCCCCCTTCGGTGTCTATATAAACCGAAGGGTTTAGTCCTTAGAGACAGGATCATAATCATCATAGGCTAGCTTCTAGGGTTTAGCCTCTACGATCTCGTGGTAGATCAACTCTTGTAATACTCATATCATCAAGATCAATCAAGCGGGAAGTAGGGTTTTACCTCCACCGAGTGGGCCCGAACCTGGGTAAAACATCGTGTCCCTTGCCTCCTGTTACCATTAGCCTTAGACGCATAGATCGGGACCCCCCTACCCGAGATCCGCCGGTTTCGACACCGACATTGCTGCTTTCATTGAGAGTTCCTCTGTGTCATCGCTTCAAGGCTCGATGGCTACTTCAATCAACAACAACACGGTCCAGGGTGAGACTTTTCTCCCCGGACAGATCTTCGTGTTCGGCGGCATCGCACTGCGGGCCAATTCGCTTGGCCATCTGGAGCAGATCGACAGCTACGCCCTTGGCCATCAGGTCAGGTTCGGAAACTTTAACTACATGGCCAATATCCATGGAGACTTGATCTTCGACGGATTCGGGCCTACGCCCGGAGCGCCGAACAGTCACGATGAGCACGGCTTAGACCTGATGTCGGATAATACTCGGGATATCGCACCTGCAGGAACCCCGGACATAAATCCGAGGCAGATTGCGTCATCCAAGGACAGGTGGATGGACCCCGCCTCGAAGGCCGCACACTCATCGGCGGTAGAGCCGAACACAGACTTTACCCCCCAAAAAAGCATGTGTCTCCGGACTTCTGGACTCGTGTCCAGCTGTAGGTCCCAGACCGCGCGCCCCCGAGCCCGTCGACTCAGGCTGGGCTCCGGTAATGGAATTTGCCGCTGTAGATATCTTCCAGTGCTCGCCCTTCGGCACCATGCTGAACTCATTAAACTCTCTCTCTTTGTCAGGAGACTCTTGGCCGAACTATGTCCGACTCAGGGGGGAAGAAGGCGACGAAGAAATTCGTTGCCCACCCACCACCCACTTCATAGCCATTGTCGACGATGTAACAGACATGCTTGACTTCGACTCTGATGACACCGACGGTATGGACGTCGGTGTAGGAGACGATTCAGAACCACCACCCACGGGGCGATGGACTGCCACCTCATCATATGATATATATACATGGTGGATACGCCTAAGGAGGACGACGGCGACAAAACGGAGGATAAAACCCCCGGACAAAAGCCAAAATGATGGCACAGACGCCGCTCTAAGTCCATCCACAGTAAAAATAGCGATAACAGCGCTAGAAAGATCGACACCCCAGTCAACTCCGAAGGTAACAACGACCATATGGACCCAGCGATGGAGCAGGATGAGCCAGGTCACGCCGAACACAGCCCGGAGCAGACGCCCGATCATAGTGATCCCGAGGGACGCACTCGTCAAACTGCCCTGGGACAGGAGCACAGTCCGGACGACGCATTCATCATCCCGGAAACACGTTCGGAACGAGATAACCTCCACAGAAGGCTTATGACCACTGCGAGAAGTCTAAGAAGCAGAAGCAAAGGATTAAGGCTGCACAGGAAACACTCAATCGCAGATGGAATAAAGTGCTAGACACTAAAGAAAAGTACGGCGACGATCGCCACACAAAGAGCTATCCAAAGCGCAAGCTGCTGCCAGAATTCGACGATGAGGCCGTTCCACCAAAGAACAATATGACCAGTAGGCCGGACCAACCACTTCGTAACTGCAATAGAGCAGCTACTGACGCCGCACACGATTTACGTGAGCTCCTGGATAAAAAGGCCGACGCGACCAGGTCCATCTATGGATCTAGAGGACACGCCCCGATGCAGGACTATGGTCACCAAAACGATCAGACTGATCGAGTACCAGTTCGGAATTAGCACCGGACACAACAACAGCCGACGGCATGCCACAACACGTCCAGATACAGAGGGGCTGCTCACCCTCTGTGCTTCACCGAAGAGGTACTGGACCACGAATTTCCATAGGGTTTTAAACCTGTGAACATAGAGGCATATGACGGAATGACAGACCCCGGGGTCTGGATTGAGGATTTTATCCTGCATATCCACATGGCCCGTGGGGACGACCTCCACGCCATCAAATACCTTCCCCTCAAGTTGAAGGGACCAACTCGGTACTGGTTGAAAAACCTCCCCAAAAATTCAAGCGGAAGTTGGGAGGAACTCGAGGATGCTCAGGGCCAATTTTCAAGGGACCTATGTCCAATCTCCGGACGCGGACGATTTAAGTCACATAATTCAACAGCCCGTAGAGTTCGCCCGCAAGCTTTGGAATAGATTCCTCACTAAGAAGAATCAAATTGTCGATTGCCCGGATGCCGAAGCCCTAGCGGCCTTCAAGCACAGTATCCGGGACGAGTGGCTCGCCAGACACCTTGGCCAAGAAAAGCCAAGGACAATGGCAGCCTTAACAAGCCTTATGACCTGCTTTTGCGCGGGTGAAGACATATGGTTGGCCCATAGAGGCACCAGCGACCCAAATACATCCGAAATCAGGGATGGCAACGGGAAGCCACGGCGCAAGAAAAACAAACGTCGAAACAAGGAAGAAAGTCCGTACAACACAATGGTGAATGCCGGATTCAGGGGCTCTCGACCCGGTCAACAAAGGAAGCCATTTAAATGCAGCAAAGAGTGACCATCCGGCCCGAACAAAGTCCTGGACAGTCTGTGCTAAATTCATGGCACCCCGAAAAAACCTGCGAACCACACTCACAGAGAATGCTGGGTCTTTAAGCAGGCCGGCAAATTAAATGCCGAACACAAGGGAAGGGAAACACCAAGTGAAGACGAGGATGAGCCTTGCCAGCCGAACACTGGGGGACAGAAAAATTTCCCACCAGAGGTAAAAACAGTAAGCATGATCCACGCGACTCACATACCCACGAGAAGGCGTGAACGCGCTCTCAGAGACGCATACGCTATAGAGCCCGTCGCCCCCAAACGTAACCACTGGTCAGCCCGCCCGATCACCTACGATCACAGGGACTACCCGACTAGTATGCAGCACGGAGGATCAGCTGCCTTGGTGCTCGACCCAATAATCGACGGATACCATCTCACTCGCGTCCTCATGGACGGCGGCAATAGTCTTAACCTAATATACCAGGACACAGTCCGCGGGATGGGGATAGACCCATCCAGAATCAGCCAAAGTAACACCACCTTTCAAGGGGTGATACCAGGCGTTGAAGCCCGCTGCAGGGGCTCCCTCATACTAGAGGTGACATCCGGCTCCCCAGGCAACTTTAGAAGCGAAGAACTACTCTTTGCCATCGCCCCCTCCAAAGGGGTTATCATGCATTGCTCGGGAGAACAGCCTTCACCCGCTTCAACGCAGTACCGCACTACGGCTACCTTAAACTCAAGATGCCCGGTCCACGTGGCATCATCACTGTTAACGGAAGTACAAAGCGTTCCTTACGCGCCGAAGAGTATGCGACGACTCTAGCAGCCGGACTCTAAGCGGCCTCTAATATATGAACGCATGATTGGTCGTTAAGACCACAGGCACGGTTAGACGAGTCCGACAGCCCAGGTAAACCTGAGCTGGGCGCTACACTTGTAATCCCATAGAGGACACCAGGGGCTTCAAATATTCAATAAAGCCCACCTTTTGGCTTGACCCTATTAACAGGCCAATGTCTTACACTTTTGCTATTCATTGATAATAGTCCACTATTCGCATGCTTATGTCATACTCTTCTACATGAGTTTTCCTTTTCACAGACATCATTCGTGCGATACCCTTCCAGGACATGGCACAACGAAGACAAAGGTGCAGACGTGTAGCAGGGCCCCGCTCAAAGGTTTCTCTTTAGATTAAGCCCCTGTGTAAACCTTTTTTATTGTCTCTTGTTGCTTACATATCCCATGGGTACTACACCAACAGAGGATACTGCCGTTATTGGCATTTCGCCACGACAGACTAATGCACGTACCGGGAAATACCCATAATAAAGGGCGTTAGTCAGCCCAGTATATGTTATAAAGTCCGAATACCTTCGGGAGTGTTCGGCGTTGCGAGTTTGGCCTTATATGCATCAGCTCCGAATCATGTCTTTGGTCAAATGTTGGGTTTGCCCGGCTCCTGGGTTTGCCGCCTTACATTCCGTTCTTATCGGCTAAGGCGGCCAATGGAGAACTACTGTGATTGTGCCCTGGTTATTCCGGATGAGAACCTCAGTAGAGAAAGCCGAAAACTGACTGTCATGATACAGCGAGAGACTGTTCAACCACTCGAAGACTTATCGGAATCTTTAGGATTCATCCACATTAACGAAGGACCGTTTCCCGGTCATGTACATACGCGCCCGTATTCGGATGCACGCAAAAGTACCAGGGGCCACATAGTAGCCCCACTATCAAACTCCTATGGCTAAGCTAAAGTGTTAAAGCTGTATAGTCCGGTTGCCTAGTTCGACGTGCGATCACCTCCTTAATGGACAAAGACTTTGGAGCAAGTGTGACTACGCATATTTTCGCCAACACCCCCGCATTATATGCGTGGGGGCTAAAGCCAACGACTGCTAACTTTCAGAATTGCATATATACATACAACAGTCACACAGGAGGCACAATAACACTTTCCGGCGAAAAGTATAAACATAGCCGCCATAATTAAAATAACATTGTTTTTACAATGAAACGATTTGTCACTCGAACATGACATTCTTCAAGCACTGAGCCTCTATTAAGCAAGCTCATTCTGCTACCTGCTCTAAGTAGTGCTCGGCCGGCTCCTGGCCTCCCGCCAGATTCTAGGTCGCAATGAAGGTGGCCTCCATATCTGTCCAATGTGCTTTAACGCGGGGAAGAGCCATCCGTGCACCCTCTATGCACGCCGACCTCTTCATGGCATCGATTTGCGATACGGCACCAAGGAATTGTTGCACTAAACCAAAATAATTGTCTGGCTTAGGCCCCTTCGGCCATAGATGGTCTATTACAGACCGCATTGCAAGACCGGACAGCCTATGGAGCTCGGTCACAGCAGCCATCCTCTCATTCAACAGCAATGGGCGCGTTGTAGCACTGAATTGCGACCAGAACAGCTTTTCCACTTCATTATCTTTTTGATCCTTGAAAAACTTGACCGCATCACCCGTACTCTTCGCCAAATCCGCATACGCGTCTGCAGGGCTCCATCGTCGATCCAGAGGAGCGTAATTTGGATCTAAAAACTTCATCCACGATAAATAGGGGTTTCCAGCCGGGATTTCTCCGGCCTGTCGAAGCTCCTCCTGCGCATCCCTACTCTCGAACCGCGTCTCCTTGGCCGCATCAAGTGCCTTCTTCAGGTCAGCCGAATTAGCCTGATTCTCTTTTTCAAGGAGCTCATACCGGTCGGCGGCATTTTTTAGCTCCACAGCCATTTCAACTATTTTGTCTTTGCTTCGGCGATGAGCAGCCTATTCGGCTCTCAACTCTTCGGCCGCCTTTAGGGCAGCCACATTGCTAGACCGGGCTTGTTCCTTGGCCAGGGAAAGTTCCGCCCTCAGGGCTTCCATGGCAGCAGCTCCATCTGTAGTCCAAGCATATCACATTAGCATTATGCTTCTCTCAATTTTTCCTATAAATAATAAGGGAAGCAGAGCACATACCTTGTGACTCGCTAAGCCGCTCGTTCAGAAGTGTGATATCAGCATCAATAACTCCAATCTGTCGCCTCAGTTCGGCGACTTCAATGGATCGGTCAGCTGCCGGACCCTTAGCCACCTGCGCAAAAACACAGTATGGTCATTACTCAACGATGTGATCCTCCATTTGCCGCATTGGGCTGGCAACCAGAGTCTCAGGGGCTAATATCCATATGGAGCACACCTAGCGCGAGCGCCATTATCAAGAATTACGTATTTTGTTACATACCTCGAAGCCTCTGAGCAGGCTCGTAAAAGCTTCATTCAACCTGCTTGTGGTGGATGAAATCTTCTCAAGCACCGTGCTCATTAATGAACGGTGATCCTCCGGGAGAGCAGCTCGCTCCAGAAGGCCCGTCAACGTATCCGGCCGGTCACCGGACTGTGCTGGACCTTTTCTATCACCCCCCGTGGGAGCCGAACGCTCCGGGCTCAGGGTGGCCGAAGTACTAGCTTCTGGCCTTGGTAAATCTGGACTCCTCCGTGATGACACCTCGGGGTCGCCCGCCCCATGAGGCGGAGAGGCTAGTGGGGTTTCACTCTCCATCTTCTCCGGAAGGAGATCCCCCGAAGACGAACTCTGTCAAGAGGAGCTGCTAGCCGGACTGCAAAAATGGATCCTGGTTACTGTTCTCGGAGGAGGAAGCACTAGCTTCGCATTTGCGATTAACTTACAGCTCGTCCGAGGGCTGCCGCGTTTGCGGGCAAGGCGCGGTGAAGACGCCCTTCGGGGCAGGGCCCCCTGGTGAGGTCTTCTTCCCTTCTCTGGGCACCTCCTTCTCCAAGTCTTCGGAGGCGGCCCTCTTCTTCCCGCGAGGGGAGGAGACCTTAGATTCCCCTCCCCGACTATCCTCCTTTGGGGAGGTAGCAATTCCCCCGGTTTGGATGTGCAATGTGTGAAGTTCTGCTTCTCTGCTCTTCCCTTCGTCTTTCCCCGAGGGCACTTTACTTAGCACACGACCAAGCATCTTGGCTATGGCAGGACTAGGCGAGCCTTCGGGAAGTGGCGCCGGACACCTGATTCTCTCCGCCTTGCTGAGCCATTCCTTGCCACGGAGAATTTTCAGAATAATGATATGATAATTGTAAACAAAGTGTCCGGTTCTGGGTTAGTTACTTGGGTATCTGGGCGGTTGCAGCTCAAGCCCGCATCCTCGGTGGTGTCCGGACACTGTGCTTGTGGTCCGAAGAATAACTTACACATCCCTTCGAGCATCATGCCGAAGAAGTGCAAAATAGTCTGCGGACCTTCCGGATTGAATTCCCACATCCGGAGAGGCCGGCATTTGCACGGCAACATCCATCGGACTAGCATTTCCTGAATTATGCTGACAAGGCTAATGTCCCTCTCAATAAGCTCCCGGATGCGGCTCTGTAATGTTGGTCCATCATTAGCAGGCCCCCAATCCCATCCTACATTTACCCATGATGCCAGTTGAGGCGGAGGGCCCGAACGGAAGTCGGGGGCAGCCACCCACTTTGTGCCTCTGGGAGCCGTGACGTAAAACCACCCCTGCTGCCATAGATCAGACACCCCTGGGAAGGAGCCCTCTAGCCATGGGGCGTCGGCGTTCCTGCTTATTACAACACCTCTGCACTCTGTGTGTCGCCCCTCAATTATATTTGGCTTCACATTGAAGGTCTTGAGCCATAAGCCGAAGTGCGGGGTGACGTGGAGAAAAGGTTCGCACACAATGATGAACGACGAGATGTGAAGGATGGCGTACGGAGCTAGATCATGAAAATCTAGCCCGTAATAGAACATGAGCCCTCTCACAAAAGGATCAAGGGTGAAGCCTAAGCCGCGGAGGAAGTGAGAAAGAAATACGACGCTCTCATTAGGCTCGGGAGTAGGGATGACCTGCCATGGAGTAGGAAGCCTGTGCTGGATGTCGGCGGTTAGATATCTGACCTCCCTAAGCTTCGCGATGTCCTCCTCTGTGACCGAGGAGGCCATCCACCGGCCGTGAAGGTTGGATCTGGACATGATTGAAGATCCGAAGTGCTTGAGCTTGGGCTTCGGGTGTTAGAACTCGAGATGCGAAAAGGCGCAAGCGTGGTAGAAAAGAGGGATAGGCCTCGGCCCCTCTATAAAGGGGGTGAATATCAAGCGTCCTCAACATAACCGCTCGGGACTTACCTAAAAACACGAAGTCATACCAATAGGCATCGTGGGGTTGCACGTGCCCGTATTGATGGAAGATCCTGTGATAAGAGGAACCCGATCTCTGCTGTGGCAAGGCGTGCCAATGAAGCTGCCTCGCAACGCGTATCGAGGCAGGCCAAGAAAACCCGGTTCGCGTTGGGCCGGGCCACGGCATAAGGGCATGCCATAAAAAGTTTTGTCAGCTGATCAGATTTGTGAAGTGTTATGCTCTCTATGGTGGTGTGTGGAAATTATCTCGCAGAACAGGACACAATCCTTAATCTTCTTTGTAGTATTCGGAGATGGAACCCGCCTTGCAATGCCGAAGACAATCTACGTGCCGGACTCATCGTCATTGAAGCCTGGTTCAGGGGCTACTGAGGGAGTCCTGGATTAGGGGGTATCCGGACAGCCGGACTGTTGGACCAAGAAGATACAAGACTCAAGACTTCGTCCCGTGTCCGGATGGGACTCTCCTTTGCGTGGAAGACAAGCTTGGCAATCCGGATAATAGTTTTCCTTCTTTGTAACAGACTCTATGTAAACCCTAGCCCCCTCCGGTGTCTATATAAACCGGAGGGGTTAGTCCTTAGAGACAGGATCATAATCATCATAGGCTAGCTTCTAGGGTTTAGCCTCTACGATCTCGTGGTAGATCAACTCTTGTAATACTCATATCATCAAGATCAATCAAGCAAGAAGTAGGGTTTTACCTGCATCGAGAGGGCTTGAACCTGGGTAAAACATCGTGTCCCTTGCTTCCTGTTACCATTAGCCTTAGACGCACAGATCGGGACCCCCTACCCGAGATCCGCCGGTTTTGACACCGACAGGGGGCGCCGCCCCTTCCCCTTGTCCAATTTAGACTAGGGCAAGGGGGGCCGCGTGCCACCTCCTGACTGCCCTCTCTCTTCTCCACTAATGCCCATGAGGCCCAATAGCTTCCAGGGGAGGGGGGTCCCGGTAACCCCCGGTACTCCGGTTTTATCTGAAACTTATCCGGAACACTTCCGATGTCCGAATATAGTCGTCCAATATATCAATCTTTATGTCTCGACCATTTCGAGACTCCTCGTCATGTTTGTGATCACATTCGGGACTTCGAACAATCTTCGGTACATCATATCACATAAACTCATAATACCAATCGTCATCGAACGTTAAGCATGCGGACCCTACGGGTTCGAGAACTATGTAGACATGACCGAGACACATCTCCGGTTAATAAACAATAGCAGAACTTGGATGCTCATATTGGTTCCTACATATTCTACGAAGATCTTTATCAGTCAAACCGCATAACAGCATATGTTGTTCCCTTTGTCATCGGTATTACTTGCCCGTGATTCAATCATCGTTATCATCATACCTAGTCCAATCTCGTTATCGGCAAGTCTCTTTACTCGTTCTGTAATACTTCATCCTGCAACTAACTCATTAGTCACAATGCTTGCAAGGCTTATAGTGATGAGTATTACCGAGTGGTCCCAGAGATACCTCTCCGAAACACGGAGTGACAAATCCTAATCGCGATCTATGCCAACCCAACAAACACCTTCGGAGACACCTGTAGAGCACCTTTATTATCACCCATTTACGATGTGATGTTTGGTAGCATACAAACTGTTCCTCCGGTATTCAGGAGTTGCATAATCTCATAGTTTGAGGAACTTGTATAAGTCATGAAGAAAGCAGTAGCAATGAAACTAACACGATCATAATGCTAAGCTAAAGGATGGGTCATGTCCATCACATCATTCTCCTCATGATGTGATCTTGTTTATCAAATGACAACACATGTCTATGGTTAGGAAACATAACCATCTTTGATTAACGAGCTAGTCAAGTAGAGGCATACTAGGGACTATAAGTTTTTTCTATGTATTCACACATGTACTAAGTTTCCGGTTAATACAATTCTAGCATGAATAATAAACATTTATCATGAATTAAGGAAATAAATAATAACTTTAGTATTGCCTCTAGGGCATATTTCCTTCAGTCACGAGCTCGGTAATAGCTCCAAGTTCATAACTAAACCCACTCTCTACGAAGACATTGATCACCGAGCCATCGATCTCCATCTTGAACTTACCTACGCGAGAGACCCATTTCTAACCGGGATCAAGTGGAACATTATACACGAAGCCGCACTATCAAGTACTTCCAGGTTCCGTGCAGCAACCACACGGAAGAAGAAGTAGTACCAGGACGTGAAGGCTACCCTAGATGCAAGTTTCTGTATTCCTTTCCGCACCTAGATTTCGGAATCTCGGGGATGAGATTCTTGTAAGGGGGTAGGTCCGTCACACCCTGATTTTCATGCCATAACACTTAAGCTAATAAATCATGATAATATGTGGTTTTACAAAAACTTTTGAGTATTTTGGACTTTGCTTTATTGGATTTTTCTTGTTGTTTGCAAGTGCTCTAAAAAATAAATAAATCCTCCAACTCTTATACTCCTTCTCATTGACCCAAAACTTTGCCCAATGATCATGCCATGTGTATATAACAGAATAGTATTTTCTTACAAAAACAATTTGGCCAAAAAGTATTTTTTCTAAATTAGGTTTTCCAAAAACCACTGAGTTAAGGCTTAAACTACAAGTACTTAATTTAGGGCATGAAAAATATTTCAAAAATTATATTTGACTCCCATTAGATATATGACTTCCCTAAACCACAAATTCTTATTTTAGAAGTTGATTTACTATTTTATTTAAAGGCTTTCTCTTAGGGCCAAAAATGGTCTTTAATAGGTTAAAATTATTTTAATGTTTGAAAAATATTTTAGAAAATTTAGGGAAGCTCAGTAGACATATATCGTCCATATATAAGAGTTTCAACACATGGTCATTTTCTAATTATTGGTCAAATCCCTCAAAACCCCTTTCTGGACATTTCAAGCTTTTGAAATATTTACAAAGGAAATATTCTACATGAAATCCTAGAAAATTATACCATTTTACCAATGCAATATTTGATGACCTTGACAAGTCTCATGTCTTGGAGAAAAAGATAACCCCATGAAACCCTCTCAAAACCATTTCTGTCCTTTTCCAAGTTTGAACAACTTTGCACTACCAAACATGTCCAAATGATCTAGAAATTGGTACACATGCTCAGATGGCCTAATCATTCACCTAGGCCAAGTGGAACAAGTTGGAGAATAGAATAACTTGATCAATGTGCCTCAAAACCCTTTCTGTCCAGAACCAAATTTGAACAACTCTACATTTTCAACTGTCTCCTTTTGACTCCAATTTTTGTGGACATACTATAATACCCAAATGATGACACTACACCAAGTAGTGCATCAAGGAGAATAGATTTGCATGACAAAATCTGGGAGAACCAATTTTTGTTGATTTCTAGGGTTTACAAAAGTTGCATTGGCCACTTTATCTTTTTGGTCTCAAATTTTGTGGACACTACTATTTTCTAGTGCCTCTCACTCCTGTTAAGTCTCATGACAAGGGAAGTCCATTTACTTGCCCAAACCTACATCATACGCCTTCTGGCAGAAACTGAAAATGTATCACGTGATGTTAAAGGCTTCTAAGATCCCTGGAAGGTTCTATAGGAATTCAGGGCCATGTGATATTCTGTTTGATGCTCTAGAAGCAAAAGAGCCCACTAGCCGTGCAAGCGGTATAGGTGTCAATGTCTCGCACAAGAGGGCTTTCACACAACAAAGTAAAGAAGCTCAGCATGAAAAAAGTGAGGAGTGAAATGAAGCAGAATGAATTGTATGAAAGGTTGAGGAGGGACATGTATCCGGGGCTTCGAGAGGAAATTAAGGAGTCAATGATGATGTAGAAGACTCTAACACTAACAGATAGCCAGCAGATCGGAGGGGAGGCAGGCATGGATGATGCTAGTTATTGCGCGACAACACCGCACAAGATTAGTTGTGCATTAGTTGACCCCAGCGACACTTAGACTATAGCTTCCCATGATGATGCTATATCTGATCTATCTAGAATGAAGGACAAATTGAGGGGCGTGCTTACACAATATGAAAGTACGTTAAAATGTGCAGCAACCTAGGTTTGCCCACCTTCTTGGAAGAGACCCTCTTGTTGGACAATATGCCATTGAAGGCGGGATGTATGAAGTGCTACGTGGCTGAAGTAAAACATGGATTCAATAAATTTTCCCTGAAGAATGTCCTAGGGGACTTTGATGAGCACAAGACCTTGGGAGAAACACGGTTACATCACATCAAGTGTCTATGAAAGGAAATAGACTTCATAGATGAGATCCCTGAAGCCCCGCCAAGAGCAACCAATGTCGCCCTTCAACAACCAGTGACACTCTCCTTGCCACAACAGCTCTCGTGTGCTTCCCCCAAGGAACCTGATAGTCATAATCCGATAGCGGATGCATCAAGTTGTGATCAGCCCGCCAAACTTTCTGCCGTATAGGCGATGTCATCATCCGCCGCAGAGCAGCCAGTGGCAAGGTTTACAACTGTTGAAGATGCACCACCAGTTCAGATGCCGGCCACTAAAGCAGCGGGGGCAGACTCAGCTGCACTACATGCTCTATAGACCAATGTGGTGGAACGGACTGCTAAGTAGTCTGATGCTTCAGAACCGCCTACTAAGCAGTTTATAGGTCCAGAACCGACTACTCATCAGTCCGATGACTCTGCTCCTACAACCCAGCAGTCCGTCATAGCAGCACCGCCAGCTCAACAGTCCGGCGTTGCTAAACCGTCTACTAAGTAGTCCGTCGCAGCTTTACTGTCTGCTCGGGAGTCCGCCTTTCAGCCATCTAGACCTTGGACCAGAAGTGCTTCAAGTACCAATAAGGAAGCAGACGAAAAGGCTGCATACGTGAGGAAGCATCCCCCAAGATCAAGGAGGAATGAGAAATATTGCCTCTTACTTAAGACACTCATTGCTAGAACCAAATTAACAGCAAGTTGTTCGAATCGTAGAGTAATAATACTTCTGACGACATGGATGATGCACGAATAAAATTGGCGCTTGCTACAAATAAAGCAGACGTACTTGAAGCACGCAATTACGTCCATGACCAGCCATTTCTTGTTGGTGAATAGTTTGATGAGTGCAGTTCCAGTTGCCACATTTACATAAATATTGCATGGATCTAATGTCATCAAGTTATCATTCTCTGCTAGTCTAATACAATAGAGATCATTTTCAACACGATCCTAGTTACATCAGTGTGGATTTCTAGGACTTACATCTCTTCTTCAACTTTAATGTGCTTGATGCCACTCTTGTTAGATGCCTGATTTTGTAAGTTCTTAACAAACTCTGATCAACTTTTCCATACAAGGCGGTAAATGATAGACAACTAACTGCATTTTATTCCTCTCAAGGGATTGATTGTGTAAAGAAGAAAAAGGGAGAATGTGTATTTCATATGTCCTGCATTAGCAAGTCGCACAACATTATATGGTAAGGATGAACGAGGGTGGGCCATTAACACGGTCGCCCGTATCTTTGAAAACACGTCCCATGCAAAATCATTTCTCTACCATATCATGAACGGTAAGTCAAATAAACAACCACGCATACACTGATTGTCTTTCAGATTTCGACATAATTCGTAAGTTCATGGTGTTCTTAATATGTAGAGATCACTGGATCTTGGTATTCATTATTCTAAACAAGAATGTAGTTTACTGCATGGATTCTCCCAGAGAGTCAATGAAGCCTAGGGATGTGACGCATCTTCAGAATTTCATGGATAGGTCTTGAATTCTAGGATGTTGATATTAACTTGCATTCATATCTGGTTCAATAATTGATGTTATGAAAATTCATCTTCATTTGCAGTGTGTTCCCATTGTGAAAAACTAAACCAGGAACCCGTTCAAGAGGGAACTACCTCTACAGCACGAGATCGTTTCTCCGGTAACACACCAACACCCGTTATTTTCAGAAAATGTATCCAATAGTTTGCAAATACCATTTCTTACAGTAGTTAAATGTTCAAGTTTCTAAGTAAACCTCTTTCTATTTCTATCCAAAGAAATAAAAAGTACATCTAACACCGGTTTGGTTGTTCCTAACAAGGCAAATACATGACTAATTCTAGACAAAAAAATATAGTATCCTTAGCAACAAGCAGGGACCAACCTTTGTTGGTACTATGTTTGCAGACACATGATCTCCGTCTGCAAATCTGCTGATAGTTGTGTAGATGCTCGTGAATTAGTACCAGTAAGTCTATCTTAATTAATGTCTTATACTCCACTGATGTCTACTACACAACCTTCTTCTTGTAGATGTTGTCACTACAAAAAAAAACACACATCCGTGACATTTTGGGCCGAACGAATTTTTTTTCTATCATACATATGACACTTCTATGATGATAATTGTGACAAAACCCAGTATCATCATAGATGTGGTGGGCTCCTACTTCTATGAAAAAAAATCATGACAAAAAATGAGCTTTTCGTCCTGGGCGGGCCGGAGACGTAGCTGCATGACATTCTTTGGGCCGTCCATGATGGAAAAAACCATGATAGAAGCGAGGGCGAGGAAAATTTCAGGGAGTTCCCAGTTATGGTGGGAGGTCAGGGGCCAAGCGATGCATGTTTCTCTCGTACACGTACGCGAGTGTGTGTGAGGCGTTGGCTCTAACTGAACTCGAGCGAGGCGTTGGGCTCTAACTGAACCCGAGCGATTGCACTGCAGGCTACGCGTTACTGAACCCGAGCGATCGATCGATGGCTATTAACTGAACCCGATGGAGCGATTCCTTCACTACTGCTGCTAACTTAAGCCGATC